>NC_058037.1:18925743-19235743 GCF_019176455.1 Solea senegalensis
GCTAAATGTCGGGAGATTAACGCATGTTTTCTGGGATTTTTTAAGCTTTTTTAACTGATTTATAGTTTGTCATTGTTCGGTTTGATTCTTGTTTCGGACGTCGCGCTTGTGAATTTTCCAGTGATGACGCTCTCTGACCAATCAGTGGCCGGCAGTCTGTTGACGTCACATTTTAATCAACTCAGCTCGCTTGGAACCTCTTCAGAGCAGATCAGATACGATCACTGATGGAAATGCCGTGCTGGAACTGTCTCGTGGAAAAGCGCCATTGTACTTCTATTTAATTGACTTTTATTTGAAAGACGAGCTATCAAAATGAAACGCAAACCTTTTTTGGCGTTCGTAGAGGTTTTCATAAAGACGTCGTCGCATTGTCCGCTGTCTGAACAGACAATGAGACGGACGCTAATACTGTAATTCCAGCAGTGTAATGATACAGGACGTGTTTGACTGTTTCTAGGTTGTTCTGTAGATTTCATGACAAAGCCACGTCTTCCTGTCGGTGTCTGTTTTACGTGCGTGCGTGCACGTATGAAGGTGTGAAGTTACTTTTTTTTAAAAAAGTTTACAAGCAGGAAAACAAAAGTTTTAAGTGTTTTTCTACACATGTAAAAGAGACATGAGCATGAGGAGGGAAGTGTCTTTGTTTTACAATCAGTTAGTGAAGTTTACTCTCTCTGTCTTCCTCATTCACACACACACACACAGATGTGACCTTTGACCCTGTCTCTGCAAGACCTTTGACCCCGAGGCGTTAGTCAGAGAGCGTGATGGGTAGATTTAGAAGTCAGTATTTATCTCCTGTGCTGTTCGCTGTCTTCTTACACACATCACATGGATGAGCTGTCGACTCAACTACCAGAGTGTGAGCACTGCATTAAAGTTTTGATACCATTAATTGTTTAATGATTATTTAGCATTTAAAATGATTTTTTTTGACTTTTTATTGGCTTTTTTTTTTTGACTTTTTATACTATTTTGATCGTTGATTAATCAGGTTAAGGTTGTTTTGTGTTCTTTTTGCTCCATATAACAAAGAAAGTAGTACTTTCTTTTTCTTTTTTCAACATTCTCTGACATCGACTTATCAATCGATGATGATAAGTAATCGTAATCCAGTAATCCAGCTGTTTAAATTTTTGGTGTTATTTTTTTGTTTGAGATTAAGAACAGAAAATGTCCACAATAATACCAGGACTTAACTTTTGACACATTTAACTTGATATCTTTACTTTTGATATATCAGTCACAATATGATATTATCATGATATTTATGTCACATTATCATGATATTTAAGTCACAGTATGATATTATCATGATATTTATGTCACATTATCATGATATTTAAGTCACAGTATGATATTATCATGATATTTAAGTCACAGTATGATATTGCAATATTTAAGTCACAGTATGATATTATCACAATATTTAAGTCACATTATCATATTTAAGTCACAGTATGATATATCATGATATTTAAGTTACAGTTTGATATTATCATGATATTTAATTCACATTATGATATTGCAATATTTATGTCACAGCATGATATTATCGTGATATTTAAGTCACAGTATGATATTTAAGTCACAGTATGATATTATCGTGATATTTAAGTCACAGTATGATATTTAAGTCACTGTATGATATTGCAATAAGTCACAGTATGATATTTAAGTCACAGTATGATATTATCGTGATATTTAAGTCACAGTATGATATTATCGCGATATATAAGTGACATTATCATATTTAAGTCACAGCATGATATTATCACAACATTTAAGTACAGTATCAGCATATTTGGTGTCTCAAAAGTGACATAATGTAGCTATCAAAATATTCAATATTTGACTGTAATGGATTTGTCGCCATCATCAGCCGCCTTTTTTTTTTTGAACATTTAATTTATTAAATTTGTTATTGCTCTTTTAGACTCCAGCAAAGTTATCTTTGACTTTTCTGCTCTGCCCTTTCTTGTGACTTATCTGTAGACATGGAATATGTTTGTACTGTTGATACAGTCGTACCAGAACGTTCCATATCTGCTTCTATATTCAGACTGGATCTTATCACAGGAGAACTGAGCACACATTTTATTTTATGTTTGTTGTTGACAGTTGGGTGAAATGTCGGGTAATGAGTATTAGTAGATACTGTAGTTTTTCTGTTGGTGTCTGCAGCGCATCAGTCACCACCAGCTACACACACTGTTTTTTTTTTCCCAGCAGGAATTTATCTAACTGATAAACCTTATCTGAGCTTACTGTGTTGGCCTAATTTTGTGTGTGTTTGTGTTCCGGTCTAACCTGTGTGGTACAGATTTGTTGACAACAGTCCAGTTAATTGGGGATGATTTGTGAACTTGTTCTAATTCCTTAAAAACACTTGATTAACCTATCTGTCAAAATGGTCGACGATTAATTTAGTAATCAATTAATAATCGATTCACCGAGTAATTGTTTCAGCCCTAATCTCAACTGACATAGGGCGAAAGACGGGGGTCACCTTGGACAGATCGCCAGTGCATAGTTTTGGAATTCTCTAGGTATCGCAAACTGGTCTAGGAGTTGCAGTAATGAGAAGAACGCATGCCAAAATACGGATGGGAATTGGTATCGGTCCGATACCGGTTAAAATCACTGGATCGGATATCAGGCAGATAAAAATATAAGATCATACACAATCCAAAATTCCTGTATACTATATTGTATGCTTCTCTTTGCGCTGACTGTAAAAATGTAAATAACAAATGGCTAAATGTTTTGGGCTGTTTATTTCTTCTTCTTGTGAGAACAATATTTGTTACATAAATGTGCTGTTAACAGCGTTATATATCAGACTAATATCGGTAGTTTGTGTTATCGTTATTGGTATCGGACACAAAAAAAGTAGTATCGCTCCATTCCTGTGCAAAATCCAAGATTTGAATGTGTTTTTCTCCAGTGGGAATGAGATTAATCTGAGGTTTTTATTGGTTACTGCTTTGATTATTAATCCCATAATTAAAACAAGTTCTCTGATTTTCTAGCTTCTTAAATGTGAATATTCTCTGGTTTCTTTGCTCCATTTAACAAGGAAATCATTAAAACCATCATTTTTTAGTTTGTGGACGAGACAAAACGTTTGAGAACATCATTATTTCCAGGTTTGGGAAACCTTTTTCAGCGTTTTACTGTAGTTTATTCGGTGAATTAGCCTCAGAGTGAGGTAACCGTGCTCATCATGTCTGACAGAAAGAGTCCACCCGTCAAACAGCTGAGACTCTGCAGCGTCAGCTTCACTGAGAGTGACACTGCGCGCATGTGTGTGTGTTACAGGCTGTTGTTTTGGTGACAGAAATGCTGCATTAGCATTTCCTGTCAGACCATGTGCTGTTTGCTAAATAATAAAAGCTGTCTGGGATTATTATTATTACTCGAGTGAAAGCTGCTGAAGGGATCAAGTCAACAACAGTGTGTTCTTGTTTTGCCCTCGTGGTTCACAGTTTGCACACATTTGAGCACTGGATTTAAAAAATGCACGCAACTAAAAATATATTTAGTCCTAATAATTTGCCTGCGTCTTTTGCCTTTAGTTAAACTACTTTTGATTAAAAACAAGCTCTTTAATTTGGGATTCCAGCTTCTCAATTTAGCCATTTATTTACAATAAAACATTCACTTTAAGTAAAACATTGCACCAGGTTTAAGTAAAGCTGCCAAAATGTGAATAGTTTCTTTTCGTCCTAAAGTCACTCAGGGCTGGAACTAATTATCATTTCCATCACTGATTAATAATGTAGATTATTTTCTTCCTTATGAGTTGGTTGGAGTAGTTCGACCCTGTCATGTAGAGATTAACATTCGTGACGATATTTCACTTAATTATAAAATAAAAGTGTTTGCTTTGACACAAAACGATGATGGAATACATGTTTCATAATAAAAATGTTGATATTTCTCCTCTTATCCATTATTTACATCTTTTCACGGTTTACTTTTATTATATAACATCACCAATACATCACTATATCCAGTGAATATTAGGAGTGAAAAGGAGCTGTGTTTGAGTCGTGTGTACTTACAATTATCAGGTTCATAATGATGTTTGTTTGTTTGTGTGTTTTGTTTTTGTGAGGCAATGCTGTGTCGTTTGTTGCTGGTGGTAAGAAACCGTCTTCACCACTGCAACAACAAGACATTACAAGATGAAAGTGAAACTCAAACAGTAATTAACATGATTCACTCGTACAGTCACAGTTACATCACCGTGTCATGACACAAATTTCATTGTAGTAAATGTAGTTCAGAGGCAAAGTCTTGTATTGTAGATTTGAATAAATTCTTTTTGCTGATATCTGATTATATATACCGTTATTTTAGGAGTTTTGGGCTGATAAACTATACCGATATATATGTTTTACCCTGTGTCCAACTGCAACTGTAGATGAAATAAGTAAAAATGTAAAAATAATAGCTGTAGAGTGCACAAACATAGAAGAAATGGACGTATCATCCCATTCAGCCCACTGATTTAGTCATTAGTGCCGGTATCCGATAACACATTTCAAAGCCGATATCGGCCGATACCGATATCGTGCCTGTTGTACATTGTGCTTCCTTTAAGAAAAGTCAAGCAATAACATGGGTTTTTCTATGGCTAATGTTGATATATTTTTTTTTTATATCATCCCTCCATCTTACAAAATTAAACAGTTCAGTGGAAATTATCATTACCTACACAATTATTTTCAAATACATGAAACCGGACATCAAAAAATATGAATAAATAACTTTTGGATTAAAAAATGGTGATATATTAGGTCTATGAGAACAAAAATGTCTAATTTGTAATAACTGGATGATTAATAACTAATAATTGGGTAATGGCAATTGTTTAAAAATGGCAACTCTTGTCAATTCATGTACTACTAAGTTGTGTAAACGTGTGTGTGTAGGACTGGACCATTTCTGTAAACATGTGGGTGTGGGAATGACTGATAACATGGGAAGACATGGGTCAGTCGGACTGTACCATGTCCTGCAGGTGAACTGGGGTGGGTGGGGTGGAGTTTTCTTGTTGCCGCTGTGCTCGTGCTGGACTTGAACTTTAATCCGTTTGCACTCGTCCGTGACTGTGGTTGCACCGGTGTTAATTATCCACTGGCTGGCTCTGAGTGAGTGAAGTGGACTGGTGTCTCCACAGCAACCGTTACCAACGGTTACACAAGCGGCTGACAGCGCCGATGACCCACATTCCAGCCGTAAATCACAACACACACACACACACACTCCCGGCTCCACCCTCTTCTATCGAAACTATGCTCAGCGTTTCCACTTTGCCTGGAAGAGTCTATCAAACACGGGACGGGGGGGGGAGAGTTTTCCTTTTGTTTAACGGCTGTTTCTGTTTACTTGTATGAATCAGTCTTTACGCTCCCTTTATTTACCGTGTTCTCTCAGCTCCTCTGGTATCTGGTTTGTTTTGTGTGTTTAGTTGTTCCTTAACACTTTAATCAATACACAAGAGTATTTTGAAAGAAAGTGACAAAATAAATAAAACGGCATATGGATTCTGAGATTCACGTCGGATTTCTGAGAATTCAGTATTCTTGGGAAAAAGTCAGAGTTATGAGACTATAGTGAATTCTGAGAAAAAATTTAGAATTCTCAGATTCTGAGAAGTCAGAATTTTTAGGAAAAAGTCAATTCTGAGAAAAAAAATCAAGTTCAAGATTAAAGTCAGAATTCAGAGGAACAAAATCTGAGAAAGAATTCATGCGGTTTTATTTCTTTTTTTCCATGTGGCCCTAATTCTCTTCCATTAATCAACAGCTGATTTGATCATTGTAATTTTTAGTGTTGTCACTTATGACCTCACACTATGAGCATATTCATTGATTCATCTGTCAGGTGTTTTCTTGATTAATCCATTAGTTGTTTACGTCATAAAATGCAGAATAGTTGACTCCGTTTCCTGTCAATGTAAATGACTTCCATTCACTATTCTTTATAAATTAAAAATATAAGAAGTTAATATAAGTTAAATTGTTCCCCATATGATTGATTCTGTAAAGGAGAAGTTTATTGTGAAAGGACCTCGTCTGCATGCGACAAAAGGGATGCTGACAGGAAAGGCAGTTAAGAAAATGGAGAACAAAGTCGTTTTGTCTTTGTTCTCGGCTAATTAACGTATTGATCTGTGTGTTTCTGTTCAGCTCTAAGTGTCGGTTTGAGGTGTGTTCAGTGTCAATACGTGTGAAAGGACCACACGTACACATTCATCCTTTTAAAGCCAGACGCTACGATCAAGAAACCACTTTATATTCACCTTTTAAGACCCTTAAATCACAGATTTCTCATTAATCTTCTATCAAAATAGTCGGTGATTAATGTGGTTATCCATTAATACTAGATTTCATGGCTGCAGCTCGACATGTATGCGACACAGAGGCCGCCGGAGGACGTTCGGAGTGTAGAAATAATCTAGTTAAGTCCGGTTTAAACCTTCAACTCAGGTCACCTCACTCTCAGCCGGTCAGCCTCGGCTGTAGGTCGTACGCGCTCGCTCGATCGATCCGTCACCTTTACAACGTGTCTGCCCTCCTTTAATGCCACCAAGGTCTCTGTGAAATCAGACATTTCAAAATGTCTTTTATTGACATCCAGACACCTTTATTTGTCTGTAAATAATAATTTACAATAATTTTATGATATAATGTGCTCTTGAGGTAATAAGACGATCCTGTTCTCCTGCAAACTCCATGAGGAGCGAAATGTCAGCTTGCACATTTATACTGTACATACAGTGGCCTCACGTGTGTGTGTGTGTGTGTGTGTGTGTGTAACATGAGGTAAGCGTAGGTAAAGAAGCTCAAACACAGCATGTGCTTTATTTAATGAGTTAGTACGTGGTGGAAAGAGCCGTGTCATTTTGGTTCTAATTAGAGAGGAAAATAAGAATTCTCCTCCAAACAGAAGCTGCATTTAAACCCGAGTAAATGTAAGTAATTAACTCGGTGTTTACCAGGTTAACTCTGTAAACTACACAAATTACAGGCAGTATAATGTGTTCCATTTGTAGTCAGGGACGCCCCGCCCACCAAACTCAGATTTACCATCTCGGGAACAACCTCTACAGTATTTATTTGACAGTAAATTAGTCGTACACGTAGTACTTTTTAACTTTTAACCGTAGACGTGTTGCTACGATGTAAAATACCATGTCACGTTTGTATATGAAAATTAAAGCAAGTTTTTCTGCTTTTTTTTTGGCTTCTTAAATATGAATAGTTTCTGGTTTCTTTGCTCCGTATAAGAAAGAAATCCTTAAAACTGACTAGTTCTGGTTTGTGGACAAAACCAGACATTTGAGAACATTATTTTTCAACATTTTACAGACAAAAGAAGTGGGGAGAGTGGGGAGCTGTGTGAGGTTCTCAGTGAGACGATCGTTGAGCTAAAGATGCACAGTATTGGACTCGATAAATCGGGATATCGCAGTCGCTGGTGTTTGACCAGAGAGGACAGTGTATCTGCTAATTCTTATTAAAAACATCTAGAATTTGAATACTTGACACTGAAATGTGAAGATTTTGCACCTGCATCAGCAACTAAATCCACATACACACAGGTTTACACCTGAATAAAAGTTTAGTTACACCTTGAAAACAGTGCAGACGTCGTCGTGTGTAGGTTGACAGTGGAGGTCAGTGAATGTCATCTCGGCTTCACCTGCTGTTGCTCGCCGCCTCCTGGCTCTCAGCCAGTGATGCTTCTGTTGTCCTGTGACGGTCAAAGCTTCAGTCCGCTGCTTTTTAAGCATCGTTTTCTTCTCTTATTTTCTTCTCCAGGACTTGGAATTCCACGGTGTGATGAGGTTCTACTTCCAGGACCGCGTCGCCGGCAACTTTGCCACCAAGTGCATCAGAGTCTCCAGCACGGCAACAACGCAGGACGTCATCGAGACGTTAGCGGAGAAGTTCAGGCCGGACATGAGGATGCTCTCCTCGCCGAAATACTCCCTGTACGAAGTTCACGTCAGTGGCGGTGAGTTCCTCAGATTAACGTCAGGATAATAATACGAATAAGACTTTGACATAGTTGGCTCTTAGTCAGGCTGTCGGTCATTGATGTGTGTGTGTGTGTGTGTGTGTGTGTGTGTTAGAAGAGCGTCAGCTGGACCTGGACGAGAAGCCTCTGGTCGTTCAGCTGAACTGGAACAAAGATGACAGAGAAGGACGCTTCGTCCTGAAGAACGAGAACGACATCCAGCCTAAGGTTAGCTGCTCTGCCCGATTGCCTGTGTTTAACGGGAATGTTCATAATGACCTCCGACCCTAACCCCGACACAGTTAGCATAATCCAAATCCAGGAGGAAGCTCCACTGAGTCTCCAAAACGCACCTCATTCATCTTTCTCTTTTTCTCCCAGAAGAGCCAGAGTAACGGACCCGAGAAGGAGAAGGATGGAGTGATTCAGAACTTCAAGAGGACGCTGTCCAAGAAGGAGAAGAAGAAGGAGAAGAAGAGGGAGAAGGAGTTTGCCCGTATCCCCGACGGAGATGATCAGACGCTCAGCCGAGAGGACGGGTAACACACACACACACACACACACACTCACAGTTATCAGTCTCTCTCTGTCCTGCTCAGACATCCTCTCAGTCCTCGGAGACCGTCTTATTTTTACTTCTCCCAATGCCAAGAAAAGCACAGAAGTGTCCAGAAGAGGAAGGAGTAGTGATTTAAACTTTGACCTTCCTCTTCCTCCATCCGGCCTCTCTCTCTCTCTCTCTCTCTCTCTCTCTCTCTCTCTCTCTCTCTCTCTCTCTCTCTTTTCTTTACTCATTCTGTCATTTCATTTATCTCACTTCATTTTTTTTTTTTTTTTTTTTTTGCTGCTGTTCAGGGAAAACAGTCGCCTGGCAGCAGAGGTCTACAAGGACATGCCCGAGACCAGCTTCACCAGGACCATCTCCAACCCAGAGGTGGTGATGAAGAGGAGGCGTCAGCAGAAGCTGGAGAAGCGCATGCAGGAGTTCATGAGCAGCGACGGGAGGCCCGACTCAGGTCATTATCGACTCTTTACTGTCCGAGCTTCTCAGGTCTAAACTCAGGAAATTTTGCAGTCGCGGTGGAAAATTTCCAGATTTAAAAAGTTGGACCAGCAACAGACTTCAGTACACAAGTGTATCAGGTCACAACAAACAAACCGTTCTAGGGGCTATGACTTAGACGGCCATTAAACTTCTATTTTTGCCAGGTCACTCTGGACAAGGAAGGGATTAAACGTTACCGAAAGCTTCACTTTGAAACATCAGTGATGTGAGTACCCTGCTGTCGCTGCTTGTGTCAATATTTTTTAATTATTTTCTGGCAAAGTTGCACCATCTCTTTGCCCTGACCTGAGAAAAAACAGAAACAACAAAGCTTAGTGCCGACGATAAAAGTCATGTTGTAAAGAAAACTGCTGAAGTCGTGCAAAGTTCCCCGGACCTTCATTGGATTTATGGTCATGAAATTGGAGATGGAGGAAAAGCTACAACAACCGTTTTTCTATCACCTTTTTTTATAGCGCAGTAAAAAGACAGGAGCCTTTTCTGAGTAAAGGACGCACAGAACCGTCCGTCTACAATTCAGTAAATAAGCGACACACGAGGTCTATGGACAAAAGTAACGACCCGGCCGCCTACACGTGGGTATGTCTAAAAAGTGCGGAAATTAGCGCTGCAAGGCTCGGACCAAGTGTCAATTTGAAGTGTTCCTGCATTGAGCAGACACTTTTATACAAAAGACGACTAAGCGACATAGAAGAAGTCTTGGAAAGAACTCCTCTAGGTAGGAACAGTGGACTGATGGAGGGTGAGAGTGCAGAGGTGGATCCAAGGACAGAAGACGCTCTTGGAAGAGCTGGGTCTTCAAGAGCTTCTTGTTCTGGTAGCACTCGGTAGGTCATTCCATCAGCGTGGGACGACACAGGAAAAGAGTGTGGATTGGCACCACCAGACCACAATCCTTTTGATGAAAGGTGTAGTCGAGGGGTAACATGAGCCTTAAGGAGAGCGTTTGAGAAGGTGGGAGCAGACCCATGAAGCACTTTGTAGCCTAGCATCAGTGATTTGAACTTGATTTGCACGGCTAAGGGTAGCCACAGTGGCGTTCTGGACCATCTGTAGCGGTTTCACAGCACAGGTCGGGAGGCCTGTTAGCAGAGCGTTGCACTAGTGGAGGCAGGACACGACCAGAGCCTGGACTAGGAGCTGGGTAGCCTGTTGAGTTACGTATGGCCTGATATTTCTTATATTGAATTGTGCAAAGCAACATGACTGGACTGTAAAAGTCAACTGGTCATCAGTCATGACACCCAAGGTTCTACTGCAGCGGTTGTGATTGGTTTGCTGTGGATTTGTCGGGTGATTGGCAAAGGACTTCAGGGTTTGGGTAAGAAACCACTTCGGAATGATATCAGCGGCTTAACTGAAGACCGAATCAGGATCGCCTCAAAAAAGACGCACCATACGTGTCGTATGACTCAAACAAGCAAACGCGCCGCACGGTTTGTGTTCGTGTGACTCGGGACATTTCCTAATCGTCCTGCCAAACAAGACAGATGGACCAAAAACAGCTTTAACCACTGTCCACACACACACACACACACTGGGACAGAATGGCCTGTGGTCAGACAGTGACGTCCTCTCAACGTCTATTTTAAAGAGCACTTTTTATGTAATGGCTCTGAAAGGCCCTTCTCTCCTGTGGGTTTAAGTAAGGTGATCATTTGTAGTCGACGCGTCACGGTCACGCGGCCTCCACAGGAAAATGTGGTTCATTACAGCTTTTATGAGCAATAACTCCACTTTCTGTTTTTATTCACTCATTTTATATACTTGTAAAAAGAAAATGGAGTTCAGTTAGGACTGATATTGAGATTTTTGGATATCGTCATATCGTGATTAAGTATCTGTGATGACTTTAAAGACAGTGGGATTGGGTAAATACACAAAATGTTATAAATTTTGATTAAAAAGAATACATGGAATCAACAAAATTATATTCAAAAATAAGTCACGTAAATAACATGTTTAATTTTCAAGCTTCATTATTTGTGTTTTTTTAATGTATTTATAGTAAATTTCATAGTTTCTAACACATGTAAATGTCCTTCATTTAACTCTAAAAAAGCCGAAGAAATAAACCGCTTATTATCTGAAACGAAAGGTAATAATAAGTCTATTTTAAGATCATAAACAGTAGATATAAATATATATATAGATATATATGTAGTAGACACAGAATTGTAGTTGTTGTTGACTCAAGTAATCCAATGTTTTCATAGTGGGGCCCCCACTTTCCGTTTGGTGCCCCAGGGGATTACCTGCCCTGTGTTAACGGCCCCGTTTATACGTAGAACTCAACATTACCACACACATCCTATACAAATCTGTAACTTATTTGTGAAATATTCCTCTTCAGACCAAGGTTAATTGGAGAAATTGAGAGAAAAGATCTACAACTTCTACAAATCTACAAAAATGGCGACTTTCAATGGCTGAAAGTTGATCATTTTGTTGTTCACAAAGGTTAATTTCACATTTTCCTTGATGCAAACCATGTTTCTTTGATGATTTACGAGTTATATACCACGTCGTCCAGATGTTTGCATGTACTATTAAGGTGGTTCGTTGTTTTCAAAGCCGTAGTTTATGGATTTGTGCCTCTGTACAAGTGTTTCTTAAAAATAAACTGTGACGAGAGCAAATTTCTGCATAATTTAGCGACTAATTTACATCCATATGTTATGTATTTTATGATACATATATATGTATGTATATGTGTATATGTAGATGTATATATGTGTGTATGTATATATATATATATATATATATATATATATATATATATATAATATATGCTAATTTTAAACTTTCATGCAAAAAAGGGAAATCACAACAAAGTTAAGGTTAACAAAACTGTATTTATTAAACTCTTCATTTTCTAGCGGGTGGTTTCTCAAATGATGACATAAATTTGATGTACTGCTATATTTTGAAGCGACGCTTTTGCTACATATTTTGCATATCACCGTTGTTTTGCTGTGGTTTTCTTCGGGATTAATTCGGCCTTTCTGCTGGGCGAGGGCGTGTGACGTTGCACGCACGACAGACTGACGTATGTAACTAGGTGCGCTTGTTTTGTCTCGCTGTGAGAGGGAGAGACGCGAAAGAGTTAAATGTACGCGGCTAAAAGCAAATGTTTGACAACGTATACTCGAGTTTCACGATGTACATCGCACAGACAACAACGATATATCGAGTATATTCGATATATCGCCCAGCCCTACAACGACCCATCTGTGGGTCTCAACCCAGTGTTTGTGAACCACTGCTGTATATCAGGTGCATATTATTAAAAAACCAAAACTCTTTTATTGTCCTGCAGGAGGAACTTTGAGGATCTACGCCGACAGTCTGAAGCCCAACATCCCCTACAAGACCATCCTGCTCTCGACGAGAGACACGGCCGACTTCGCCGTGGTGGAGGCGCTGGAGAAGTACGGCCTGGAGAAGGAGAACCCTCGAGAGTACTGCATCGCCCGGGTAACCGTCACTGCAGCTCCTTCACCTCCATCCATGCTGCCTTTCACCTCATGAAGTGCATCCGTCTTATTTACGCTGACAACACTCGCCGGAAAATCCGATTCTAGAACCTGAGTCATGTGGAAAATGGTCCCAGAGTTTCATTATGACATTATGCTGTCTGAGCGGCATCTTTAATCCCAGCATCTTCTTTTCCGCTCATTTAATATATTTTAAATTCATCGATCTCTGTCCCATCGCTCCGCACCTTCACACCCTCCCAGTTCTACACTAAACATGGCTGCAGAGAGGACAGACAAGGTCACACACACACACACACACAGACCAGACTGCTGGATTGACACAGAATGTCACTCGGCTCATATAAAAAAAATCTTTTGGGAGGAATGCAGTTCAATTGCTTTCAGATGGAGCAGCAGCAGCAGCAGCAGCAGATGCTCCATGTCTGAGTGTGTGTGTCTGTGTGTGTTCATTACGGTGAACCCTGCCCTCCTCACAGTCTCTATCAACCATATCTGTTCCCTCACATGGACTCATGCTGTGGCCACTCATATGGAATGACACTGCTGCCTCCATACACACACATACGCACGCACACACTTTACCCAACCCTTAAGCTCATCCTTCTCATCCTTATCCTTAACCCTAATATCTAAAAAGCCTTCAGTGTTTCTCAAAATGTCCTCACTTCCTATGGTCATTAAGTATGTTGGTCCTCATAAACATACACATACAAGTATACACACACACACTCACACACACATGTTTGCACTTCATTACCCTAACCTAAACCCAATTCTAACCCTTAAACATTGCGGGGACATTTTGTAGACATCAAAATGCGTTCCTTAACCCTTTACCTAACCCTCAAGCATCACCACAAAACATCTTAACTCGAACCCTAAAACTGAAGTTCTCAGAAGTCTTCAATGTGTCCTTGTGAAGACACACAGCGCATTCCATAGCTAGTTACTCTAACCCTAAAACCAGGTCCTAACCTGCAAAAGCCCTTTTAAATGAAGTGAAGACCACCCATAATGTCCTCATTCCATAAGGTTTATAGGTTTTTTGGGTCCTCACAAAGCTACAAATACAAGAACACACTCTTTTACAGCACTCCTGGTGAGGACACTCGTCGACGTAAGGTGTCCCCGAGTTATTTACCCAAACAATCTAATCTAATCCTAATACTTAAAATAACCCTAAACCATCTTTTTAGTCCTAAAACACCTTCCAAGGTTCCTCTAGTTTTTCATTTATTTTAACGACACTGCATTGACGTCCATTCATTCAGTGTCATTCAGATTTTAGCCCTGAACTTGCTCGGAAATGAGCTTCTGCCTCATTAGGACCAGATTTTGGTGGTCCCCGTGAGGACGACTGGTCCCGACACGGTCCATTCTTGGACAGTGAGGACACTCAGATGTTGACCTGGTTGTTTTGTGTCTCGTTTCCTCGGCAGCAGGACGATAAGTCGGGGAAGGAGGCGATTCTGGACGACACCGAGTGTCCACTGCAGATCTTCAGGGACTGGCCCGCGGACCGAGGTAGCACACACGCACACACACTTGTTTTAACTCGGTCCTGCACATGTATGTGTGTGTCAAACGCTTCTTATTGTAAGATCTTACTTCTTTGGTCTCTGCTGCCCCCTCCTGCTGCTGTACAGTCATTACAACTCTTCACTTCACATGTAGATGACAAACTGTCACAACAGCATTCAAAACAGCAACATTTGTGCATAATTGAGCTCTTCTGGCTGTTTTAACTGTCATTTTCTTACCTCTGTTTTGATGTAGAATCAGAAAAAATGCCTTTTTCAAAAGATATTATATTGATAAATGACTAGTTGACTAGTTTAGATGATGATGGTGACATCCATCCATCTTCTACGGCTTTATCCTCCACATGAGGCTCCTTCTGCCAATCTCAGGTGACATATGGGCCGAAAAATGTCGTTTCCTGACACGTGTGTTTTGTCTCGTCAGGGGCGCTCGTGTTCCAGCTGAAGAAGAGACCTCCGGACTACCAGGGCAGGAAGGGAAGGAAAGGGGACGAGAAGGGTCTGAGGGGGAGGGAGGGCAGCAGCAGCTCACTGCCGCCCGAGAAACTGCCTTATCTGGTGGAGCTGAGTCCAGGTAAAACACCCATGTGCACGCCTGTAGCTCCACGGCTCCTGTAGAGGAAGTTGAAACCGTTAAAGCAGCAGCAAGTGTAGTACCGGGGACTGACCAGCAGGGTTTGACTCTCATCTGAAGTCAGTGAATCATCTTTTTGTTTCCAGATGTTGTGTGGTTCTCTTGCTGCTGCTGTCAGAACACACTTTACTGCATAAAACACACATCAAACTCCCATAGAGATAAACCCGAGGATGTTGTTTTATTGCCACATTATATTTATAGATTAAAGTGACAGTTATATGTAGTGTTGAATGTTTTAATTCATCACAACCAGTGCTGCCATTTACACACATGAATGAATTTAGGAATATGACGGAAAAGTTTACGTTGTTTTTCACTCATCGATCACTTATCAATTACTTGATTAAAGTAGATGAAGTTTTTCATAAAATAAAGGCCCTTTTTAAAAATTCCACACTCTGTCAAAGGAAAGCGAAATAAAACCTTTACCAACCATTTTTTCACACAGATTAAACAAATAATCCTGACTGTAGTCTTGAATCCTGCTAACAAACATGTGCAGTAATATAACCTCCTTAGTAGCGGTAAAAAAAAAAAAGGGGGAATATTACTAATTAAAAGTAATAAAAAAGGGGGGTGGGGAACAATATCAGGTAAGTTGTAATAAATATTCTGTGTATTTATATGAAGCTTGAAGCTTGAGCTGCTGAGTCCTGCTTTAATCCAATATTCAGCCCTAACAGCTCGTTATCTCTCTGCTACTGATGATGATTCCTTTCATTTTCTCCTTTTATAATCTGGCTGTGTGACCATCGCCCCCTGCTGTTCATGCTCTCATTAACCTCTCACACAAGCGGGAAAAACGACTACTAACGCTGTCTTAGACTGACGGGGAAAAACATGACGGAACATTAATGTGGTGGCTTTTGTGATGAGAGTGTGTGTGTGTGTGTGTGTTTGGCTCAGATTAGTGTGTATAACACTTGAATTAATGCTAATTTCTTCATCTGGTATGATCTGGATTAGCAAAAATGATATATATTGCATAATTCACATCTGGCTGTAGCTGACAAAACATTAGAAGACAATTATCTTTAATTGTCAAATAATTCCTTTTCCCACTAATATTTAGTGTAAAAAGACATGATATAATGCTTTAATAGACATTAACCAGTACATTTTTTACCATGTGAATTTAGCCATAGTTTCATGGAACATAGTTAAAGTTTTTTTTAGTTGTTGCATCAATAATAAAGAGTATTTTCTTCATTTCCTTTAGAATTATTTGACACTTTAAAGCTTTAACTCATAAAAGTATGATTTATTTGCCAAATTTACCATGATTTCCACCGTTGTTCACATATAATATGTAGACAGTGACGGTGTGTGTATATGAGAGAGTGAGTGTGTATTCATGTTCTCATGCATTTTAATGGGTTAACAAGGTGATGCTGCATTTTTTTCCTCCTTGCTGCATTTTTACCCTCTGCTTTTTGTCTGTTTTCTTTCCCACTTTCTTTACGGCATGGTGTGTGTGTGTGTGTGGCATTGTGCATGTGTCCTCCTCTTCCTCCTCTTCCTCTGCTCCTGCCTGTGCCTGTCTGCCTGACTAGGGCGAGGGAATCACTATGCCTACTACGCATATCGGCACCACGAAGGTAAAACATCCACCCACGTCTTCTCTGTGTCTGTTGCAATGGATGATGGGAGATGTCGCGGGCTTTATGTCGTACGATATTTTAGTTTTTCTGTTGTTTCTTAGAGACAAACAGAGAGGATTTTAGGGTTAAAATATTCAAATATTCCAATTTTAGGCAAAATCAACGTTCTGATTCTAGATTTTAACAATTTATGTTCTTTATTGTCGTTGCACACATGGACATGGTGCATTGGTGCAATGACTGGGTTTAAGTCATTTAAAACAACTTTTTAACAACTTTTAGCTTCTTAAATATGAATATTATATATATAATAAATGATTCAAAGTGAATAATTTTGTTTTGTTGTCAAAAGAACACACTTGAGAACATCACCATTTTGTATTTTGGACATTTTCTGGACCGGACTAGTATAAAACAAAATTTTTAGGATCTGAAATAGAGACAAAAACTTCATTATTATAAATATTGATTAAAAATCGACGAGGCAAGTAGGATATGACAAGGAAATATACAGAATAAACATTTTAAGAGCTCAAGATATATATATATATACAAACCATAAATATGCATAAATATTCAAATCTCAAAATCTCATTAATGTGAATCTTTTAAGTGGTTTTTGGTTCTACTAAAACTGAATAATTTTTTGGTTTTGGGTGATTTTATAGCCTAAATTAATTGAATTAACGGTCACAATCCCAATTAACTAATTATTTTTTCTATCTCCTAATATTCTTTTGACCTTTTCTAAGACTTTTATTTAAAACAGTCATAAATCTTGAAGGAAAAAGCTGTAAAATTTGCTGCAAATGTATTTTTCACGACCCCTAAAAACCAAAATCTAACCAGGACCCAGTTTCAGGTTAAAGTGACTCCATGATGTCACTGCGTGTGTTTATTTCTCGGTTGTAGGCGGAGTTTTCCCGTCAGCCTCGTTACATCAGCTGATTGATTGATTGATTGATTGATTGATTGATTGATTGATTGACTGTTGTTTTAAAAGGTGGTTTGAGGTTTTTCTGGCTCATTAAATGTTAACAGAAAACCTCGGAGCGTCTTTTAAAAGGTTGGTGCATGAAGTGAAAACAACATTTTCTTCAGTTGAACTAATTTGCTGCTTTGCTTTTTACTAAACTCCTTTAAACTAATAATCAATAACTGCTCTGCAGCCACACGACCGTGACAGAAAAACACCGTTTCTTTATTTTTTATCGACTTTAAATGTTCTCATGCTGCTCGTCGACAGAAAAGTGAGAGGGTGAACGTGTACGACTTTGATTTGGTTATTGATTAGTTTGTTGTTGTTGTTGTTTATCCTCTGTCGTCGTGCTGAGTGTGAGAATGTGTTTGTGTTTGTGCAGACGGCTCCGACTCGCGAGACAAACCAAAGCTTTACCGGCTTCAGTACAGCATCACTGAGGTCGGCTCCGACTGCACAGACGACGGAGCCATACAGGTGAACACACATACACACACACACACACTTTAAACGCTATTTAAATGTTTAGTGACATCTATATATATATCTATTCATTTCATTGATTGTGTCATTTAAATGTTGTGTTTTAAAGAGACAAAATGAACACAAAAACCAGTACCGTGCAAAGGTTCTCGGTCACGTTTAGACATATTGTTTTATTAATGATTATATTAACCATACTCAGTAATTATTTCACAATCACATCCAGGAAACACAGGAAACATGTTTGCAGTTTTAACTTAATAACAACATTTTTCAGCTTCTTTTAGATTAAAGATCTTAAGAGTATTTTCCTGTGGAGGGCAGTATTGCACCTCTCAGTGTACAGTCTACTGGAAATTATTAGGAGATTAATTCTTCTACTACTTTGTCTTCTTCATCTACTACTTCTTCATCTACTGCACTATCTTCTTCTTCTACTTCATCTACTACTTCTTCATCTACCACTTTATCTTCTTCTTCAACTTCATCTACTACTTCTTCTACTACTTTGTCTTCTTCTTTTACTACACCTACTACTTCTTCTACTTCATCTACTACTTCTACTACTTTGTCTTCTTCTACTACTTCTAATTATATTACTTCTTCTACTTCTACTATTTCTACTTCTTTGGACTTTCGCCATGAGGCATCATCTTCCTCCGTCTTGGACGTCCATGAAAAGTTCCAGAAAAAAACCCTGTCATTTAGCAGTCAAACAAAAAATAATGCATCTTTTCCCCACCCGCCCCTGCACTGCTGGCGTATACGCACAAACGCTCCCTCAGTCAGGTCTTATAGATTTGCTTGAACAGAGCCTGTTTATAAATTACACACTGCAGCTTTAACACATGTGTTTAAACTGATGTGATTTCACTGACGGCAGCTTTAACGTCGCACTAAATGTTATTTATTTGTGAAAACTCTTGTCGTTGTTGTTGTTGTCGTTGTTGCGTGTGCAGCTGCTAGGTCCAGGGATCCTTCCCCACCACTGTAACCTGATGCACAGCGAGGGCATGGTGACGGTGACGCCGCACGGCCCCGACGCCGACACCTTCGTCGACGGCCAGCGGATCGCCGAGACGACGGTGCTGCGCCCGGGCTCCACCCTCCAGTTTGGCTCTGCCCACGTGTTCAAGTTCGTAGACCCGATGTTCGACCAGGGCGGCAAGAGGGAGCCGGCGGCCATGATGAGGAGCCGACACAAGTCCGGGTGAGTCAGACCTCTTTTTTGTCTCTTCATGTTTCTCCTCCAGAGACCGAGGGTTTTTCTCTCTGTAGAAAAAGGGAGGAGAGGGTGAGGTTTGCAGTTGGCAGGCGGAGTAAAAGATGAAGGAGGGAGGGAGGGATGAAATGAGAGGAGAGCAAAGAGAGCGGAGGTCTAGGGTTGTGGCAGACGAGCCGCCCTCTAATCCGATCAACATGGTGTTGGGTGTGGCCTCCTGCCGTCGTTTCACACACACACACACACACACACACACACAAGAGGAGAGAGACTCGGCAGATAAACGAGAGAAATGAAAAGTACGTGAGAACTTCAGGAGAAAATTGAAATGGACTGGACCTGTGATGATTCAATGGATGACTAATGACGGAAAAGGAGGGAGGTGTTTGTGTTTAAGTGAGTGAGTGAGTGAATGAGCTTTAATTCGCTGCTGTTTGTTTCTACGACTGGATAAACAGGTTTGACCAAATGCTTTTAAAGTCTAAATTTCAAGTCATTTTACTTTGTGATGTTTTCTGCAACTGAAACTATGTGTAAAACATTTCTGCGTCAGAATAGGAATAAAAAAAAGCACCGAGTGACTTAAATTTATATTAGATAAATAATTTTGTACTTTTTGTAGTAGTTTAATACCAGTTTGATCAACACCAAGTGGTTTAAATAAGAAACTGTGTTTGATTTGTCTCTAATTCAATAAATTGTTTGACATTATGACAGTGACTGTAACAAAGTAGAGCCAGACTGTCCTTCTCAGGACCTGGAATAGCAAATTTAACATTTACTGAGCATTGGAGCTACATGTTTCAGGTCTACTCCTCTTGTATGCTGTTAGTCGGACTAACTAATGCTCTTCATAGTCCGATTACTCCTGCATTTGTACTATTAGTCGGATTAACATACTAATTCACTGCTATGTGTTGGTTATTATCTGCTTGCCAAGCAACGAAATTTCGTTGCCAGTTGTCACTGCTGTGTTTTCTGTGCAATGACAAATAAAAGGAAGTCTAAGTATAAGTCTATACCTGGATAACGCTTTTCATAGTCCGATTATTCCTGCATGTATACTCTTAGTCGGACTAACATATCTTGGTAGTGTGGTTCATAGTCCGATTACTCCTGCATGTATACTCTTAGTCGGACTCGAGTCAGACTTGGCGTTCTGTGCATGCACCAAAATAGCCTCACCAGGTTTTGACCCAGAATTAGAAGGAGACGACGTATAAACTGGCGGCATATTTCTTCGGACAACAGGACAACTGCAAGAGCTGTGCTCCATCTAGTTTTTATCACGGTTAGCACGTACAACAGGTGCGAAACATATAGCACCACAGTACGGTCCATCTCGCAGAAATACACAGTCTATACATTGTTTTTCTTCTCCGCATTTACACTCAGACTCTGCAAGTTGTCCAATTGCCTGTCTTAGTCAGACTATGGCCTTAGCCTGATTAGACTGTACTTGTAAACGTACTGCGTGTCTTTGAGGAGCTGCTGCACCTCACGTAGCTGCAGACTCTCAGTCACAGAGGCTGTCAGTAGTTGAGTTGGTACAAAGTTGGATGACAACTCTGCTGAGTGACATTCACCTCATGTGTCCTCTTAGTCTCTTTATTTATTGTCCTCTCAGCCTGGAATCTGACATCTTTTTTCTTCTTAATCAGAGTCAAACTTCTGTCGAGCTGAGCTGGTGGTGACGACACATCACACGCGATGTTTCTGACTTTTAAAAGCCACAGTTTTGGCATTAAAAACAAAAGTCTGAGCTTTTTGATTTGGCGGTTGAACGGATGATCGTGAAGCCAATGAGAGTTCAGAGCATTAATCTGCTCCCTCTCCCAGCTTAGTTTGGACCGTCACCAACGTTTAATGAGAAAAACAACCCGGGGAATCTGGAAGGACACGCATAATCTGTGCCTCTGTTTACTGTCATCCCTTATTTTTCTTTTTAAATTTAAGGAGACGTGATTCTAAAAAAAAAAAAACAACACTCAAAGAAACTCAGAAATTCAAAATAAATGCTATGGACGAGACGAGCTCACAGCGACCAACCAGCTGTGGATGAATAATGTTTACGCATCTTTGGATTAACATAGAAGAATGAAGATGAGAACAGAGGGAAAACTACCAAGGGTTGTAAAGAGACTGAGGAGCTGAGAAAGCAGGAGAACGTTGAACTGTGATGAAGAACTTCAAAAAGAAGATTTATGGTTCCATTTAGATCAGAGGTTGGACATCACCTCCAACGTTCCTTTCGAGGAGTTGTGAAAACACGGATGCAAACGTATAAAATCTTACAAGAACAAAACGCAACAGCACAAATAAAGACAATAGAACAACATTTAAGTTTCATTAAGAATAAATGTCTCTGTGCTCAGAGGAAGTTTCAGGTCGGATAGAGAATTTCAAGTGTAATTTTCAGGTCATGGAGGTCATTCAGTGCTGTTCTGGTGGTTTTGCTGCACGCCTTCACAATTCCCTGTAAGCCATCTTTTTTTGTTTTTGTCTGTTTTTAAGAGAAAGCGACTCGTGGCAGCAGATGAGGCAAAAAAAACAAGACGTAAAAAATTTGAAGCTTATGATAAAAATACAACAATTTTTACTGCTTTTTTGACTTTTGACAGTCTGGTTGAGTTTGTGAGTTTGTGCTGTGGTCAAAGGAAGGCCAGCCCTCAACTTGGAAATCACGAATTTCGACACAAACTGGAACGTACCTTTAGCTGCACGTTGTTTGACTCACTTTTCCGTCGATCCGAGATATTTTACTTAGAATATCTCGTTCCACTTTTATTTTGAAATTCTGTGAAACAAATATTGTTCTTACGATGCCATGAGGAGCTCATTTTAAGCTCATATCACCCACTTTTACTCAACAGGGGAGAGTTTTACTTTTTCTTTTGGTCATTTGAGTTTGACTCTGTTAATGGTTGAGCCCACTTCTCCTCCTCTTCCTCCTCTTCCTGCTGGTGATCGTTTACGTGACGATAATGATGTTTTCTGTCAATGATGGAGCACAGATGCTCTGTAGCTCAGTGCTGCTGTTGTTCTGTGTGTTTGACATCGATGTCCTCCTGTCACATGGGGCGTTAAAGCAGACGCCCGGCTTCGAAACAACGGTTGTCACTTTTAATTACTGTCTCACACACACACACACACACACACATGCACACACATGCACACACACTCTGCTGTTCGCTCACTTCTGTCAGGAAGAACTCCTGCCTGACGTCTCTAATTATGCTGTTATGTAAGCGTGCGTTTGTGTTTATACAGCAAACGATCCGTCTGCTTGTATTAGAAATGACATTACTGCTTCTCTGACAGGAGCTCGCTCTCTCTCTCTCCCTCTCCCCCTCTCTCGCTCTCTCTCTCTCTCCCTCCCTCTTCCTGAGAATCTGATAAGTGTGTGTGTGTGAAAACAGTTCCGTCCTCTAACAGTCGGCGTGTCCTTTCAGCAGCAGCGTACCTGAAACCACCTTCGACCTTCAAGGAGACGTCCACAGTGGAGCTGCCCTGCCCACCAGCAAGGTAACGCACACACACGCACACACACACATACACACCCAGGCCACTAACATCCAAGAAATTCAAGTGAAAATGAAGGTGTGACTTAAAGAGAGAGACGCTCGCTTCATCTTGGTATTTACATTAGATTAATATTATTTCTTTTTTCTACATCATAACCTCTGTGTAAAAATGTGTGATTCACCGCTCAGAGTTTGCTCTCGCTCTCCGCGTTCAGTAAACAGCCCGGGTTCCCACGTTGCAAAAATGTTTTCAAGGCCTGGAAAAAAGGTTTTTGAATGAAGTGAGAGAGGAGCAGCTTGGTCCTGACCGAGCATCTGAGAAAGACTCTGATATTATATACGTTTTTTTTTCTGTCGTCTAAGTTCATACAGTAGTTGTTTAAACACGACATGAAAGCCGTTTAAACCGTTTTAGTTCTGGAATCAATACTGATCTGATTAAGTGACTCTTATAATAAGTTAAGATAAGTGTTTTCTATATTTACTTACTAAAAACAGATACAGTAGATTTGGAGAATCACAAGTTCATAAAAAAACAACAAAAAAAACTAACAAGGGGAAAATAACAGTTTAATCTGCTTTTTTTAATTGCTTTCTTAATGAATCAATGTATGTTTTTTATCCACATGTACGTGTTGCTTTCTATATTAATTACATTATGAACATATTTCTAATATTAAATGATTCAAAATATTCCTTTGTGCGACTGAAACATGCGGTGACTTCTTGCTCATTCGTGTCTGTTTGTTATACTTTAAACCTAATGTGTGTTCACTTTTGTGCACTACCATTTTATTGAAGTATTAAGTATAAAAATTACGAAAATCAAAGCAGAAACTACAGAAATTTCCTACATTCTCTGGTAAATAACGTACGACGTAAACGGTTGAAATAGAGACACACACACACGTATGGAGAGCACAGATCAAAGATGGACGAGTTTAAAGATATCAGAGGAAGAAGAACAAAGGAAAAAAGAACAACAGAGAAGGAGGAGGAGGAGCCGACAAGCGAGCAACGAGGAAATGATGGAAACAACAACTATGATAAAACACTACACTTTTAAGCAGCTTAAAATGGTGATGTCAAAGAATCCGCTGCTTTATCTCCTCAGCAAGGTACGCACACAAAAGTCTGAGGCTTTAATACGTTTAAAATCATAAAACCTTATGTTGAAAAAGTGATTCCAAAAAAAACGCCACTTTCATCCTCCCACGCAGATTTTTGGAGCTGTATTTCTAGCGTTTGAATTATGTAACTGTTATAAACGTACACATTAAAGTGTGACTGAAGACCTCGTCTGACAGTAGTCATTATGCTGTTTGTGCCGTTTCTCCGGCTAAAATTACCTCTCGTGTGCAGTGAACAGTAAAAAAAAACCCAACAAAAATCATGTGTGTGTTTGTGTGTCTTCTGTTCAGAGCTCAGGAAAACTGGAGATGGAGAGAGGAATGGTCAAACCCATGATCAGAGGAGAGCAGCAGGACAACAGGTCAGACACACACACACACACACGCTCGTCCTCTTCTTCCTCCAGCATGTCCTCGTCTTTCTTCTCGTCCTCACGGTGTTCTATTGCGTCTCTCATAAAGGTCTCAGGACAGCTCAGCCGACAGGACAGAGATGACCCTTCCAGCCAGCATCGAGTTCAGAGAAAACTGTGAGTATCGATCATTATTTTCTCTTCTGAGTCTGTGACCCAGTTAACGACCTGGAAACTAAACTATCGAACCCAGGGGTTCTGCTGCACAAAAACATGCGTCGAGTTAGATTTTCAACCTTCAAATAATCCGTGCATCTCCTGCTTGGGCACTTATTAAACTTGGAGGGTTCCTGCCGGTCCTTGAAATCCTTGAAAGTATGTGAATTAGACACTTGAAACTGTGTTTTTATTGTGAAAAATGAACGTAAATCACTCTCGGTGTCTTTAATACGTCTTCTAAATGTTGGGTGTTTTGATGTGTTTGATGGAACCTGACGTTTCACACGTCCTCCTCTTGTTGCTCCAGGCTCTCTGAATCGGTTCCTGTGTCTCGGTAACACCTGTGTTTGTTGACTGTCTTGTGCTCTGGGCGTTAATGTGTCTCTGTGTGTGTCTGTGTGTGTATTTGTTATTGTATGATGAGTTCACGTGTGTTTGAACAGCCAAAGCAGCGTTTTCTGATCATTGTCATAGAGACATGACGGCAAAAAAAAAAAAAAACACACACTCAGAAGTCTCTGCGACCGCGGATGTGAAATGTGGACATTTTTTAACATTTTTGGCAATTTATGGACAATTTTGACTATTTCTGTGTGTTTTTCCTCCACCACAGCTGAAGATACCTTCCTGTCGGCCATCATCAACTACACCAACAGCTCCACGGTCCACTTCAAACTGTCGCCCACGTACGTGCTGTACATGGCCTGTCGCTACGTCCTGTCGCCGACGTACCGGCCGGACATGTCGCCGTCGGAGCGCACGCACAAGGTCATCGCCATCGTGAACAAGATGGTGAGCATGATGGAGGGCGTCATCCAGGTCAGTACTTTTTTAACGCTCTTTTTAACGTGTCGAGCCGCTCCTCCTCCTCCTGCTCCTCCTCCTGCACCACAGTGCTGCTTCTGTTTGTGTTGAAAATGTGCGTTTTTTGCTCCACCTTAACTGAAACCATACAACACGTGTGTAGCTGTGTTGTAAGTTTGTGTTTGCACGTTTGTTTTTATTGCAGCGTTCTCTCTCCACAGTCGCCTCCCTCTGTTGCCGGTCACACTTGACGTCTCTTTTGTTTGTTCTTCCCATTCGTGTTTTTGCTTCTTGTTTGTGAAGAGCGGTGCATCATCTGCATAGAGAGACACATTCATTTTACTCAAAATAGGCCGGGAAATGAGCGGAAACCATTTTATTTTAACTCAGTCACACATTGAACTTAAAAAGAAAGATTCTTTATCATATTAGGGATTTAAAATTAGTGATTTAACATCACTAAAGTTGATATAAATTACATTTTTGGGCATTTTTTGTCATGTTCATTTTCAATTTGCAGTCGTCTGTGACTCACAGCAACACATTTCTGTAACAAAGAAAACATGATTAATTGGGATTAACTTGGATTTAACTAGGCTCATATCAGACAAAGTTCTTCTTCTTCTGATAAATTCTGGCAGGCTTGTGCATTTAGAGTTTGAAGCCTGTAATCAAAAAATATATATATATATATTCTCATAAACTAATAATTTCAAAGAAATGTTTAAGAAATGTATCAAAAATTAATTTTTATGCAAATTATTTGAAAAATATACACATAGTTCTAAGGTTGTAAAAAATATATAAAAATACAATATTTGGTTTTTTTGAACGTTCTCTTTTAGTTAGTGTGGAAACCACGGTGCAACCACCAGGAGAACGTTTCCGTTTTTTGGTTCCCTCAACTCTTTGACCTAAACCTGAGGGAACGTTAGACTGCTGGACCTAACCCCAAGGGAACGTTAGACTCTTTGACCTAACCCTGCGGGAACGTTAGACTCCTGGACCTAACCCCAAGGGAACGTTAGACTCCTGTACCTATCCCCGAGGGAACGTTAGACTGCTGTCCCTATCCCTGAGGGAACGTTAGACTCCTGTACCTATCCCAGAGGCGTTAGACTGCTGTCCCTATCCCTGAGAGCGTTAGACTCCTGTACCTATCCGAGGGAACGTTAGACTGCTGTCCCTATCCCTGGGGAGCGTTAGACTCCTGCACCTAACCCCGCGGGCCTCCTGCCCTACCCTGAGGGAACATTAGACTCCTGGACCTAACCCAGAGGCGTTAGACTCCTGACCTAACTTGAGGAGCGTTAGCCTCCTGTACCTAACCCTGAGAACATTAGACTCCTGGAAGAGGGAGCAGACTCCTGGAGACGTTAGACTCCTGGACTAACCTGAGGGAACGTTAGACTCCTGGACCTAACCCCGAGGGAACGTTAGCCTCCTGTGCCTAAGTCTGCGGGAATGTTAGCCTCCTGTACCTAAGCCTGAAACTTTAGACTCCTGGGCTAACCCCAGAGCCTCCTGTACCTAACCCTGAGGAACATTACACTCCTGGACCTAACCCCAGAAGAGTCTGTTTAGACTCCTGGACCTAACCCCAGTTAGACTCCTGTCCCTATCCTGTTAGACTCTTTGACCCTAACCCTCTGGGGAGGCGTTAGACTCCTGGACCTAACCCCAAGGTTAGACTCCTGTACCTATCCCAGAGGAGCGTTAGACTGCTGTCCCTATCCTGAAGCGTTTGACTCCTCCTATCCCAGAGGAGCGTTAGACTCTTGACCTAACTCTTGGTTAGACTCCTGGACCTGCCCCAAGGGAAAGTTAGACTCTGTACCTATCCCAGAGCGTTAGACTGCTGTCCCTATCCCTGAGGAACGTTTGACTCCTGTACCTATCCCAGAGGCGTTAGACTGCTGTCCCTATCCCTGAGGCGTTAGACTCCTGTACCTATCCCCGAGGCGTTAGACTGCTGTCCCTATCCCTGAGGGAACGTTTGACTCCTGTACCTATCCCAGAGGGAACGTTAGACTGCTGTCCCTATCCCTGTGGGAACGTTAGACTCCTTTACCTAACCCTACGGGAACGTTAGCCTCCTGTGCCCTGAGGAACATTAGACTCCTGGACCTAACCCAGAGCGTTAGACTCCTGGACCTAACCCTGAGGGAACATTAGACTCCTGGACCTAACTTGAGGCGTTGCCTCCTGTGCCTAAGTCTGGGAGCGTTAGACTCCTGTACCTAAGCCTGGGGAACTTTAGACTCCTGGAGCTAACCCCGGGGCGTTAGCCTCCTGTACCCCAACCCTGAGGGAACATTGCACTCCTGGACCTAACCCTCCGGGGCGTTAGAGTCCTGGACATCAGAGGAACTTTAGACTCCTGGACATAACCCAGAGGAACTTTAGACTCCTGACTCCTTCTCCTGGACCTAACCCAGAGGGAACGTTAGACTCCTGTACCTAACCCTGAGGGAACGTTAGACTCCTTTACCTATCCCTGAGGGAACGTTAGACTCCTTTACCTATCCCTGAGGGAACGTTCCAGAAATGTTGGTTTGGTTGTGACTAACCTTAGGAGAACCTTCCAGAACCGTTCTTTAAACGTTGTGTTTTCGTAGGGTCGTCCCTTTTGGAATGAAAACAATCGTATCTCATGAGTCCCGGAAGGTGATATGTTGCCGTGTTAATATCCATAAGTCAAACAAGCGACAATGTGACGTCAACAGAATCAGTTTTTTCATCGAAGTCCCTCGACTCTCTCCTCGTCGTCAGACACCAAACGTGCAAAATCAGTCATTTTGTACGAAAATTTAAGAGTTCCTTTTAGTAGGAAACGGCAAAAAAGTTGGCGCATGATGCTTTTTATTACCCTTATTATTAACGCTGCATGTCCCCAATGAGACTAATTGTCCCTCCACACACAGGACAACGCCGCTGCTGTAACTGATGGCTGTGCAGTGTTTGACTTTCATTGGTACAAAACTACAAGCATGGTTTTCCTCTCTTTTCATTTGATGAGTCCAGCAGACAGACAGACAGACAGACAGACGTCCTATGTGACTAAAATGACGCGGTCGTGCCGTGTATGCAGAGACACGGACGATTAGTCTGCCTCAAACCTTGTAAATGTACCAAGCAATAAAAACTAGTAGTAGTAAAAAGCTGTGATAAATTGAACAGGCAAATGTTTTCTGTTTTTTCTGTCGACCTGCATCACTTTTGTTCTTGAACATGGCTTTACACTGTGAACCATGACGTGTGTGTGTGTGTGTTACATAGCTGTGTCCATACTGTAGCTGTTGACGTGTTTTCTCTCTGTCCTGTGAACGTGTCCTCCTCCTCCTCCTCCTCCTCCTTCCTCTTCTTCCTTCATCCAGGAGATCCGTGATGGGGATCAGGTAGGAGAGCACATTAGCACACCATGATACGGCTGCTGCAGACCCGTCTACCTCCTTCACTCACTCTCTTTCTCTACCTCTACCTCACTCTTTCTCTCTCTCTGTCTCTGTGTCATGGTTTTAGGGCGACGTGCATCAGATCACTAATGTAAATCATCATTTTGGCAAGATTTAACAGCTAATTTAAAACCTAAAATGAAAGTCATTCTGAGTGATAATTCCTACTGATTTTAGGGATGAAATAAAATGGAACTAAAGTGGCTCGTAACCCTGTCTTCCTCATATTTTGATAATCATCAATGTTGCACAAACGATGAATTAAAAACTTGAAAAATCTCTCCAAATATTCTTAGAATATCAAGGAATGTTTTAATTTAACCAGATGTTTATTGTCCCTGTGCAGTCTCACCATTTGTTTGGATGTTTTAAGCATTGTTGCATAGATACATCTTTATTTTTCTCCACGATTAGCCGTGAACATCGCACGATTACATTGATATCATGATTCTGTAAAAATGCATGGAAAGTCAATCGTATGACGATAAATCATGATTAATCATGATATCTATTTAAATTAAGAATATAAACAAATACTCCCCTGAAAGCTAAAATATGAGGGTCATGAGGAACATCCATTTGGAGCAAACCTTCTTTACGGGGACCCACTGTTTTTAAACGATCGCAATAAAAGAACTCATTTACAGCCATATCTGTGAACCATGGTGTCATTTTGAATTGGTAAACAAATCATTTCCAAGAGATGTTTTGATAAACTAAGTGAAACCTCATTTTTATGCATTTTATTTGAAAAAAAAAAAGATGCTCGTTGTGGAAAGGTTGAGGGACCCCAAAATAATCCCCTATGGCCTATTTGTGGGTCCGGACCCAGTGTTGCAAACAATTGACGATGTCACCTAAACCAAATCTCTCTCTCTCACTCTCTCTCTCTCTCTCTCTCTGTGCTTCCTTCATTGTTGTTGCTGCTGCTTGTTTTTTTCCTCACCTCTAACAGAAACGTTCAGACACGTTGACATTAACGCGTCTTTGCCCACAGCTGGAAAAACTAAGCAACAACAGCAACATCTACCACAAACTAATTCCATTCAGCTTCCTGCTGGAGCCGCCTGGTACTAAACAAACAAACAAACAAACAAACAGACAGAGCCAAACCAAAGCTGTCACTCTTTTCCATCATTGCTCCATCTTTAATCCTGGCATCCATTTTGTCTTCTTCTTCTTCTTTGCTTCTTCCTACTCAACAGTGTGGACGAGAGACGGGCGGCGTCCCTGCGTCCTCCTCCACCGCGCTCTGCTTCATTTGTCTGTTTGGACGTTGTTTTGTATTCACATCATCTGTGTTTTTATTCATGTCACCTTTTATTTTTTGGCTCCATCTCTTTTTATTATTCTCTGCCTGTTCTGAAAAAGATGTTTTGTTTTTTTTTAACGTTTTTCAAGGCGGGGATAGATGAGTGCAGGGGGGCGTGGACTTTGTGCCGCTCCTCCTTCTGTGATTGGTGGTGTTATTAACCAATCAGCTCCTCAGACACTGAGCTCTGGCCTCTGCTGTGATCTCAACACCAGAGAACTTTGACTTTCTTTAGACTGTGGACTGACGTGTAGTTGGGGATGTTTCGCCGATATTAACAGCGAGCTATGATAAGGTAGCTTCACCCGCTGGTTTGCGAACTTTCGTTTTTGAGTACTTGGCAGGTTTAAGTACTGAAATAATACGCATAATCCCACATTGCCTATATTTAGACCGATTTATACGCCGCGTTGTCGGGTATTTGGAAACAAATATTCACAAAGACATGAAATCTGCATTTGAGACCCAAATCGCGCTTTTCTGACGTTTAAAAATAACGTGAGAAGTGGTTTATTAGGGTCGCCCCCTGATGGCCACTCAAGAGAATACAGATTTCGGACACTTCCTCATTGGCTGCAGTTTTTATTTAGATGAGACGCGGGAAACTAACGCCGCTATTTATTCATGTATAGTATACGGCTCAGATAATTAGCTTTGCACATTTGAAAAGTTATATGAAAGTCTACGTCCTCTTAAAAAAGCAAACAATTTATTTAAAAAAATGCCACATTATTTCCTTAATTTGGACACTAACAGTAGCTGAGAACAATTAGATTAATCGTCAACTATTTTGATCATCGATTTTAGAGTTCATTCTATTAATTAAAACTAGTGTTTGGATTTTTCAGCTTCTTAAATGTGAATATTTTCTTCGCTCCGTGTTGGACATTTCAGGACATTAATACACATTTTCTAACATTTTATGGACCAAACTAATCAACGATTAATTGAGAAAATTATAGACAGATGAAACATTTATTAAAATAATATAATATAATATAATATCTGGACAGAAAACCACATGTACAGTAACTATATAAAAGTTCTAGATGTACTTTGCTGTGTTGCGTCGGTCGCTTGTCGTGTGAGAGTAAACCAGTCTACAGTCCAAATACATAAATGAAAAATAGAGCAGAGACGTGTGCTCTTGCTTTGAGGCAGACGCTGGTGTCTGGTGACCTGGTCACTGCAGTCGTGTGTGGGGGTGATAAAGCCGTGGTCACCGTCATCTTCCCTGCTCGTCAAACTGAAAATATCAAAACGTGTGTGGAAATGCTTATTTTTGAAGTGACGGTGATGATGATGGTGACCATTCTTCCTCCTGACACCTGGTTGGCTTAGAGGGAGGGAGGGAGGAAGGGGTGGGCGGGGCATGAGTCTATCCCTGAAGTAACAACTGCTCCTCTTGGCTGCCACTCAAACAGAAAACCCCACCCCCTCTCTCTCTGTTCAGCCTCTTCTTCACGCGGCTGCTCTAACACCGTCCTCTGTATTTGTTTTCTCTCTCTGTGTGTGTGTGTTTGTGTTTGTGTGTGTGTGCGCATGCGTGTTTGTGCGAGAACAGAAGCAGAAGAACATCGCAGGAGCGCTCGCCTTCTGGATGGCCAACGCCTCCGAGCTGCTCAACTTCATCAAGCAGGACCGCGACCTGAGTCGCGTCACGCTGGACGCTCAGGACATCCTCGCCCATCTGGTCCAGATGGCCTTCAAGTCAGTCTGAGTGTGGATGGGATGGAATATTATGGGATTTTAAGGGGGTTTTCTTCCATCGGGGAGTTATTCTGAGGGATTTTCAGTTGATTAAAGTGCCTGATCAGCAATGCAAAGCAATGAGAGCTCCCCTAGAGTTACCATGGCGAAACAAAAATAGCATTTCCACATACACATGAATGGGAAATGGTCCCATTCTCTGGAGCCTGACAGTGTCGTCATCCTTTAACGTAGAGACTTGGTTGAAACTTTAAACGCGTCACAAGACTCGGGACTTTTCTCACCTTAATCAACGTTTTGTTTCGTATTACGGTTTTTAAATAATCGCAGTTGAAGATTTTCAGATTTTATAATGAGTTTGTATTGCCTACACAGAAAATGAATTATTGATTAATCTGTTGATGGACAAACACATTTTTATCTTTGAGTTTCTGTATTAAAAAGATAGGTCAACACAAGTTTTACCTGTTTTGTTTGTATATTATTTTTAACGTGTTCTCATGTTTGCGTGCAGGTACCTGGTTCACTGTCTCCAGGGTGACCTGAATAATTACATGCCGGCTTTCCTGGACGACCCAGAGGAGCATAATCCACAAAGACCCAAGATAGGTAATTCAAAAAATAACAATCGACAGTTTCAGGAATTGTCGTCCTCTGAAACAAGAATCGACACAAACTTTCAATCGCAATCCTCAACTTTGACCAAATCAGTCTGTCCTTAAATAAACGCACACTTATTTTCTGAGCTTGTGAAAGAGTCACTAGACTCTGAGACATTTGTCTTGGCTTTCCCAGAGGACGTCCTCCACACCCTGACGGGCGCGATGTCGCTGCTGCGGCGGTGTCGCGTCAACGCCGCCCTGACCATCCAGCTCTTCTCGCAGCTCTTCCACTTCATCAACATGTGGCTGTTCAACAAGCTGGTGAAGGACAAGGACTCGGGCCTCTGCTGCCACTACTGGGGCGCCATCCTGCGGCAGCAGCTCAGCCACATCGAGGCGTGGGCCGAGAAGCAGGGGCTGGAGCTCGCCGCCGACTGCCACCTCAGCCGAATCGTACAGGTAACGCCGAGCTGTGGATTTAGTTTTATTAATCCGTTTTGTAGTTGACCGAACAATATTATGTCATCACCAGAGACTTTGAGGACCCGAGGGAGAAATGAATATTCAGTTTTACCAGTACCACCTTTGTTGTTGGCTGGAAACATACTGCCCTCTAGTGGAATTATCACTTAATAACCACCAAGTATGTGGACAGTGTCTGTCAGTGGGTACACAAGGATAAAAACTAACAAATACATAAAACAAGTGGATAAAATTTGACTTTTTCTTCGCTTTGTGAAGCGTTCACGCTCCTGCACCAAAGCCCATACAGAAAATCAGCATTTTTACACGACAGGAGAAGGGAGTTGTCCATCGACTGCTGACTCCTTTTTGTAAGTTCTAACATGGTATTTGGGGACTTTTGTGTTTGACGTCCTTCATTTGGATTTTCCTACGTGACACAAGCTTAGTAAACGAGGCAGCAGTAGACCAGCTGCTCCTGTCTCCCTGCAAGCTTAAAACGTCTATTTTCTCTATGGGCTTTGGTGTGGGAGAGCGTTGCAGTAATCCTATAGTGATTGTACTTGAAGATTGTGGTTTAGGTGAGAGATCTGTAAAATATCACCTAAAAACGTGGAACATGTCATATGAATGTCTTTGATGTGGCTCCATGTGTGTCTTCCAGGCCACCACGCTGCTGACCATGGACAAGTATTCCATGCAGGATGTGCAGAACATCCACAACACGTGCTTCAAGCTCAACTCTCTGCAGCTCCACGCCCTCATGACCAACTACCACTGTGCTCCAGACGAGCCTTACATCCCACCCGTGAGTCACACACACACACACACACACACATGCATGTTCGACATTCATGACTTGAGGGGACATTGCATTGACTTACATTCATTTCTTGGAGACTTACTCTAACCTTAACCACAATTACTACTGGCCTAATCCTAACCCTAACCCTAACCTAACCCTAACCTAACCTAACCTTAAAACATATCTTCACCTTAAAATGTAGTAATTTACGTTATGGGGACTTGCTTTTTGTCCCCACAAGGAGGACAAGTCCCCATAATGTGACTGTGTAAACAGGTTTAGGTCCCCACAACATTAGTAATACCTGGACACACACACACACACAGACGTTTATGTGACACTGTTTCTAAAGTGTAACCAGGACTGAAGCGTCACTGTGGATGTAAAGACCTGTGTGTGTGTGTGTGTGTGTGTGTGTTTGTGTAGGAGCTGATAGATCACGTGGTGGCCGTAGCAGAAAACACAGCAGATGAGCTGGCGAGGAGCGACGGGAGAGAGGTGCAGCTGGAGGAGGACCCGGACCTCCAGCTGCCCTTCCTCCTCCCCGAGGACGGCTACTCGTGCGACGTGGTGCGCAGTCTCCCCAACGGCCTGCAGGACTTCCTGGACCCCCTGCTGCAGAGAGGTGAGATCACAGAGTCATGAAAACACACTCTAGTTAGTGTTGATCAAGTTTAGGAAAAGAATAAAAGTACACTTTGAGCTCATAGTGTTGCTCTTATGCAGGAGTAACTGTCGTACTGCACAGTTCACTCTTCTTCCTCCTCCTCTGTGAGTTTAACAGCAGCTTACATCCATGATTGTTGCATCGCTGCCACCTTCAGTCTCATCCTCTCGTCTCCTCAGTCTCATCCTCTCCTCTCCTCAGTCTCATCCTCTCGTCTCCTCAGTCTCATCCTCTCGTCTCAGTCTCAGTCTCAGCTCAGGTCTCAGTCTCCTCAGTCTCTCTCATCTCATCCATGCTCTCAGTCTCATCTCTCTCCTCTGCTCAGTCTCATCCTCTGTCTCCTCAGTCTCTCTCCTCTCAGTCTCATCTCTCTCCTCCCTCTCTCCTCAGTCTCATCTCCTTCCTCTCCCTCTCTCTCAGTCTCATCCTCTCCTCTCTGCTCAGTCTCATCCTCTCCTCTCTCTCACTCAGTCTCATCCTCTCTCTCCTCAGTCTCTCTCCTCAGTCTCATCCTCTCTCTCTCCTTCCTCCCTCAGTCTCATCCTCTCCTCTCTCCTCAGTGCTCAGTCTCATCCTCTCCTCTCCTCAGTCTCATCCTCTCTCAGTCTCATCCTCTCCTCTCTCTCCTCCTCTCAGTCTCATCCTCTGTCTCAGTCTCATCCTCTCCTCTGCTCAGTCTCATCCTCTCCTCTCTGCTCAGTCTCATCCTCTCTCCTCAGTCTCATCCTCTCAGTCTCATCCTCTCTCCTCAGTCTCATCCTCTCTCCTCAGTCTCCTCTCTCAGTCTCATCTCTCTCTCCTCTCCTCAGTCTCATCCTCTCTCCTCAGTCTCATCCTCTCTCTCTCTCCTCTCCTCTCTCTCCTCAGTCTCATCTCTCTCTCTCTCCTCAATCTCATCCTCTTGTCTCAGTCTCCTCTCTCTCTCATCCTCTCGTCTCCTCAGTCTCATCCTCTCCTCTCCTCAGTCTCATCCTCTTCTTCCTTTTTTAATAGCAGAATCCAGAAAATTGGTTACTTCACTGATGTTATTTCATTGGGGGAAAGGTGCAGCGGTCGTTCTTCTTCACAGACACACAGACACACAGACACACACACAGACACACACACACACACACACACATGACTGTGTGTGACTGTGTGTGTTTTCTGTTACCAGGTTTCTGTCGGTTGACGCCACATCCTCGCTCCCCCGGTACCTGGACCGTGCACTTTGAAGGAGCCGACTGTGACAGCCACTTCTCTGCGGTTGACAACTCTGAGATGGTAGGACACGCACACACACACACAAACACACACACACACACACACACACGCACAGTGTGCAGGTTTCATAACGCTGACTCAGAAGAACTCAGAGTAGATGTGACGGCTGTGGAGACACAAACTGACTTTAGAACGACTTTAGGACACAAACCAAATCTGACTCTCTATTCTGTGTTGGTTTGAGTTAAAACTTGGTTAAAATAAAATATTGACACTTTAAATTAAATAAGATTTTATAAGTAACCTCAACCATAAAGCAGAAGTAAAGTAAAACATCCATGTACGTCTTGAGCTCACATGGATCCCATCAGCTTCAGCGTCACGTAAACTCCCCGTTCATTTTTGCAAGGATTCACATGTAAATTAAAGGGTATTTAAGGGGACTTAAGGGAAGAGTGAGTGAATGTTGTGGAAGAGTCTTGAAGAGAAAATGAAAAAAAGGTGAGTTTGAGACTAAAAAAGGTAAAATTCCTGAGCAGAAACGCAGCTGTGGCACCGACTGACATACTTTGACTATTTATAGAGAAACAGTTAAGCTGCTGCGTGTGTGTCTGTGCGTGTCTCTGTGTGTGTCTGTGTCTGCGTGTGTCTGCCTTTCACACTGAAAAGCTGTCAAGTTTTGAGACAAAAGCTGATTTCTGGGGTCAGTGGTTAAGTGTGTAACGTAAGGATGAAGAGTTCATGTGAAGTCCCTTAAGTGACCAATTACACTGTGTGTGTGTGTGTGGTCTCCTTGTTGGAAGGCGGTGATTACAGTGACTTCAGCAGGGGCAATTTACTCTTCATAACAACCTTCACAGATGCACTTCACACACACACACACACACACACTTGTTTCTATATCTTAGTGAGGACACATAATGCATTCCCGAGTCCAGAGTCCAGCCCTCGGTCAGATTCTGTCTGTCCCGCAGCTTTGGTTTTATAATGTATTATTTATGTCCAGGGACGGACTGGGACACAAAACCGGCCCCGGTCACGTGTCGTCCCCTTTGAGTCGCTTTGAAACCATAGTCCCGGGTGAATCATCCGTCCTGGTGGGTTGATTCCCTTTCTTTGTTTATTGTCCATTTGTGTCAAGATAAATAAACTGGTGATGTTTAGTTATTTGTAAACTTGTGTAGCGGTTAAAAATCCGACGTATGCGACGTATGTTATCATGTCTGACTCGGGATGTGAAAGAAAGGCAGAATTCTTTCTTGTCTTCACTCCTGTGTGACTTAGATTTGTTGACAAAAAAAACGAGAATTATAAAAAAGAAAGGAACGTAATTACAAAACAGTGCATTTTACTTTTACTGTTAAAAAAGGTTTGGACACTGCTACCATAGCCCCTTACCTTAACCACCACAACTAAGTGCCTTACCTTAACCCACTCTTAACCCTAACCCCTAAAACTAAGTCTTAACCCAGAAAAAGTGCTTTAAGGTCAAAATGTCCTCACAAAGATATGTTTTTATGTTTTGTGGAACCTTTCAATAGCTCCTTACCTTAACCCTTAAACCCCATTCTAGCCCTGAAACTTAGTCTCAACCCTGACCTCACACATATGTAAATACAAGCACGCACACACACACACACACACACACACACACTCTGGCTGCTTCCTCTGTAATGGGTCTGTTTATTCCTTCACTGTTTCATGACTGTAGTCTCGACATGATGCAGGCTCACTCACGCACACACACACACACACACACACACACACACACACACACACTGATGGATGGTGTGTGTTGAGGCAGGAGGAGGAGTTGAGACTAAACTGGTGCCTTTCACGCTTTGTTTTAGAATCATCTAAACACTCCATGAAGACAAACTTGATCTATTTCTTCTTCATGAGTACAGAAGCAGATGTCTACATAACATTTAAACAATAGTAATAATCCAGAACAATAAGAGAAAAGTGACACATTAAATGAATTGGTTAATAATAGTATGTGCTGTGTGACGGGCAGGATCAGCTCTGTTAGCCACATATGTCACATTTCTACCGATATCTCTTGTGTTTCTTGTCCAAACGACAAAGTCGGATTGTACGCACTGGTGAGCCAAATTTGAAGTCTGTCGAGTGAACCGCTGGACATTTATGGGATATAGATTTTCCTCTTCTGCCTAAATGTGGTTCAATTCTGTTCTGTACTTTTAAGAAAAATCCACACAACTTCGACATGAACGCTGTGCTTTGGTTTCTCCTAACGTTCAGAGTAACCATGGTGACGAAAGGTGCAAATAAATCCCAAGAATGATGATCAGAACCCAGCCTTCTTTAAACGACTAAGGAAACATCACCATTATTTCCTCGATTCTTCTAATTATTTCCTCTGATGTTTAAGACTGAGCAGCTGAGAAAACACACGCTGGAAAAGTGTCTAAATCTTTAGGTCGACGTGTAAGTCAAGTAGAATTTGTGGCCGCAGGCAGAAACCTGGACCGGTTTTATGATGGAAGACCACATATACTGTAAGCTGCAGAGAGCTTTAAACTAGAGTCTCCTCCTCCTCCTCCTCCTGATTTAACTTAATGCTTTGAGCTCCTCCACTCCTCACAGCGTGATGTATAGAATGTTCAACACAGAGACGAGGCTCACGTTCATGAGGAGCATTCAACTTCTCCTCCTTTTACTTCTAATTACTTCGATTTCTACCTTCTCTCCCGTCTTCTACTACGATTTAACTCCTACTTCTACTCCTTCTACTCCACAGTTGGACGTTCTTCATCATCTTCTTCCTCATTAGGAGACGTTCTGTGTTCAGTCTTTAAATCTGTACTTAAACTCTGACTCACTCTGAAATCCAAACGTCCACATGTGATCATCGCATGTCTCCTGTTATCTTCACGATTCAGAAGGAACACGTAAAGATAAAGAAGTAAACAATCGTGTTTGTTGTTGTGAGTCAGTGCGGAGTGGAGCCGCTGCAGTCACATGATCAGTGCGGTCGTGTTGTGTTCCATGTTTTCTTGTTTTGTTGTTGTAGCAGTCGTTGTCATGTGGTCGTTGTCGCTGTTCGGTTCTGGGCGTTCCTACTCTTTCTCTTTTTCTTTGTCTCGTTCTCTCTCTCCTCCCAGTCACCCTGCCCCTTCCCGTGTGTGTGTGTGTGTGTGTGTGTGTGTGTGTGTGTGTGTGTGTGTGTGTATATATACCGGCACGTGTGTGTGTGTGTGTGTGTGTGTGGCAGCCATGATGTGGTTTTTCATTCTTGACTCGGCTCCAGCCACAGGTTCTCTGTGGTCTCCCTTCTCCATCCATCCATCCCTCCTTCATTCCATCCCTCCCTGTTCTCACCCCTCCCTCTTTTCACTCCACGCGCTCTCATTGTCGGAGGGAACTCGCCAGACGACGGTCACCGCGTTTCCACCCTCCCCTCCCGTCTTCTTCACGCCGTTGTCCGTCAAACACACGCACATAAACACACACACACACACACACACACACAGGGTTTTCATCCTCACTCACTTTGCCTCTCCTGTCCCCCGTCTCTCGTTTCAGCCAATGAGGAAGGAGCCGGAGGTTGTCACGGTAACCCTGAAGAAGCACAACGGCATGGGCCTCAGCATCGTGGCCGCCAAGGTAAGACGAGTTTGGTGTTTTGTTTTTGTACTTGTGGCCAGTAGGGCCAGTAGTCGTCATGGAGACGGGAACACCTGGTCCTAATGAGGACCTTGTTAAGTTTAGGGCTAAAATGTGAATTGTGGTTATGGTATGGTAAGTAAGGGGTAACGCTTTGTTTTCAATGCAGAGTCTTAAGAAGAATAGTTGTCTAAACCTGTGTGTGTGTGTGAGAGAGACTATTTTTGACAGGAAATCCACAAAAACTTGGCTCTGTTGAACCGAGTGTGTTGGATTTCTGTGTGTGCGCCGTGTTAAAAATAGACGGCTGTCACTGTTGAGTCTGACAGCCGCCCGGAGACTAAACACGATGAGAACCCGGGGCGTCTGGTTTGTTTTATCCGCCGCGGCGAGCACGCAGGGTGGGCGCCGCACAGTAGATCAGCGTTTATTTCTTCACACACATACACACACGGCCCCTCATGTGTTCACATCAACACTCTTAACATTCAGGGGAGTCAGGAATGAGTGAGACGAAGATAAACTTAGTTTAAGATGGGATCATTCATTCATTTGCTGTTGTCAATCCCAGCTGAGGGTGAAAGGCGGGCGTCACACACCCTGGACCATTCACTCCTTCAGTGTCCAACTCACCTCTGCTTGTTTTTAGACCGTTACAATGTCGTTTACTTGTATATTTTTAGGAACATTTGGGGCAAAGCGTGTAAAATAAGCCCATATGTGCATAAGTGATGTTAAATGTAATAAAATATGTCTTATACTGTTTTATAACACGTACATTAAAGTAAATTAAAGCTGAAAAGCAACAACAACCTGACGTCGATGCAGCATCACCATTCTACTCAATCACAATCTGTTAAAACTCACGTTCACAGTTGGATGAGATGAAAGTAAAAACGCTTAAAAAAAAAAACATTATTAAGGATGTTGTTGTATATTATTGTTTTTTTTCTGCATTAAATAAATTGGAAAGCATTTTAGCAGATTGTGTAAAATCCTCTAGCAGGTCTGGATGTTTTTCCACTTTGACAAATACATTTCGCTCACAGGTCACATGGTTCTGTCGTACTGTTATTTAAATGAGCAGATGGACACACATTTATATTTTCATTGTTTTTCTCTCGGTACAAAACATGACGTTTGTTCCTCTTTCGCTGAAGCGGAACCAGTTTTTCTGCTGATGCTTTTAGGAGCTTTTTTTCTGTCAGGACCAGTAGTCGTCATGGAGACCAGAAACCTGGTCCTAATGAGGCAGAAGCTCATTGTCGGACATCCCGGAGAGTGTGTGTGTCTATGGGTCGCATCTTCAGGCTTTGTCGCTGACTCAAAGTCATGATTAATTTTACATCGCATATTTAATGTAAAATATTTCTTTCTTTTTTGTTCATAAAAACGAGCCAAGCGAAACTTTGAGTACTCGTTTGCTCAGGTGTGTTTCTAAAGTTGATGGAAAGTAAAAGAAAAATATAGAATTTCATCAGATTTTCTGTCGGTTGTGCTGAAAGAAAAGGATATAAGACACTCTGTATTACACGTACATGGATATTCATAGTGAAAAGTGCCGGATCCAGGATCCAAACTAAGAAACTACCATGTGCCACATGAACAGGTGAATTCATCAGTGAAACCACACCCACTGTGAAGGTTTTACTTTTACTTTGTATTATCTGGTTATGGTTGAATGCATTTTGTGTAGTCTGTTCAAATGAATGGAAGTCAGTGCTGTTCCTACACACACACACACACACACACAGCACTGACTTCTGTTCAAACAGTGGGAAGGCAGGAAGGAAGGGAGTAAGGATGTACTGAGGAAACCTTGTTGCTCTGTTTACTTTCAAACTTGTGTAGACGTCGTGCAAGGAGGAGAGCGGGTGGTAACGCTTGTGTGTGTGTGTGTGTGTGCTGTGTGTGTAACTGTGTGTGTGTGCGTGGGATGGGTAAAGGCAGGTAGAGGATTTTGTCCAACAGCTGGTTGAACTCTGGAGAACTGGCCCGAGCTCTGTCTTGTTATATAACTGTGTGTGTGTGTGAGCTGTATATGGGTGTGTGTGTCAGTGTCAGTGTGTGTGTGTGTGTGGTATTTGCTTGGTGGAGCTTCAGTAGTAGCAGCAGCAGCAGCAGCAGCAGCAGCTCCACCTCAGAGCGAGCAGCCGGTGTCTCTGCCGTCACAAACTCTGGATTATCGGGAGCGCGTGGAGGAATTTTACTCCACATTTGGGAACATTGAAGGAAACTTACTGCCACTTTTACTGAAACTTACACAGCTCTCTTTCAACTCACAAACCGCTCTTTAAAAATGAACTTGACTGTTTTTTCCACCCTTAAAAGAGTTGGAACACTGATGTTGAGCTGAATGGATCGCAGCCGGACCGCGCTGCTGTAAACTCTGTGGACTTGTTGCTGCATGTTGACAGGTTGAATCTCGCCGTCTGTCTGGGATAAAAGCGCGTGTGTGTGTGTGTGTGTCGGTCTGAAGTGAAGTGGTCTGGACTGTAACGAGCTGCTGCAGCATGTGGTTTTCTGTGGTGGGCAGGAGAGACCAGGTAACTGTGCTTTTCCCTCCGCTTTACGGCTCAAATACTTTGGATTTATATATCGGAAAGTCATGTTTCCAACATATTGAAATTGTGACTTTTTAAGTCGAGCCTCAGCTCAGTCTTTGCTTTTGTTTATTATTATTTAAATCAAGACGCAGTATGATAGCACATGAGATTATCAAAGATCCAAAAATTAGACTTTCATTTAACGATGAGATGTGTGTATTGTTTTTTTGTATTTAAATCAGCACAGATCATAGAGCAATGGGAAAATAAAACTTGGATGAACTTAAACCTAAACAACCTATTGTCCAGTTTATTAAATCTATGTATGAATGAGGTAAACTTTTTAAAACAACCTCAGTCAAACAAAGCGCTGCGCAAAGTATACTAACTGAAACTATACGCAGAGATAAATAATAAAAACGGTTACATAAGTATAAAATACTTATTGTTTAGAAAATAAAATTATATTATTAAAGAGCAAAAAATTTATAAAAATCTACACTACAACAATAGAACACAAATATTTTCAAACGTCACAAACGTTGGAAAATAGGATGGATGTTAATCCAGGAGAGCTAATCTGCTTTCACTTGAGACGGGCATTTCCAGCAAGAATGCTGTTCCGATATTCAGTGGTATTTTCCGTTGAATATTCAAACAATAACGAGATGCGTTCAAGAAACACTGTACATTTGGTAATAGATGCACCACAAATTAGGTGGACACTGGGGTAAAAAAAAAAAAGGTTTTATAAACATATTATTCTACATAAAAACATTTTACTGAACAGCCTTTTGTCACACACATCGGATTATGTGTATATTTAATTCAATGTTGGCTGTAATACATTTATACATAATATAAAAACCGTCCAATCCAACTTTATTTATAAAGCACTTAAAAACAATAAAATACCATAGACAGTATTTTATTCAACATAACCTAATGTATTATGTTAATTATTATCACAGTAGTGTTTGATGTTTCTGACAATAGTGGTAACAAAACAACACACACAGACGCTGTGTTTACTTGGAGAGGAGGTCATGGAGGTCATGGCCCCCGGGCCACGAGTTTGAAGCCTCTGCTTTATTCAGAAGCTCTTGCAAAAAGGAGCATGTGGATCATACATGGAGTGTGTGTGTCATAGTGGAGGGAGCTGTGTGTGTGTGTGTGTGTGTGTGTGTGTGTGTGTGTGTGTGAGAGAGATGACCGTCTGCTCTGTCACTGTTTGCTGTTTGTTTTCAGGGACGTTCTGCTAATGTTTAAACTTAGACACACAGATAGTAGAAGTTTGGGCATCGTGTTTTTTTACCTTTCAGTCTATAGGTATAAAATTAAAAGCTTAAAGTCATACTTGAGTTAAAGTATCTTACCAAAAAACAGGACTTTGGTAGAAGTTGAAGTCACTTTTTTGTAATATTACTTAAGTAAAATTCTTAAAAATAACGAGCCATGGTGGCTCAGTGGTAGGACAAGTTGTCTTTCAACTTGAAGGTTGGGGGTTAAATTCCTGGCTCTGCTCGTCTACATGTGTCCTTGAGCAAAGACAATTAACCCCATGTTGCAGCATGTGAATGGATGAAAACTGTAGTGTAAAGCAGCTATTTATCCATATAAAACAAACTGACCACCTTCAGGTCTGGGGTAAGGTAAATATCGTCCTAGGTAAGGTAGATATCGTCCTAGGTAAGGTAGATATCGTCCTAGGTAAGGTAGATATCATACTAGGTAAGGTAACTATCGTCCTAGGTAAGGTAGATATCGTTCTATGTAAGGTAGATATCGTCCTAGGTAAGGTAGATATCGTCCGAGGTAAGGTAACTATCGTAGGGTAAGGTAGATAAGGTAAGGTAAATATCGTCCTAGGTAAGGTAGATATCGTCCTAGGTAAGGTAGATATCGTCCTAGGTAAGGTAGATATCATACTAGGTAAGGTAACTATCGTCCTAGGTAAGGTAGATATCGTTCTATGTAAGGTAGATATCGTCCTAGGTAAGGTAGATATCGTCCGAGGTAAGGTAACTATCGTCCTAGGTAAGATAAATATCGACTCAGACTCATTCAGTTTTTATGTCATGTTCTGTTTGTTCTGTGTTCAAAGCAAACAAAGAAAAGCAGCTCTTCTTGTTTGATAAGAATAAAACCTGGAGTTACGTTATCATGAGTGTGACCTCATGTGGTGAGAAAACCTGTTTAAAAATAGGAGCAGCAGCAGTAGTGTTGTTGTTGTTTAAACCAGTTTAACAAAGCAAAGGGTTTGAGAAATGTTTATTGTGTTTTTTTCCCCTCTCTGGATTCAAATGAATTGAATAGTGCAGGTTTGTGTGTGTGTGTGTGTTTGTTTTTGTGGTATTGTGTGTTTCTTTTCCTCCGGCCAGCTCGCAGCTGGACTTGAGGAAACTCTCTGCCTCCCTCCCTCCCTCCCTCCCTCCCTCCTCCTCCTAAACCAAAGTCCATTTTAAAATCAGTCAATTTTCTTTTGTATCATCTCGTTTAATTTAAATTCTGTACAGTCGAAGCTGCAGTGAATAAAACGTAATTTCTCTCGCCTAATTGCGACATTGTGGACATTTCCACTTGAACTAATGTGGATTTCAGCCTTGTATTTGACACATTATTGTACACGTGAATGAGTTAAAGGTCTTGAAATGAAAAATATGGACAATAGGATAAATTCCTCAGGTCAGGAAAGTTTGCCTTGTGTGTGTTTGAAGTATTGATTGTGTTTGAGTTGCTGTAAAAAGAGTCAAACTGGAGGTGCAACAATCGTATGAAAGAGTGCAGCCACCGCGAGCGCTAGGACAATGGGAGGATGTTCCTGCACACACACACACACACACACACACACACACACACACACACACACACACACACACACACACACACACACAGGGTTTTCCTGTAAAGCTGCAGGGCGGGAGGTGTTTACGACGTGAAGAGAAACTTTTGTACATCTTGCCGTTTGCTTGTATCTCTCTCTGTGATGGGACTGAGATTTTTTTTTTGGCAGGTCAGTGTAGGAAAATCAGCGACATGCTTATAAAGGAAATGGACGAACGTGCACTTTATTCCTTTATCCTATGTGACACACACAGGCTTTTGGTTGTTTTCATGTTGGAGGATCATATTGAAACTCAAGGATTTCTTCTACTACTTATTATAATTTTTATTATTATAATTTTTATTATCATTATTATTATTGTTGTTGTACGAATAAATCACATTTTTGAGGGCCTGAGCATGCGCAAAACTTTGTGAGCGCATCAGACATGGTGGAAATTTACGTCTGAAAGTGTGGGAAATTGGAAGTGGGAGGAGCTAAAGGAAATGAGAGATTTTATTAGGTAACTCTTCACGTCAACGTTTTTGTTTTCTTCAGTCAGACAGATATCGTGATGTATCGCTTTATGATTGTCTCGTGATATACTGATTATTGCAGAATCGTTGTATCGCGACATTATTGGTATCGTCGACCATGTACCATGTGCTACGCTGTGATTCCCACCCCTACCCTGTTTACTCTCTCTGTTCACATTATTAATCCAAATAATATATTCTTACCCGTAAAAGCAGGATGTTCACTGTGTACAATGCACGTGCAAGGTTGTGTTGCAAAAATGCAAATGTATTGTTAATTTGTGGTTCTGACACTTTTTAACGTCTCTGTGGTGAAAAAGCATGTTGCTAACATTAGAAAAGCTCTGTCGCCTCAGTGTGGCTTTAAATCTGGCTTAAAAAAAACGTCTGCCACGCGTTTAGACTTCTGTCTCGCTTGTTCTCTTTGGCCAACTTCTGAAAACAAAACAAAGGCTGCACCGCTAACTAGGCTCAGGAAAAACGTAAACATTTATAGAAATATCCGCCAATGTCTCCAAGAAAAACCTGAAGTACATGCTTCCGTCCTTGAAATGTATTTGTGTTGAAGCGTCTAAGATTACAGATTCCTCACTTTACAAAATAAAACCTCCTCGAACAGCTGTGAACCAAAAAAGGGAGTGATTGTTGTTATTATATATATTTATTCTCACTGTCTTCTTTTTCCCTGAGTAAGTATTTTTTTAAAGAAGCCTCGTGTTCTGGGGTTGTCAGTTTTAATCCGATAATTGCACGTGATTACCCGTTACACGTGATACTGCGGTTGTACTGAAGTCACTTATTTGCATTTATCAGATTTAAAAAAGCCCTTAAAAATGGTTCTGTCCCGATAGATGCAGCACAATTATGAAAGGAACGACAAACAAGCACCGTCTGAACATGTCCTCACGTGTTAAACCCAACAAAAGTCACAGAAAGTGTGTTTTTACTTGTATTTCTTGCCTCTTTAGGACCTTTTTCTGACTTAAACACTGACCTTGTCTGGACCAGTAGTCCTCGTGAAGACGAAAAAACCTGGTCCTAATGAGGCAGAACGTAATTTCTGAGGAACTCGCTTAAGTTGAAGACCAAGATTTGAAGCACGGTTATGGTTAAGAGTCCTAAAGAGTATACACAGTCCTGCGGGTGTATCTTTTAATTAACCCTTTCATTGATAAGTGGCGTGTGTGTAACCTCAGAGAAGCAGGTTGAGGTGTGGGAACGTTGCTGTAGCTGTAATCTTCTGCCAGTCGGTGTTAGCGGTCATTTCTGTATCGTACATCAGACGCCATGTGACGACCTCTGACCTCTCAGTCTCATGGACTTGCTGGCTGTGTTTTCTTGGTTAAATTCCATATTATTCCACATATAAAATAAACAAGATGCTAAGAACAGTGATTCCTAAAGACTGGGTCGGGACCCACAGATGAGTCACGGGAGATTTTTTTTGGGCCCCACAAACAAAATTGCTGGATTTTCCCCAATATTTATGTATATATGTAATTAGTTTACAATATATAGTTAGTTGCAATATTATTGGTGATATTGTTTTTTGGGAAACACTTAACATATTTAGTTGACTGCTGACTCTCCTGCACCAAAGTCCATTGAGAAAATTGTTGTCTTTAGCTCACAGGGACACAGTACGTGCTGTTCTACTGCTGCATGTGCATGGCAAGTTTTTACCACATAGGTAATCTGAACGAAAGATTTCAAACACTGAATTTACAAAACAACATGTTGAAGGTTATAAATTGAGTCAGCAGTGGATCCAACAACTGCTAATTGCTAAATTTCTCAATGGACTTTGGTGGAGGGAGAGATTTACAAAGTGGGTCAGATGGCACTGGCTTTGGTTCAGTACTTTTATTTAACCACACTTCAACCAAAATACATGACAAAACCAGCTGTTTACAAAGAAACAAACATCGCATCATCATCAAACAGTGGACAGAAATAAAGAATCTCCCCGTCAGCAGTCGGTGGAAACTTAAACCTGAACTTGCAGAGTAAACACTTGTCTTCAATTTCATCTGGTGGACACAAACATGACTTAAATTAATTCTGATAGTTGCTTCCTGGCTGGCGGTTGATGTTTTGTTCACCACAGCACACACCCTGGTGTATTTACTAGCACGGACACGCCCCCCCCACTCCTCCAGAAACATATGTGGCATCTCATTTTGTCTCGACCTCAGCGACTTCCTCTGGTCTGTCCGATGCTCCGCGATGCAGATGCAGTGGATCATGATTTTCAGCTCGTCTGCTCATTTGCGGTCCTGTGTATTAAAAAGCTCTCACACTGAAGGAAAGAATAACATCTTTAAACTCCCACCAGTTTCCCCGGAGCCCGTTTCAGGGCGCTGTGGCTCCGTCTCAAACAGAGGCTCTTTAATGTTTTTCTGTAATGTGCAACAGACGTGAAAACTGTTGAAATGATTCACTGTTCTTCTCTCGTTTTAATGTCACTCGAAGGAAATGCGTGCCTGCATGAATTCAGCCTCATTACACACACACACACACACATGTGAGAAGACAGCTAAAAACATTGTGGGTCAAAGTTTGAAGACCTCTGCTCTTGTCTTGTACTTTGTGAGAAACAAAGTCGGGGATCTGTGGATCATTCATTCATTCATTCACTCACACATTAGATGAGCTCATGTGGACACTATCTTAAGAATATGTCCACTACGTTAGTTTTTATCCCCTCCGTAAAACCACTCGCTCCCCTGCACCAAAGTCCATATAGAAAATCACTGATTTTAACATCACACCACACAGGAGTTGTCTATCCAGCACTGCCTCCATCAGTGTGTCTAAATGTGTTATTTTGTGATTTCCGCACTCGAAATCCTTCATTCGGGTTTTACTCTGTGACACAAACTCACCACAAGGGGCACAGTTTGACCCGCAGTAGACCAGCAGCTTCTGTGTCCCCATGAGCCAAAAACTGTGTTTTTCTCTATGGACTTTGGTAGAGCAAAGTATCAAACGCTGGAATTATTCTAACTTTTAGCCACTTTATTCACACCATCAATAAGGAATTTATACAGGAATTTATTTCTGTGTTTTGTTCTATTCTGTTTGTTTTTTGGCAAAATAAAACCCTTACAAATCAAAAGCTCAGGAATGTATTTGTGTCTTTGATATGAGAAGGCAACACAAAGCTCATTGTTATTTTAAAAAGAAAAACTGGAGTTTGAACTGATATTTATATTCTCCCTCCTCATTGAAAAGTAGTTTCCTGCCGCAGGAACACGCTGATCTCCACCGTTTACAGTCAACAAGAGTCTTTTCTGTCTCACGAAAAGCCTCTGTACATGATCATTATCGTCTCCTTTCGCAAACCATGGGAAATGTTGCTTTCCTTAACTTCATTTGTGACACGGCGTTTTTATGCTGTTGTGAGGACATCCCAGTGTGTTTCAGTTGTTAAGCTAGTGTGGTGACATGGTGTGTTTCAGCTCTGTGATGCAGCATTTTTAAGCTATGGTGGTGACATTATAGTGTGTTTTAGCGCTGTGATGCAGTCTTTTTAAGCGAGTGTAGTGACATTTTGGTGTGTTTTAGAGTTGTGACGCAGCATTTGTAAGGTAGTGCGGTGACATGGTGTTTTAGCGCTGCAACGCAGCGTTTTTAAGCTAGTGTGGTGACATTATAGTGTGTTTTAGCACTGTGACGCAGCATTTGTAAGGTAGTGCGGTGACATGGTGTTTTTAGCGCTGTGACGCAGCGTTTTTAAGCGAGTGTGGTGACATTTTGGTGTGTTTTAGAGTTGTGACGCAGCGTTTTTAAGCTAGTGTGGTGACATTATATGCTTTGATGCTGTGACAGTGTTTTAATGTTGTGGGGACTTTCTGGTGTGTTTTAATGCCGTGGCACAGTGTTTTTAAGCTGTTGTGCGGTCATTGTGGTGTGTTTTACAGTTGTGACACAGCATTTTTAAGCTAATGTGGTGACATTATAGTGTGCTTTGCTGCTGTGACACATTGTTTTAATGTTGCGGGGACCTCCTTGTGTGTTGACGCAGCGCTTTTTAACACTGTGTCATGGCGTGATTTAATGCTGTTGTGGGGACATCCTCGTGTGACACAGCAGTTTAAAGCAGTTCATGAGGAAATCCTGGTGTGTTTTAACATTGTGACATTGAGACACAGCTAGTTTTTAACAGTTGTGGGTGTGACACAGCATCTTTTACCCATAGACTGTATATTTTTCATGGAACCCCCCCTCTACATTTACACATGCTCTACACCACTGCTGTAGCATTTAAAGACTGTCCCACATTTCCACATATTGTCAGTCAAAAATTGAACATGTCAAAGTGCTGCGTTTTCCTTTGAGACTTTCCTGAGCCGGAGTAGCCTCTCTGCTCAGTCAAACAGGATTAGATTATGATTTATAGTTGTGTTCGCTAATCCTCGAGTAACCATAAACAACCATTACGCTGCCTCACCACTTCTGTCTTCACCCTCTCTCCTCCACGGCTGATGAAACAGTTATTAAATGTGACCTGTAAACAGTGAGGGAGCCATTAACCTGAGCGTAACCCCTTCCTCTGTATTGTTTTTTTAGTTTTTTTACGAGGAGATGTGGCTTTACTCGCACGCTCCCGGTGCCACGTCGCCATGTCTGACGAATGGCAGCAATTAGGACTTTATAAAGCAACTTTATAGACACGCTGTGATTCATAATGTCTAGGTTGTGTGTTCGCCATCTGGACCTCAGCTGTGTGTTTTTTTTTCTCTTTTAAACCTGCATTTTAAAAGTAGAAGAAAGTCTGAAATCCCTCCTTTTAGCAGCAACATAAGTTATTTATCTGCGTATCTTCATTTAAAAGAAAAACCTGATAATCTGGGTGTTAAAGTAATATTTACGGCAGCTTTTGAGGAAGATTTTCCCAGAAATGATCCTCTGGTTTCTGGTTCTGCTGGTGCACAAACTTTTGAGGATAAACATGTCAAGATGGTAAAGAAAGCATGTGACGCGTCTGATAACGCGCCAGCAGTAAGAAAAAAAAAAAACAAAACGCCGCTTCCCACTTCACAGAAAAACCACACACACACACACAGAAGCTCTGGACTTGTTTTGACACTGACATAAATCATGTTTTTTTATTTAACTGCACTTTTCATTTCACTGTCGCTCTGTAAAGACGGGATTAGAGTCACGGAAACATAAAGTAAATACAGATTATTTTCCAGTGGTAGGTTGGATTGTTTTGACACAAAGACAAACCTACAGTCGAGGCAGGGAAACTTAAAAGTCACTTGTAAATGTGTTTGACTGTCGTCTTTTTCCCTCCCGTACGTGTTTTGTCTTTTGACATCTTGGTGAACTCATTGCCGCAGATTAAAGAGAGCCAGGTGTTTTCGGGAAAACCTCACTTTTGTGTAATCTCTGTAGTCTGTTCACTGTCCATGCTTTGGAATCTTTGTATATAAACATCTGTGTGTGTGTGTGTGTGTGTGCGTGCGCTTTTTAAATTCCTGGTGGTGCCTCTGTAAAACCGACAGTGAGCAGGAACGAGAGACCGCACAGTGTGAATCATCGCTATTTACTCATATTCATTAAAAACTGATGACAGGAATCAACGACAGAAACACAGTTTCGACGATGCTGTTGTCCAATTTAGCTTCAAGTTGATGTGTGTGGACATTGTCAGGACCAGGAGTCGTCATGGAGACAGAAAACCTGAGGAACTGAGGGAGTTTTGAAGTGATGGTGAGGTTGAGTTGAGTCTTAGAACGTTGGGGACAATGCTTTTTGTGTAGGCCGTCCAAATGAACGGGAGTCAATGCAGAGAATTTTATATGTGACATATCTGTAATGAAACTGTAGTAAATTACCAGCAAAATGACTGTGATAACAGTTTTCATGTTTACATGACTGTCTCTTCATGTCTTTCTTCTGATTTTCAGTTTGCCGGCTAATCCACGATCTCAGTCGAATTAAGACATTTGAGACAACCTCGTCCTTTTTTACTCTTAAACTTCAATGAAAGTAACTCATTTTCTGATGACCCCTGTTTCTTTTGTGCGTGTTTGTTGCTTTTCCAGCTCCGTCTAGACAAAGTTCATGAAATACATTTCAAACAGAGCTTTGTTTCATTTGTTTATTTATTTATTCATTTATTTGTTTAATAAGAACAATGCATTTTAACCTACGGTCGTTCCAAGACAAGAGTACGAACCTGACGAGCTGCACGAAGAGTTTACAGCAATCGTTTATTTACAAGCGCTCTCTGTCTCTGTCTGTGTCTCAGGGTGCTGGTCAGGAGAAGTTGGGCATCTACATCAAGTCCGTGGTGAAAGGAGGAGCCGCTGACATGGTTTGTACAGAAACACTGGAGGTTAAATGATGGATAAATATGAGGGGAGAACATGTATGTACAGTGTGACTCATCCTCTGTGTGTGTGTGTTTGTTTTATCCACAGGACGGTCGTTTGGCTGCAGGCGATCAGTTGTTGAGCGTGGACGGGCGCAGTTTGGTCGGTCTATCACAAGAGAGGTAAGAATGAAACAAGAAAATTGCAGTTTTTGTTGAGCGAGCAACAATTAAGTGAATATTCAACTATTTTAATAGTCAATAACCAGTTTGAGTAATGATTTTTCAGCTTCTTAAATGTGCATGTCCATGGCAACAAAAGTCCTAACTATGAATATACCAACATAATGTGAAAGATGAAGAAGTGAGACTTAATAACATTTAAAAACTGTTAAAATAGGGCTGCAATGATTATTCGATTATTAATCCTTTGACTAAATAAACCATCAATGGTTTCTGTTTTTTTCAGCTTCTTAAATATTTTCTGGCGGGTTTTGCTCCACATTAACAAGGAAATCATTAAAGTTAATATTCTTGGTTTGTGGACAAAACAACATTTTATGGACCAAAAATTAAACAATCAATAAATCAAGGAAACGAGCAACAGATTAATTGATTATAAAAATATGTGAGAGTTGCATCTCTAAAAGGAGCTTCATGTTCTGTCGCGCTGATTACTAAATCCAAAATTTTGATATATGTATTGGTAACAACAGTGCAACTCGTTTCCATTAATGTTTAACTGAATTAAATTTGTGTAAACTGGATGGTTTCGTTGTCGAGTGGCAGTGAAATAGTCTATTTTAAGTTATTTTACATTTAAATAAATCCGGAATTTGGACATCCGGGAGTTGATTTAGAACCATCAAGATCGATGTTTTTCCTCACCACGCCCAGTTGTGACGTCACATGACCACACCTCAGGATTGAGGAAGTGTCACTCTGCAGTATAACCAGTGTTTCTGACAGTTAATCCAGTTCTTCCTCCTCTCGCTCGGCGAGCACAGACTCGATGTGTTCCGCTGTGCGTGTGGAACTGGATCCACGAGTGTTTTTGTTTAATTGCTTCCGTGTGTGAGAATCAGGGAAAAAGCAGCTTATCTCACAGCTCCAGCGTCGTCTGTGACTTTTTCACAGCTTTGTCGTTGTTTACATTTTCATCTTCATTCACACACTTCACATCTGTGTTTAACATATTTTATAAAGTGGATTCTGAGTCTATTTCACCACCGGTTTTCATCACACACGGCTCATTATGTGGTTTAATTGTCCCCTCAGCTATTTACAGAAATACAGAAAGCACCAGCACACGCACTCACAGCCGTCAGCTCACGTTTCATCTGAATTATAAATTGCCCTTTTATCTTAACGTCTTTTAAAAGTCCAGTGTTTAAACTATCTGAATGGTTTATTGACAGAAATTAAGTGTATTACTTAAAGGAAGCATTGTGTAAATGTATAAAATTGCTTTAAAATGAAAGCAATTTTTTATTAATTTTTTTTAAGGCCAAAAATGATGGTTGCCATAGTTGCCATAGAGAGTTGATCAAAGGAGTTGTGTAGTTGATACCGTCTGCTGTCTCGCCATTAGATGTCTATTAGACTATTTCTTACATAAATTACAGTATTTTACAAAAATTGTAATAGAAAGTAGTCATTAAGAATAACGAAGCAACAAATAAGAAGTCCAGCTAAAAGCAGGATAACTTGTATCCACTGCTGCCGGTCCTGCAAAAGAGAGTTCTAATCTCATTTAGTTTTTACTCCTGGTTAAATTCAAGTAAAATGAAAAAAAAGTCACTAAAATAGCAAATATTGTGAAACCATTTTTCACACGTTTTTTATTAAAAATGACAAAGAAAGAAAAGAAATCCAGCTAAGAAGTACATGCACACAGTAAAAAAACAACAACAACGTTCAGACTACATTTTAGAACGATGTTCCAGGACGAGGGATCCAGATGCTTAAATACGCAGCTCACTCTTCTTTTCCTTTACAGTGATGATGTTTGTTTTCATGTTATATTCTTGTAGGTTTGAGTAGTTGTAGCAAGTAGTAACTTACTGCAAAAAAAGACTTCCAAACTCTCTGATTATCCATTACAATGCACATTATTTACAGATCTTAACGTTAATAGAAGAGCGTCAAAAACAGAGGAACAAGCAACGAACTCTGATCAGAAAAACTCTTTCTCTCTCTCCCCCTCTCTCTTTCACTCCCCCTCTCTCTTTCACTCTCCCTCTCAGGGCGGCCGAGCTGATGACGAGGACGGGCTCAGTCGTGACTCTGGAAGTTGCCAAACAGGGCGCCATTTACCACGGCCTCGCCACTCTGCTCAACCAGCCGAGCCCACTGATGCCGAGAGGTGAGACATGCACCTTTTTTATTATTATTATTATTATTATTGTTGTTATTATTATTATTATTCCTGTTCTTTCACTTCACACCATGAACAGCAGGTTCAGACTAAAACTCATGTTTACTCTGTAGTTTACGGTGTTGATGTTTTCATACAGGATAAGTTTAGTCACTGCCGTCATGCTGCCATTTGCAGCCGTGATCATTTCATTTAATAAGCGCTTAATTTAGGACAAATAGGGTTGCAACAAGTGATTGTTTACGTCATCGATTTATCTGTCGACAAGCCATAAAGTGTCAATAAGTGTTGGAAATTATGTTTTTTGTTATATGGAGCAAAAAAACTCCCCATTTAAGAAGTGGAAACCTCTTAAATCAAAGAATTTCATTTAATTGTTAAGAAAACCACTCTGTAACAAATATTACAAAAGTAAATCTTCTTAAACAGTGTTTTAAATGTCACATAATTGTACATTTAATTGACAAAAGAGTAAAAAGAGCTGTGTTTTTTGTGAAGTGGTCATGAATGGACTATTGTGAGTCACATTGATCATTAATGGCAGTAATTTGTGGACGATGGAGTACACTGTGTCCTTGTTGTCAGACTGTGGGACATAATCACCGTCTGTCTGTCTGTCTGTGAGTGAGTTAGACGTATGAACACGGTTCAGAGTTTGCTGCTGCTGCTGCTCTCTGTCTGCTGGAATGTGACCCGAGGTTCATTAAAGGAAGTCTTCTCGCCGGGGTTGTGGGTCTGCGGTGCCGCTCTCTGGCACAGGATGACGCTCACAAACGGGTGTTTCTCCCCCAAATTCTCCCCTCGACCGCAGTGTTTTTCCAGACGGTCCAGGCAGGCAGGCAGACAGACAGGGAGGGCAGTGGAAGCAGCAGACTGTGAGAGACAGTGATGTTCAGGAGTGTAGGAGGAGGCAACAGCAGACGTTCAGGCGGGGAAAAATCACCTGGCACAGAGGCTGAGCCGAGTTTAATCGATTCAAAGAAGTCATTTCCTCACGTTTCAAAAGTCCTTCGTTTCTCTGCGTTGATGATAATACGGTCAATATTGTTGAGTTTTTGAAGACTTCTGCAGCAGCATTTACACATTTTCTCTATCCAAACGTATTTATTTCAAGCGACACCTTGAGATGTGCCATCCTGTGTGACATTTTTAGTGGGACAAGAGACTAATAATTGTCGTAAGTGATGAATCTGTCGATTATTTTCTCGATTAATCCATTAATTATCAATTTCCAAGTCAAGTTTCAAGTCAAACCTTGAAAAGTCCTTAATTAAAGAGGATTTGTGTATTGTGTTGATACGCTTAATATTGAGATATTAGGAAAGACTTTAATCATGTATGTACGAAAATTGAACCAAATTTGAACCAGTTTGGGCTTCAACTAATGATTATATTCATTCACAAGAAGTCTGATGATCATTTTCTGGATTAATGGAGTAATTGTTCGGTTCATGAAACGCTGAAAAATGTCTCTAAATTATGTCTTTTTGTCCTTTTTGGTCCTAGAACAATATGTGATTTTTATTGTGCATTGCCTCGAGGAAATTACTTCACATGTAGGTCGTACTGTGTCACCTGTGTGATAAATCTGCTCGTCCTGCGACAGTTCACGAGCTGGTGTTGCTCACACACACGTGTTAAATCACTTACTATCAAATGTGTGTCGATTAGAGAGACGATTTGTCAGTTCCTGCAAGGAAAAAGTGTACGTTTTCAGAGAGAGTTGAATAATGTCAATGTTTTTTCCTTCCGTCTCGCAGCCGCCGACCGAGGCCGCGACAAGAACGGGAAGCTGCGACCAAAGAGCGAGGGCTTCGAGTTGTACAACAGCTCGGTGCAGAACGGCTCCCCGGAGAGTCCGCAGCCCGGCTGGGACTGTTACCCTGAACCAAAGAAGATGAGCAGCGAAGACCGGCTTCTGAAGAACCGCGCCGACCACCGCTCCAGCCCTAACGTAGCCAGTAAGTCCTGGTGTGCGTGGCTATAGCTCGGAAAACGTTAAAATACTACTGTTATTATTCATACTCTGGTCAGTTTAGTCAGGAAATGTAGCGGAAACGCAGCAAGTTTTACTGTAGAGCTGCAACTAATGATTATTTTCATATCGTCAGTAGTTTTCTTGATTCATCGATTTGTTGTTTGTTCCATTAAATGTTCGTAAACGTCCCCAAACTGTGATTTCTTAGTTATATGGAGCAAAGAAACCAGGAAGCTGGAAAACCAGAAAACTTACAAAAATAGTTGACTGTTTCTATCTGGATTAATAATCGAATAATCATATTACTCCCATATTTCACCAATATTCTGACAAATTCAAATTTGGACCAATTATTGACATTTTATTTAGTTTTCGACCGCCTCTATTATCATCTAGAATCTTAATTTATCCATCAAAACATGATGACATGAGTTTAATGACAGTTTTTACAGATTATTACGTATTTCTTTATCAACTTTGACGTTATTTTGGCTCGTTCCAGCCATGTGGATGCCGGAAGAAAAACTTGCTTCAAAAATAATATTTCTCTTGAGTTATTTTGACGCTCTTTTCTTCTCTAATTAATGGGTTAAGACAGTATTTGGCTGTTTTTATTTGTTAAATCTTTAACTTTAAACTGCGTCGTCTTTTGTCCTCAGATCAGAATCAGAGTCCTGCAGGGAAGGCGGTTTACCCCGGAGGACCCGGCACCAAGATCACCTCCGTCTCCACGGGCAACCTGTGTGCCGACGTGAGTAACCGCACGACTGGAGCCGCTGACGTCCCAGTGAGGAATGTTCCAGCGGAGTGACACTGAACACCCGAGTGTGGAGGACACGGACGATGATTTTTCATGTTGTATTTGATCGTTAATCACCTTTTATTTTGTTCTTCTTCAGGACGAACCGCCGTCTCCTCGTCCTGAAGCGTATCCCATCCCCACGCAGACCTACTCCAGAGAGTACTTCACCATCCCGGCCTCCAAGAGCCAGGACCGCGTCGTTGTCGGCCCCGGCCAGGCTCCTGGGCAGCACTGGCAGGGCATGGACGACAGAGTAGAGCGCCTCCCTGTGGTCGAGAACATCCACAACAGCATGCAGGTAGAGCACAAAGAAAAGTCAAATTTTATTTGTTTATTTATGTTTTCAGTGTCTTTGTGCATGACTAAATGGATCCAGGCCAAAGTTACATGACTTTTCAAGTATTTTGGTTTAAAAAGGAATTAAATGAAATTCAGTGACCTTCTAAAACATTTGATTCTACTTTTTACGGGGCCAGAAAAATTGGGTGTCTTTGGGAAAAGATTGAAACTCTTCTTCTTCTTCTTCATGTCTTTGCAGCGGGTGAACCACTCTCAGGAGGATCTGTATCCTCCACCAGGGGGCATGAGGCCAGACGAGCGCATGCAGCCACACTACCAGCAGGACTACCAGCACCGGGACCTGGACTACCAGCACAGAGATCTGGACTATCCGAGAGGTCCACCAGGAGGTAAGAGAGGAGTCGCTGTGTGAGTCGGGGGACAGCTGTGAAGAGACATAAATGTGTCATCAAGTGTCCTCTGTGTCCACAGGTGTTGTCGGTCCAGACCACTGGGCCCCGCAGCCGCAGGTGTCCTCCTCGCTGGAGTCGTCCACGTCCAGCCAGGAGCACCTCAACTTCTCGGCCTCCTCGTCCTCATCCAACAAGGGCGGGAACCAGAAGACTGGGCCGGGCCGGTGGAAGACGCCCAACGCCCCGCACGCCGTCCCGCCTCACACTGTCCAGCAGCCTTCGCGCTCTGACCTGCCCCCACCTCCCCCGCCGCCGCCGGCTCCGTACCCAGATGCCTACGACCCATACGAGCCTCAGTCCGAGCTGCCACTGCCTCCGCCTCCCTCTGCGGTCACGCCTGCCGCAGCTCAGCAGGTGGCAGACCGCAAGAAACGCGAGGAGCAGCAGCGCTGGTATGAGAAGGAGAAAGCTCGACTGGAGGAGGAGAGGTAAAGTCGTTAACATTAATCTTGGATGGCTTTTGTTGCAGTTGATGGTTGTTTATGTATTCATCATCTTTCGCTGGGAACACGCTCTGTCAGGCAGTACTATCAGACCTGACTGTTTGTGTATATGCAGCAGCAGAGAAGAAGTGTTTATCCCGTCAATGACCGGGTTTTTGAGCCATAAAAAATCTCTTCTGAAACGTTTTCACTAGTACTTCTTTAGCACGGCATGGCACATTTTTTTCCCGCTTTTCCATGAGTGACAGCACCTGTTACTTTTTTTAGTACCGGCTCTGGCGTGGTTCCAAAGTCGTCAGACTGCCTTCCGCTGATTGGTCATTTTTCCTTTCACCACAACCTGTCTAGGCAGATGGCCTCACATGTTTGTCAGTCTGGTTCTGTCACAGATTTCTTCTTCTGTTTAAAGGGAGTCAAGTCACGTTTAATTAAAAGTTAGGCTCTGCAGTTTTAACACTTAAGAATGTAGCGATAATAACTTAGACGCTTGATGCTAACGGTGGTTATTTCCCCAGGGAGAGGAAGAGGAGGGAGCAGGAGAGGAAGTTGGGTCAGATCCGGGCCAACCCGGTCATGCCGGTCCAACCTCACAACAACGGAGGAACCCTGCCTCCTCCTCACCACCAGCAGCCGCCCATGGCTTCTATGGCTGCGCCTCAGCCATATCTGCCCCCACACCCTCAACCCCAGCCGCCCCCGCCCAGACCGGAGAAGCTGTCCAGCCTTCCTCGGTCAGCCATTCCTCCACCTGCCAGCGCCTCCAACCCTGCAGGTAACACAAGTTCCTCCAACAAAAACGCAAATAAAGCCACGGGGAAAATCAAGTTTTGAGGGAATAACGAGACGTGACGTGATTTGCAGGAATGGACACGGTGATCCGGGAGCTGCTCCCGCAGCAGCAGCCGCGCACCATTGAGCGGCGAGACCTGCAGTACATCACCATCAGCAAGGAGGAGCTGACGTCCAGCGACAGTCTCTCCCCGGACCCGTGGAAGAGGGACGCACGCGAGAAGGCAGAGAAGCAGCAGCAGCTTCACATCGTGGACCTGCTGGACAAGGAGATCCAGGAGCTGCAGGTGAGCTCACGCTAAACAAGCAAACACAGGAAGAACGTCTTCCGAAATCGTAAGATGTGGACGAAACAGAGCAGTACCACCAGATGACCATTGGGGGGCAGCAGTGTGACCAACAGCTAAGTTTGAGAAACTCGACAACAATTTGTCAGATTTTGCCGCTTTACATTATCACAAACACCTCCCCCAGGACCTCTCAGCTCTGTGCTGCCCCCAAGTGGACGTTCAGTTCGCATATGCTGCATGCACCAGTCTTTAGAGGTTGTTTTAAAGGACTAGTCTGACATTTTGATGCCCCTTTAATGTCAAGTATTGTATATTCTGAATATCTGGAGTCAGCTGACAGTGCTAGGCTGACTGTTAGCCCTGGTTTCCCAGTCTTGATCTGTATTTTTATGATTTATCGGCACATAAGAGTGCACCGATAATCCCCTCATCTTCTCCTGGATTAAAAAATAAAAAGTTCTCATAATGTTCAAGTGTTATAGGGCTTTATTTTGCATTTGCAGTCATTTGTTGTCATAAATATCTTAATTCTTTTTCAGGTTTTGTTAACATTTAAACAGTCGTCACCTGTTCAATTGTTAGTAATATTAATTACTTAAAAAACTGATTATAGTTTTGTATTTATTGATTGGTCTGTCTGCCGTTTGAAAAAATAATGTTTTAATAATTGATTTAATTGTTTTTATCATTGAAAACGTCATCTAATCATAATAAGATGATAATAAGGTGTAAATTTGAAGTTCTCCCTTCATTCTCGTCCTCCAACGCCATGTGTGGTTATTGCAGTAATTTCACTCGTGCTGCTTTATATATGTGTTAAAATGTTCACATTTCAAATTTCACACACAAAATCTAGTGTTCATGTACAGTACACACTAGTTGTTAGTACACTATTTTAATGTGTAGTAAACTGTAAATAACTGCTGATATTGAAAGTTATTCTGGAAAAATGGGCAAAAGCACTTACTCACGGGACATTTTCTGGCCCTTTTATGGTTAAAATAAGCAAAATAGTCTTAGAAAAGTTTTTGAAAACGTTTATTTATTTTCTCCAGGCCAAGCCGGAGCGGACAGCGGAGGAGAGCGACCGCCTGAGGAAGCTAATGCTGGAGTGGCAGTTTCAGAAGCGGCTGCAGGAGTCAAAGCACAGCGACGAGGACGACGACGAGGAGGAGGACGATGAAGACGTGGACACCATGATGATCATGCAGAGGCTGGAGGCCGAGAAGAGAGCCAGGGTGAGACGGGCAGTGGGGGATGAGCTGGGAGGGAGGGAGGGAGGGAAAGAAAGGCGTTCACAAATGAAAACATCTGTCACAGGAAATCAGACGGGGGAAAAGTGATTCCTCTGTGACAGCGCCCCCTTTATGAATGTCCTGCAATGTGCATCTGCAACATGCTTCTCATCGCTTTGCCATGCTGAGCTGCTTAAATCTGATTGGCTGGAGGGGCTGGAGGGAGGCGGGGTCCGAGCAATTTTGCTCATGCTGCATTCACATCATATGACACTTTCTTATATCAGTGTATCAATAAAAAAATTGAACACAAATTTTAAAAAGAAAATAAATATAATCAATAAATAGTTGTGCATAAAGTGGTGAAAGTGAAAATGACAATATGTTTATATTTTTTCCCTCCCATATGATGTAAATGCAGCATAAGTGTCGTGTTGCATAGCAACAGCGTCTGTGGTCAACGAGCTTCTCAGCGTCCTGACGACGTCTTTATTTATGTTTGTTGATTTCTGGGTAATTTGAAATGTTTTATTCGAATCTGTGAGGGTCTGTGGTTGATGAACTGAACTGAATATAAATGATCACGTCATCCCAAGTGATACATGGACGTTTTCTGTAGTGAAATGATTTAAAAATCCCCTTTAACCTTCATGCAATTTGAGTTTAGGTTAATCATAACCAGTATAAATCAATTTAATCCATAATAACTCATGTTTTTTTATACACAGCTGGAATTTGAATTTATAGGAATAAAATTAAAAAACTCCTAAAAGAGCTGCAGTGTAGCTTTAAAGGTCCAGTATGCAACATGTGAGCACCACGCGTCAACAGTGCAACGGAAAAAAACTGACTACAAATTTTAGCTGCTGATTATTTTAATTGTCGGTTAATTTGTACAACATCTTGGGTTAAAAAAAGAAAAGAAAAAAATGACATGGAAGGCGCCCTCTGCTGGACAACTTGGTAACTACTTAAAACTGACTTTGTAGCACTTCTAGGCTGTATAGTTTGAACTCAAACTATTTTTTTTATATTATGGATTAATTATCTCATTTTCTGATGACGGGTTAACTACCAGAAAAGAGATTTCATGCCAGACCAATATTAACCCTTGTTTTAACTCTTTTTTTAGCCAAAGAATAGCGAGGAAAATCATTTTCGGGTAATCTTCACAGTGAATTTTGCAGTTTTAAAAGTATGAAACACTTCAGCATCAGTGGATTTGATTTAACAACACTGTTAAATTAAAATTGTTAAATTCTACTTCTGTGTTAGTTTTTTAACTATTAAAAAAACACTAGTTTTAATCTGTTGTGTTGTTAACCTGCTGTTAACACATAGTTCCAAAACAGCAGATGAATAATTCCAACATCATGGGAAGTTTTCAAATGCAACAACACGTCAAGTATTTTTATTTATAAAGGTAATACCGTAAATTTCGGCCTATTGAGCGCACCTGACTACAAGCCGCACCAGCTAAATTTTAAAAGAAAATACATTTTGTACATATCTAGGCCACACTTGAATATAAGCCGCATGAATGAATGATGAATGAGTGCGCGTGACGAGCACTGAATGATGCGTCCGTGATCACGAGTGGGCCACGGACGAAAGTGGGCCCACCTCTAACGCCGCGTATGGTTGTAACATGAGATATTTACATAGAAAGATGCTACACGGAAGTTTTTCGTTGTTGTTTTTATTAAAACAACGTAATTTACACACAGGGTGAACATGCATGCGTGTTTAGAAAATAAAACAGCACCAACACAGCATCAACACGCCTGGATGGTTAGAAAATAAACCCTGCACCAACACGACAGTAAGACGCCTGGTTAGAAAAGAAAACACTTTAGCCTACCAGAAAAGTCATTGGTCGCTATCTTCTTCTTGCACACTAAAGCCACTGAAGTCTTCATCTTCAGCGCATAATCTTTCCCCGCGTCCGTCTCACTTTTGCGTTTCCTGCTAGAGAGTGTCCCCCGGTGGCCGTTAGCCAGTAAAAATCTCTAAATTGGCTGCACCGTTGCATAGGCCGCAGGGTTCAAAGCGTGGGAAAAAAGTAGCTGCTTATAGGCCGAAATTTACGGTACTTGATATTTATATATATAATATTTGAGTCACTGATCAGAGCAGTGGAGAAAAAAACCAACAACAATGTTTTCACGTTACTGTTTGTCCTCCCTCTCCTTTCTCTTATTTCTGTATTTTCTCCTCAGTTCCCTCCCTTTTTTTTTGCTTATTTTTAAATCCTCCACAAATCCTTCCTTTTTTCAGTATTTGGGTAACTTCCTTTCCTCCCTCCTTATCTCCTCCTCTCACTCTTTCTTCTTCTTCTCTTGTTCTTCAGCAGCAGACTGCTGTCCCAGCTATCTCTGTTCTAGACTTGGTATGTTTTTCCTGTTAATGACGAGTTTCCTGTCCCCCCCCCTCACCCCCTGCCCCTTACATCACTTCCTGTTTTCTGTCTGGGCTGCGCACCTGCCCCGTGTTTCCTCTCTGTCCCTCTCCACCCATCTGGACTATTGTTGTCGTTTCATGCAGGGGAGGGAGGGAGGGGTTGGGCGGGTGTGTGTGAGGTCATGGAGGTCATGGAGAGGTCGTACCTGGGAAGCTTTGATGTCGTCGTGGCTGGAGACGCTGCTCCGTCCTCTCTGTCCGCTCAAAAACAACTGCCAAACCTTTTCAAATACGCTGGTGTTTTCTCTGGGAAAAAACAAACCGATCCCTGTTTTTCCAGAGACCAGCTGAAGGTCAGCAGTGATGTGTTGTTGAGTGCACACTGAGGAGGCTCCTGCATGGCTGCGATCATTAGGGTGAAATCCGTGCATGACGGGTTCCTGTTTTTAGCTTCCTGCGCCGCCTGAGCAGTCTGTGATGTTGTCTGGTCATGTGTTCACTCATTCATCCATTTATTCATTCATTCATTCGTTTGTTTGCCTGTGAAGAGCCTACACTCTTTCATGTGTAAGTTTTAATTAAAGGGTCTGTTCACCAGATTTATTTCATGTTTTTTTCCAGAGCAACAGTGAAGTTAAAGCTCAACAACATCACAAAGTTCAGTCAAAAATAATCACAATTACTGCAGATATTTATTTATTATTGAGGCAAGAAAACAGGTCACATTGATATTTACCATCACTGGATGATTAAAAATAACTAAATAATAGTATTTTTAGACTGGAATAACTGGAATTATTGGTTTCCACCCTTTTGATGACTAAAAAGACCTTAAATCATACGTCTACTTAGACTGGTTCTACCTAAGACGCTGTGAAGAGGAAGATTTTTAACATAACTACGTAAATTTTACAAACAAACAACAAAAAAGGAATCAATCGTCTTTGTTTTTAGGCTTCTTATTTTTATTTTGTTAGTCATTTGTTGACATTAAAGCTTGACAAGTCTGACTGTTAAACATCAGTGTGCGATAGAGGGCATTTCAAAGAATTTTCAAAATAAAAGCGCTGTGTTTTGATGTGAAACTCTGTATGCGGTTCAATAAAAACTTTAAAGTTTATGATGCAAAATTAATGAATAAATACAAAAAAAGAAAACCCAGATATTTAATATTTTATGATATTAAATAGTCGGGACGCAAGTTTGAGACCTCTGATTTAAATATAAAGTCATAAAATTGGAACACCACCATCGCTGTGATTCTGCAGACGTCTGCGTCAGCCCAGATTTGTTCTTTTCTAATAAAAAAATGCTTTAATTATGCTTCATCTCACTCTGTGAATAAAGGTATAAAAGTACCTGAAATTCTTTTGTACTTTTAATAAAATAATAATTGTTGTGTTGTTACATAGACATAGTTGAACTGACCCTTTAATCCTGGTCCAGATTGGGGGAAAGGGTGCGTTTGTTTTGTGCATCGTCACCACATTTCACTGGGTTTGTGTCAGTGACGGTGACAGTGTTTCGGGTGCGTTTGATTTACACCATCAAGTCCCTGATGAAACCAAATCAAACGCACATGAAGGAGCTGAATAATAATAATGTTGTTGTTGTTTTGCTCTGGTTGCTGTTGTTGCATGTTGTTGTTGCTGCATGATCAGCAGTGTGTGTGTGTAAGTGTGTATTTGCAGTGCACACAGCTCCTCCCGTCTGGAGCAGCCTCGTAAGACGTATCAAACGACGTCACGTTGAAACAAAGTGCAGATCGACAGTGATTTAATGTAAACGTGTTTGTGAATCACAGGCGATTTACGTCGTACTCATTGTTGTCCTGTGTTCTTGTGTGTGTGTGTGTGTGTGTGTGAGATCAGTTGCAGGACGAGGAGCGGCGGCGTAAGCAGCAGCTGGAGGAGATCCGTAAGCGCGAGGCGGAGGAGCGAGTGAAGCAGGAGGAGGAGCGGAGGTGGAGGGAGGAAGAGCGAGCGAGACGAGAGGCTGACGAGAAGGTCGGTTTGTCTGTCGTCAGTCACATCGACTGTTGATGTCGTATTGATTATCGAGGCTGAACAGTTCTTCAAAAATTTATCGGAAACTGCAAAATATGACGTACGATTTTACAGCTCTGCACAAATATCACACAGTTATCGTTTTAAATGTGTTCTTCAAATCAAAAGAGAATCGCAATTGCAAATTCAGTCAAAAATAATCACCATTAGATATTTATTCAAACATGAGCCACAATCATCACTGGTTGATTTTTACTTTTTAGTTGTTTTATGTGAAACACACCAGTGAGTTTGTTCATTTAAATCAATTATATATTTATATGTGATAAAAAATAGTTAAACCCATCAATTTTCTCCCGCATTGGCCAAAAGTAGAAAAACACCTTATTTACATCCATGATTTTAGATATTGATGACATAATGTAAACATATTTGTTATATGTTGGTAAAACTCTTAACTATTCCTCACGTTGTTTTTATTTAAAAAGTGGATTAAATGACCCTGTTTTTGTTTTTGTGGTGCCATAGAACTGAATTCTACAAATAAAATTGGTATTTTTCTAGTGGTTAACCATGAGTAAGATTAAATAACAAACAACAGTTTCCAAATCCACTGCCCTGTATGTTATAGAAACTATAAATTAAATTTATATTAAATTAAATTAAATTAAATTAAATTAAATTAAATTAAATCATTTGTATTTTAATCTATAGTAAGTTAGAGCTGTTTATTTATATACATATATATGTATATGTATACATACTGTATATGTATACAAATATGTATATATATTAAAATTAAAGCACAGGTGCATTTTTAATCAACACGTGGTCCGATCTGGTTTCCAGACATCCTCCCATCTGTGTGTCCCAGTGTGTCAAATCAAACATACCCCCAGTGTTTTTCTTTTTTTTATCACAATGTCATTAAAATGTGAAGTTAAAGACCAGATTAAACTAGATTAAACCAGATCCAGTTGTTTAAAAAATGAAAGATATTAACATCAGTCAGGAGATGATTTGTAATATTTCATGATAAAAATGTGTTGTTGTTTTTATGATGATGTCATGATGATGTTTCCTGGTTGTTGTTGTGTCATGTGACGATGTCCAGTTGCATGACCTCATCCTGTGCACCCCCCCTCCCCTTTGTGACATGTTGCCGTTGTCATGTGACTGTGACGTGCTCCCTCCTCCCACCTACAGCATGGGACTCCCATCGTGTTGTCGTTGTTGGTCGTTGTTGGTGTTTTTGTCAGGAAGTTCAGAGGATTGTTTTTGTGCGGTTTTGTTCTTAATTTGATGATTATTATTGTTATTATTATTATTATCGTTTTGTTACCATTTCCATCATCGCATCACATCCGATCAGGGAATGTTGCCACCCCCCCCCATGTTTTATATTCACACACACACACACACACACAGATCTAAACCCAGCCTTCAGTCATCCATTCATACTCAGAAACCCTGTCATTCAAACACCCTCTAATCCCAGTTTCTTCAGATTACCACCGGGCTCTGCTTCAAGCATCACTGAGAAAAAAAAAAGGAAAAAGAGAAGCAGATTAACGTGCGAGTCCTCAGAATGACGGGAACCACAGCGAGGATAATCTGAAACATCACAAGGTGGAAGCATGGGAGCCGAGCTCCTAAACCAGAACCAGAACCAGAAAAAACACATTCCTCCAGCGTAGAGTAGATCCACAGGCTTTTCCCTCACGTGTAGATGAAAGTGGAGAGCGTTTGAGCTGAAGTAGGAAAACAAAACCCTTTACCCACACAGTGACGACTTAAAGAAAACCACACACACACATATGGACGTACATATATACACACGCAGTGAGTGTGGAGAGAAGGGGGGATGGTGGTCGACAGGGTGGTCCAGGCCCAACGCTCCTCCAGATTATTCACATTCAGGATTGTTGTCGGGAAGTTTTTGTGCCAGAATTTTCCACTTTTAGTTTTAGAGTCCCACGTTTGTGTAAGTCCACCTCAGAGAAATGGACGTAGCGGAAAGTTGGAAGTTTGAATGAAAATTAGCTTCTCGGTGACTGTTATTCTACGACTTAATGGACTTAATCTCAAGTTTTAGCTCCGCTTCAGAGAGATAATCGGAGCCTGGGTATAGGTGACGTGTGTGAGGTCAAAATCTGAATCTTGACACCTGATAATGGGAGTTTGTTTTGTTCGCTGAAGGATTTTCGTAGATTTTGTTTTATAAAATTTGTGGCTGTAGACAAGGTTTGAATTAGCGCAGGTTTGAAGTAGCTCAGGTTTGAATTGGCTGAGGTTTGACTTAGCTCAGGTTTGACTTAGCTCAGGTTTGAAGTAGCTCAGATTTGTATTAGCTCAAGTTTGAATTGGCTGAGGTTTGAATTAGCTCAGGTTTGAGTTAACTCAGGTTTGAAGTAGCTCAGGTTTGAATTAGCTGAAGTTTGAATTAGCTGAAGTTTGAATTAGCTCAGGTTTGAATTGGCTGAGGTTTGACTTAGCTCAGGTTTGAAGTAGCTCAGATTTGAATTAGCTCAAGTTTGAATTGGCTGAGGTTTGAATTAGCTCAGGTTTGAATTAACGTCCTGTGAGTCCTCGCCGGTGTGTAGCGTTATTGCCTTGTCAAATAGATCCTCTGCTGTAGCGACAGTCAGTGTCGGTGAGAGCCAATGAGGGTGGAGCATAACTAACAAGTTGTCCCTCCCCCAGAGGAGACAGGAGGAGGAGTACTACACTCGCCTGGAGGCCGAGCGGCGCCGGCACCACGATGAGGCCGAGAGGCAGCTGCTGACCCCCGACGAGCCGGCCGGTCTGTACCGGCCCCCGCTGCCCCGGGACTACCAACCCCCCGCCCCTCAACACCCTACTAACATGCCCCCACCCCCACAGAGAAACACTTCCTACCTCAAAACCCAGGTCGCCTCCCCCGACACGCTCTACACCGCCAAGTTTGTCTCCTACGCGGGCGACGATGAAGACGAGGAGGAAGGCAAGAAAGCCTACAGAGCCGGGAACGGCGGCGGCAGCGTGCACTCGGGTCAGGCGAAGCTGTCGGCCACGCGGAAGTCGTACGGCGACCTCCCGGCCAACGTCTCGCCCAATCACGGCAGGCCGCAGCCGCCGCCCACTGCGCGCAAGCCCCGCCCGCTTTCCGACGGCATCTTCCTGTCCGGCTCGTTCCAGCCGCCGGTCCACAACTCCAACAGTACAGGTCCCCCCCTCCCCGCCAAACCCGGCTCAGTGGCCCCCGGAGGCCTTAAAGGTAGACTCCGAGAGAGAGAGAGGAGGGAGGAGTCAAGGCTCGCCACGGCGCCCTCTACAGCTCGCAGACCCCTCCCTCTCACTCATCCATCTCTCCATTTACTTCCCACTCCTTCATGGTTTAGTTTTCCCGTAGTGAGTGAGGTGTTCTGTCCTTTCATTTTCCACCGTCTTTACTTTTTAAAGTGTTTTAAATTTTACATGTTCATTTTTGTCGCCATTCATGTTATTTTTATGTGTAAATTTCCCTCCTTTTTTTCCCCCCCTCCACGTCAATCAGATTCTTCGTAATTTATTCAAATTCAGTTTTTTATGTTTGTTTGAACACCTCCTTCTGTAATGATTTATTTTTTCCTTCCTCCAATCACATCCCCTCCTCCCCGATCAATCGGCTCGAGCCAAAAAAACAGAAAAAGCAATCGATAAATCCCGCTCAGAGCCAATCACAGTACTGTTGGTGTTGTCGCTCGCCGCCTCCTTCTGTGTCTGGTTGGTTGCTGCTTGGGGATGTGGAGGAGGGCGGGGCCTGCCGCCTGCCCCCACCCTCCTCCCCGCCTCTTCCCGCCCCGTGGCTCTGCTTAGCGGTGTTGGCTTTAACGGGAAGGAGACGCAACCATCGGCTTATCTCACTCACACCAGGCAAAAATAATCCCAGCGCTCATCTCGCAAACATTTAACGTCTTTGTCTGCGGACGTTTAAAAGACGACAGCGGTGTCGGAATCACTTATCGACTGTACGTCGAAAGTTTTAAGATATACTCCATTCTCCATCTGAATAACATAACTTTCTCAAAATCACACAAAGAAACAGCAACAATCATGAAATTCTGACAAATGTGACTTTGTTTAAGCTTTTTTTAAAAAAATATTTTATTCACAAAAAGACAAAGTATCAACAGAAGGAAAATAGAAGCTTCAGTGAACAAAAGTGCTGCACAGAATAATAAAGAAAGACAGATTAAAACATGACTTTATTTCCACCTCAGGGAAATTCACACGTACAAATTAATTTTTATAACACATTTAAAAAACAAAGTTAATACATAAAACAGACAGAAAATGAAATGGAATATAAAACCATTAAAACAAAGAAAAAAGTAAATAAAAGTAATAAATATATTATTTGTATGAAAAAAAAAACCCATTAAAATAACACAATGTGCAACTTTCACAACACACGAGTGTTTGAGCGTCCGCAGACAAACGCGGCGTGACAGTGGTCAGCTGACCCTGCACCTTCATCATCATCATCATCATCATCATCGATCACCGCTGCTGTAACGTCAGCGTCACAACGTCACCTTCGATTTTCACTCAAACCCAAGACGATAAAAAACCCACACTAACATCCTCCCACTTTAGTAACCACACCCACCTGCCCAAGCCCCTCCCTCACACCCACCATCCAATAATAATAATAAAATCTGCATGTCTCACACACACACACACTGCCCCCCACGGCTGCAGCAGCTCACTCCAGTAACGGCTGGATGTCCATTGCTTTTGTTTTTGACTGCTCTCTGCTGCCCCCTGCTGACAATATTGACTCTTTTTGTCCCTGTCCATCCTCTCTGTCTGTCTGTGTGTGTCCGTCTGTTCTTCATTTGTCTTGTTTGTGCTGCGTTTGTGTCTCTGACGGCTGATTCGTGGCCGCCTGTGTCTCCGCTATCTTAACGCTGTCCTAGCGCTGCCAGCTTTTACTAAAAAAAAAACTCCCACAGTGCTTTGCGGCAGGTTCAGGTGACTCAACACCACCTGAGTCTCCACGAGTTTTTCTTTCATCTTTATTATTATTATTGTTGTTGTTGTTGTTGTTATTTTGGGACTTGTTGGCAGCTCCGCTGAAAACTCCACGTCTTTCTGGGATCGCGACGAAAAACCACGAGGAAATAAATGAATGAAGTTTCCTCACTCAACTAAACAAAAGTAAAAGTAAACACAGGAGCAAAGAAAAACACCCACAACCTTTGATTTATTCATTCATTCATTCATTCATTCATTTATTTATTTATTTTTGAGTGAAACCGAAGTAGAATTTTCCATCTCTGTGTTTTTTCTCAGTTTGTGCTTCTGTGGTTTTCTTCATTGTGATCACGTCCCAAACGTCAAAACACTTCAGAAACGCAAAGACTTAGCGGCCTTAGAGGCGTTAGCGGCGTTAGCGGCGTTAGCGGCGTTAGCGGAGCTGCCAGCTGGAAGAATCCATCAGGGTTCAAACCCCCTCTCCCTGTCACTGTGTGTGCGTCTGGACTGAACCATTCTCCACAACAACTCTCAAGTTCCAGACGTTCCAAATTCTCCGAGTAAATGTCTGAGTTGAGGGTTCTCAAACCTGGTTGAGAAGTCCTGGAACCACTGAAGGTCCAGTGCGTGACATTTACTCAGCAGATATTTAATATACTTTTAAAATAAAATAAACCAGGTTTTTATATCTGAGGGTAAGATCGACTTTATGACCGGAACAGAGAGGAAAGAAAAACATCGGTTGTTTGTTTGTTTTTAGGGTCCAAAGAATGTTCTTGGACAAAGACGTGGACACTGGTGCCGTTTGGACAAAGACACAGTGACACACGAGTAATACACTGATTAACCTCAAAGGGATCAAAGGTCGAGGTCACGGTGTTTGGTCTGGAGTAAAAGCCCAGGTTTCTTTTTCAAAAAGATTTCTAATATTGAGAATTCTGTCCCGTCGTCCCCGGGTCTCCAGAACCGTCCCTGACCTCGTCCTCGGGTCCAAACCCCGACACTTCCACAGACCACTGTGCTGCTACGGAATGGCTGCCGAACTTTAACAAGATCTGATGATTTCTGCCTCTTAACGCTTCTCCAGAACTCAGTCCCTTCCTTCCTTCCTTCCTTCCTTCCTTCCTTCCTTCCTTCCTTCCTTCTGCTTAGGCTGGTCTGTGGGAACTAAAGTCACGTGATCACGTGAGAAGCTGCTCGGCGACTGCGACAAAGACACATCGCAAACAAACTGTTTATTTTCACATAAAAAGCTTGTGTGTCGTGAGTCGGTCGTCGCCCAGCAGCTTCTGTCTGCGATGTTTTTGAGCGTTTATCGCAGTCTGACCGACGTTAACTCGTGTTCCTCTCTCTCTCAACGTCGGGCAGGATTTAATGCGTACACTGGAAACTCGGCAGGAGTTGTAGGATCAAGTGAAGTCTACAAAGACCCGCGAGACAAATGGTCAAAGAGGTACGTCGTCCTTTAATGTCTCTCTCTGTGTGTCCACTGTTGTTTCCTCCAAGAATGTTGACGAAAATCCCACACACACCCCCGACTAAGTTGCGATAAAACGAACGATTATCTTCATGATCAATCTGTCGATAATACTTGTTCGGGCCATAACAACCAGAAAATATTCACAAAAATCTGAGAAACGTGTTTAAATTCTTTAAAAAAAAACACTCAAAATAGCTTCTGTCATCGACCTTCGTCTGGTAAATGTTGTCGTTCGGAAGTCTTGGCTCCGTGGTTTGTGGCAGTCGAGCTCCAGACGTCACATGACTCCGTCTGTTTACTCCGCCATGTTGGAAAAAAAAAGGAAACGAGGCGTCAAGAGTTGCGAACTTTAAATCCACGGAGATCGAGTAAAATCCATCTCTGACAGACTTGATTTATCTGTTCGTTGTGCCGCCCTCTGCTGGAAAAGGACGCGATTTATAACCTGACATCTTTTAACGTTCTGATCATCTCGTCGTACTCTGGAGAACGCGTAAACATCACAATGAAAGTGTCTAAAAATACATGCGATGTTAAAGAGAGTTGAACAGCAACACTTCCTGCCAACATGGCGTCGTCGTGGTTCCCTGTGACGTCACTTCCTGGAGCAGCAGCTAAGTTTGTTTTTGTAGTTGCAAAAGTTTTGGTTTGTATTTTATTAGTTAATTCTTAGAAAATAAAACACAATGTCATGTCAAAGACGTAATTCTCCAACTGTGTCACAAATATCGTTATAATAAACATGACTCAGCGAAAATGCTTTTGCTGCAGTTTTCGTGCACAGTTACAGGATTTTTTTTGGATTGTGTCGGATTTTACATTTTTATCCGTCTAATGTTTGTCCAGTGTCGGACCGATAATCGATACCGATTCCCATTCCTTAGCGGTAACAGGAAGTCGCTATTTTCTCGCAGAATAAATCGGGGTCATTAAAAGCCGCACACACACACACACACACTAAACCATTAACGATTGTACTGATAATGGAAATAATCAGGAATCAAGATTTTGTTGTTTTAATCGTAAAATCTGGACCTTGTGGCGTTATCATGTTTAATGTGTTTATCGTGTGTGTGTGTCACAGCAGTCAGGAGCAGGAGAACTCGGTCCCCGGTGGCGGCGGCGGCGGCGCTCCTCCGGAGAGTCTGACCTTTAAGGAGCGCCAGCGTCTCTTCTCTCAGGGGAAGGAAGTTTCCAACAAAGTGAAAGCGTCTCGTAAACTCATGGAGCTGGAGAACGAGCTCAACACCAAGCAGTGACTCCGCCCCCTTCCTTAGGTCTCTTCCTCTCTAAACACCTGCCAGCTCCACCTTAACACCCACATCATCGCCACGGTAACGTTAAGGTGCTGCTGGGGTTTCAAAAAAATCACTTCCTGACCACTTTATTTTTTTATTTTATTCTATGAAAAAAAATACTGGACCCGACTTTTTTTCTTCCTCCCTGTTTTTTCCTCCGTCACAGATGTATAACGATAAAAAAGCACTGTAAAAAAGTTTTAATTATATTTAGTGAGAATTGAGAAGCAAAGGATAAAGGAAAAAAGGGGGCGGGGTTATATTTTTGTTGGTAAAAATGTTTTTTTCTTCTGCGGGGGAAAAAAAAAAACAAAGGTTCATTTCTCATTTTAACCTTTATTTTTTAAATAAGTAGCTACGTGAAAATTTTATGTCCTCACTTTTAATTCCCTTCTGCTCTCCAGACCAGTCTTTTATTTTCTTAAATTCTCAGCGAGTGGAAACACTGTTATTTCATTCCGTAGCGACAAAAGCATGGGATCATTTTTGATTTTTTTTTTTTTAATATTCCATTTTTGTGATGTTTTAGAGATTAAAAAAAAAGGATCCCCCCCAGGAGGATTGTACAGTTTCCAGAGAAAGGACCTTTAAAAAGTGCACAACATTACTGTAAATAATCGGGGGTCCACGACTGTCTCACTCTTTTACTACTGTAGAAAAAACCCCACCAGGCTACTAAAATAAAATAAAAACCTGCAAAACTAATGTGACGTAACAGCGGAGGTGACAACGATGCGTCGTCCAATTATTTTAACGTTTTTTTGTCCCAAAAACTTTGAGGTGATTTTTACTTTTATTTTTTTTTGCAGAGTTGTGTGAAATTTAATCCAATGATATCATAAAATTCAAGCCGGAGGAAATAAAACGTTCACAATGTGATTTAATGTTGGTTTTCACGACAGTTATAACAATAAAAAAAATAAGACACTACTTTTTTGTTTGTTGCTTTTACAGATATTTATTTCAGACTTTGTGGGAAAAACAAACTCGCACAAAAACGTGTTTTAAACTGTTGAATATGTTTCGGTTGAGAAAGTGGGTCAAAGGTCGAGTTTTCAGTGTTTGTACAAATGCACACAAGTTTCACATCATCACCGTCATCGCTGCTGCTGCTGATGTAGAAAACAAACGCACCTCTCCTGCCGTTTGTGTGTGCATTCATTTTTAATTTTTTTCCCTCGTCACTGAAAGTGACATTTGTGTGTTTCTCTCTACAAACAAACAAACACAAACTCCTCCTCCTTGTTTTTAGGTTTGAAAATGAACTGAATCATTTAAATGGTTTTTTGTTTAGCCTTTTTGTAAATCATTAATAAATACAGATTTTTCAACAGCGAAGCCTCCGTGTGCTTTTTCTTATTTTCAGACAAAGGACAGGAGTCATTAATGGCTCAGTGTCGCCATCCAGTGGACAAACTGTAAGATAACCATGACTCCTGATCAGTTGGAGTGTTTCTCCAGCGCAATGGGAGCAAAAACAGAATTTGTTAATTTACAGAACAGGAAAAGAAGTCAAAAAAAAGGGATGACAATTTGCATTTTTTAAATGTTTTACTGTCTGAAAATGTATCCAAGGCGACCAAAAAACTTCACTGTCAAAACTTACTCGGTTCTAAACGGCTTGTTTTTGATTTTTATATTAGAGAACATTATTTTTATTTGTCAAAAAAAGTTAAGTTCTTACGACTGAACCTTTTAACAAACGACATAAAATTAACGCTAAAATTAACGCTAAAATTAATAAAACAATAATATAAAGTCAGCTGTTTATATTAAAACTTATACAGAAAATACTTAGACATTTTTTATCAACTCAGGAAAAACAAGAAGCTGCCGACTTAAATATTCTTAAATTAAAACTAAAAAGAATTTATACTTAATTTAAACACCGTTCAAAGACTTGAAGCGTAAACTTTACACAAAAACAAATGGAACAGAAGACAAACGTCTGGTGATCATGTGACTCTGGACGTGGAAGAAGCATCTGAAGATCATATCAGGACGCCTGCGACACAAGAGAAACACGACGTGAGTGAGAAGCGTTGACGCCGTGATACACTTCACTATGAACATTGCTAATTGCTAATGAATTATTGAAAAATTGCGATTGTTTGCGTGGTGATATATATCGCGATTGAGACGGTAAATAATTGCTTGAAGTCCAGTGTGTAAAATTCAGGTAAAATAATTTTAATTTGGCTGAAACAAACTTCTTATTTAACCCTTATCTTCTTCTTTTGTGAACAAACGTCCAACGTAGAAACCTTTTACATATTTTTTTCCTAATTTCTGAACCACCATGTTTTTACAGAAGCTCCACTTTACCAATAAATGTTTTTGTACGTTTGTTTGCTTTAACTTAAAAGTAAAAAGTAAACAAATGAACATATTGTGTGTGTTTTGTTACAGTTTCTTTACATCGAGTCGATCCGGTCAAAACACTGAGCGACCTCCTCTCCGCCCCTGCCTCCGTCAGCTCTGCTGAAACGTGGGATTTCCCATCATCCTCCTCTTCTCTCTGATGAATCCGCTTCTGGAGCCTGAATCAAAATCATCGGACACCATTTTGAATTTCATCTAAAAATAATGTTTTAAATTGTCAAAATTGTGACTAAAGATGTAAAAACACTGATTAAAAGCTTCTGTTAAAAATACAGACCTGAGTGCTAGCATGGCGTCTGTAGAAGTAGCATGTCCTGCCTCCACCAGCTCTTTGGCGACATGGATGCCGTCTGACAAAACGTCCACCTTCCAGTGAGAGTCCGCCACAAACTCTCTGAAGAAGATCTGAAGGTTCCTCTGATACAAACGTTCCTGGAAGAAGATGGCCGCCTCGTTTGTCCACTGTTGGGCTCCTCCCACTGGTCGAACACCTCGCAACACGCACGGGTGCGTCCCTTTTGGCAGTGTCAGTAGCTCCTCGGGAAGCCTCTTCAGCTTGGTGCAGTCTTTGTACGGCAAACACTCGCTGTGACCGTAGTCCACCAGGTGCAGCAGCACGGTGGCGTCGGCGTGTACGATCTCCGCTCTGCACCACTTGTTCTTGGAGTCCGATTCTAGAAGGCAGCAGGTGCCGCGGACGATGTGGGCTTCAGGGAGAGGGGACGTCTGCTCGGGGAGGTTGTCCAACATGATGGACGCTTTGTTCATGTTGTGAAGCGAGTCCTCAAGAATCACGCAGAACTCGAAGGGAGTCGTTACCGACGCAGCAAAGCCAAAGTGTCCTTTGTCCCCATCGACCGGAGCAAACGCGAGGTGCTGGGGAAGGATGGGGTCCACGTTTGGTTCTTTTGTTGCCTCTTTAAGAGTTCCAGCATTCAACACGACCGTCTCTTCATCCAGTGGCAGTGATTTGATTTGGCCGATGAGAAACACATTAATAGCGACCTCGACCATCCAAAGGTCGTCCGCTTCAGAGTAACGCGCAAACACCACGTCAACGTCTTGACCAATCATCGATTTGATAGTGTCACACGTTGATTCTTCAGCTTCTTCAGCTCCAGTGATCCCGAGGCTGACGTTGACCTTGCATTTCACGGCGAGATACGGGATTTTTGTCAGGTTTCCACACTGTTGTCGCATTGATCCACGTGGAATTTCCTCAGTTATTCCGTGATCCACGAGGAGGACGTAACATTTCTCTTCACTCACATGCTGAACGACAGCCCGGTGCCATTTTCTCTCTGTGTTTACCTGAACTAAACACCTGTAGCCTGGTTTTACATCTTTGACCATTAGCAGGCATTTGCACAGGCTGTTAGCGATGTGATTTTCCAGCGTCGCTAACAGGTAACTTGTCCTGGCAAGTCTTATGTAAAAACTGCCGTTATCCTGGACCGACAGAACTGTTCCATTCTCCCTGTCTTTAGCTTGAATCGTCAGCGCTACGAGTCTGTCGGTGCGATTCCGACCTCTCGTTGTGTCGATAGAAAATCTACAGCGTGTTCTTTTACGTCTCCTGGTTTCCAACTTCAGTTTGGTTAAAAATGTGAAAGTGGGTGTTTTGGGCTTGTTGATTTCACCTTGAGCAGCGGACGCGATGCTCTCCGATGTCTCCTTTTCGTTTTTGTTTTCTTCCAGTTCACAGGTTGTCATTTCCTCTTCCATGTTAGGTGAACTCTCAGGAGCCTTCACGTCTTTTTCGTTTACAGAACTGCTCTGGACAGGTGCTGCTGTAACGCCAACATCTCCGTCAACTATCTCGACATTGACTTCCCAAAGAGTTCCACGTTGACAGACAAACTCCACCACTAGAGGCCTCTCCATCACAGCATCGGTGAAAGTGTTGTCGTTTTCAAACGTGCTCGTGTCAAACAGGGAACAGGAAATGCTAAATCTGGGCTGAGAGAGATATTGCTTTGTCATTGGGCTGATTTTCTCCTTCCCCACTACGGCTGTGTTTCCGTAGTCGACAAACTCCACCAAGGACAAACTCCCTTCGTAGTCCTTCACGATGGAACGATACAGAGCGCCGTCCTCTTCATACTCTGCCAGAACAAGGTCATTGATCCTCAATGACGTGGCAGCTTTCAAGGAATTCCTGAAGGAACTCGAGTTGAGATCTTCGCACATTTTTAAGATGGCAGGCTCGTCCTCTGACAGATGAAGGTAGAAACAGTCGACTGAGTCAATGTGGGACACGAAACACTTTGCCTTGAGCCCAGCGCTCAGCTTCTTCTCGGGCAAACATGAGAGCTGAGGAACGTCGGTTTTGTTTGCTTGTGGTTCTGGTTTTGTGTTTGTGTCCTGATACTTTCTTTGTTCAGAGTTCTTTGACTTGTTCTTAAGCTGTTGTTTCATTGTTGTGTTGTTCTGAACATAATATTTCGTGTTACAGCGCTTTCTTTGCGGTGCATTCCTAACTTGACTACTTCTGCAGGGCTTAATCGTAGGAGAAGGTGAACATCTCCCTCGAGGTTGACTCCTGAACCTTGTGTTTCCTCTATTGAGGGTTTTAGGCTTTACCGTTGTGGTCCTTGTGACAAAAGTAACAGCTGTCTTTTGTTGAGGCCTGAGGCTGAGAATGAGCTCTTTTACTTTCTCATTGATGTTAACATCTCCATCAAACAGCTCAACATCGAATGAACCGTCCTCGTTCTTTGTGCTGATGACGGCTTTTATTTGTTTGTTGAGGACTGAACTACTAAGCCATTCCTTGACATCTGCATAAAGCTCCTCCTTGGACACTGAAGTGAGACAAAACCTCAACGCCTGCATGGGTGTGTAAAGCAAATCTGTCGAGTCTCTGGGAATGAACATAACGTGGGTTTTCTCAGATATGTTTGAATTTCCGTAATCCACAAAAAATACATTGAGGTGCAAAGGTGAGTGAACGGGATGAGCCAAGCCTCTGTACCAGTTGCCATCAAAGTATTTTGCCAGGCACAGTTTACTCACAACAGCTCTTGTACTAGCTTGCTTCATTTTCTCACTCTCTTCGCAGATTCTGTTTTCAAGCTCCTCAATTATGTCAGTGTTTCTCTCAAGGTGGCAGAAGACCTCCCACTGGCTGCTGATATGAGTCACGAAGACCTGTTCTTCATGTCCAGGACTTAGATCATATGAGGAGTAGACGAAAGACTCTGGTGACACTGTTGACAGTCGCATTGTTGAGACAGCTGCCCCTCTTGCCAGGCCCTGTCCCACAAGCCAATCTGTTAAGGTCTGTTGGGTTTGGGAGTTGTAGAGGTCCACAACATTGTAGAGACCCTTGCATTTCACATTCAGTTGAGAGACAATTCTACATCTTAGCACACTGCCACTGTCAGTAACAAACTGCTTCATAGCTTTACACACCTCCAGGTGCCAGTCTCCAGAATGGTGGACGTCAGTAGGTTCAGTCAGGTTGGAAAAGCAGCACCTGAAAGCTTGTCCTTCCAAAGAAACAAATTCTGGCATTATTTCCTGAAGTTCCTTCTCCTTGACCTGGATGGTAAAGCCATAGTCGATCAAAATCACCTTGGCATGACTATTCTGTTGTTCAGTGATGAAGGCCCTGCACCACCTTCCGTCTACTGGTGACTTTGCAACACAACATGAAAGCCCTGATTGGAGAGGGACTGTGTTAGTTGAGTAATACTGCTGAACTTTATCCATCAGTTTGTCCAAAGCTGGAATCTTATCTTGAGGCAAGCACCAGAAATCTGATGGAGAGTTGATACAAGTGCAGCGTACGGCAAATTCAGACCCAAGATTGATGATCAGAGCCTTGAAGCCAACAGGAGCTTGAGCTTCCTTGATTTCACTCTTGCACGTGTTCTCTTCCTCTTCGTAATTTTCTTCCGTATTCCCATTAATCTCTGACGTTTTTTCGGTCATTTCTGTGTTGTTTTTTGAACTGCTGTTCCAGCATTCAATTTGTTCGGAGGAGATCAGAAAATCAGTGACACTCCGCTTGCTGTCATCTCCCATCTCATGGAGGTCAACAACAAATTTGTTTTTTCTTTTACGAACAACATGGACCGACAGGGCTTTGTGTGACACAGTGTGTCTGAAGAAGTCAGAGGCAACACTGGTCCAGACTTCATCCAAGGGAAAAACATTAAGAGAACAACAAATGGCAAATGGTGGCTTGCTGGCAAACGCCTTTGGTATCTTCTTGATCAACATGTGTGGCACTTTCTCAATGTTCCCAAAATCTATAAAAAGGACTTCGGCTCCGTGCTCAAGAGAGTCTATGATGACAGCCCTATAGAAATGCATGTCAGCCTCATGAACCGCACAGCACAGCGTACCAAGCGCAGGGTTCTTGAGAACGTCTTCATCCAGCTTCACTTGACCGAAATGATCGGCCATCTTTCTCATCATTTCTTCAAACTCTTCATTGCGTTTTTGTGTTCTGATCCAGAATTGATTTGGATTCTGGACATATTCAACATACCCCACAAAGACTGAGTCCACCTGCACCTCTTCTTCTTCCACTGTTTTACCCAGTGCTTCCCCCAACACTTTGTCAAAGTACAAACCGCCACCTTCAAGTGACAAATCTGCGCTCACAAAAACAGACTCCACATCCTGATTTGGGAACTCTTGGGCGGATTCTGGTTCTTTTACATAATTCTCTATAGCACTAATCAGATTAATGGTGTACAGATGCTGTTCTTCGTCAAAACCACAAATCTCCATATCTAATACTCGCCCAAGCAAGCCTGCCTTTAGGAAACTCAACTGCTGAGCTTTGACTGCGTAATCCTGGTCGTCTAGGCAAGAGAGTGAGCATGGAAAGGCCATGATGGGTTTTGAGTAGAGATCAGGAGGCAATCTGTGGACATTATCAACTTTGACAGATTCAAAGAAACCATAGTCGATGAACAGAACTGTGACTTGGGAGTTGAAGGGGAGATATGGCACAAAACCTCTGTACCATTTGCCATCTTTGCTTTTCACGGAACACAGTAACCCCACATTTTCTTGAGTTTTCTGTCTATAATCTTTAGCTCTGTTGTCACAAACTGCAGCCAGTTTCTTTGACATATCCGAAAGATCTGTTTTCATACTGACCATCTGACAGTAAAACAACCTAGGGTTGACAGCTGCAGTTACTCGCACCTTAGCTTGTGTCCCAAAACTCAACCTATGCCTACAGAATGACAGAATGTCTTTGTATCTGTGTAAATTGGTTGATTTGAAGCAAAACTCTTGTCCTACTGGCTTTTCAATGAGCAAGTCAGGGACTGACTCTATGTTTTGTTTGAGCGGCACCTCTGTGAGCATCTCAACCAGGAGGAGGAAGGTCTCTGTGTCCACGTGTCTCCCAAACGCATGTCTAACAAGGTCATTGTTGATGTCAGGAGCTTCCAATAAGAGGACTTTGTGGGGAAGGAGGGCTTGAACGTAACCTGTAACATTTCTTCCAATCAGGCTTGACAAGTAATTCTCAAAGACAGAAGGAGAAACACTTTGAAGCAGCAGCACGTTTGCGAGAAAGCCACAAACTATTTTTGGAGGTAAAATGAAAAGGTCTTTTGAACAGGATGATACATGGGCAATGTCAACACTCAAGACGTTACCGTGATCTATGAGGAACACGTCGCACACGTCGTCTTTTCTGCTCTGAACTCTTCCTCTGTACCAGTGGGCCGAAGTTACATCTTCTACGAGGCAAAACTCTCCAATATCCACGACAACCTCTGTTTTCGGTGTGTTCTGTACTTCTTCTTGTAATATGTTATAGTCCAGTTCACATATGGTCAGGTACTGGCCCTGAAAGTGAATCAGAGTGTCTTCAGGGTTCCAGTCCAGGTGTGTTAACTTGAGGTCCACTGGCCAAAGAGTGCACGAAGATGCCAATGAACCAGAATCCTGAGACCTGAAATTAAAGAGGCCTTATTATTCTTCAAGAAACATAAATGAGCAACTGCAAAACTTTAGAATATGATGGCCTGTCAGACTAGTGTGGGAGATTTCTAACTCCAGATGATGGTAGTAATGCAACATCAAGTTGGCCTTTAAAACCCACAGAAAAAGAAGCATTAAACAGGGATTGTAGCACACAGTTGCATGCTACATTAGCAATACTCTATAATGTTATTATGCTTAAACTTGGCACTAGGAAAAGTACTTATGCAATTTAATTGAAATTGTAATATAAAGTACTCACAATAAGTCAATCATTGTATTTTTCAACCATCAATATTTTAGATTACTTAAAAATGGTGCCACTAGAGGGAGCCTGCATCTTTACAGTAATTCCAGGTCCTCATGATTAGTAAAGATTCTTCATAAGGTTCTTGTTTATTTTTACTCCAAAAATTTGTGTGATGTAGTTATTTTATTTTTTGCGTTCTTTGAGCCATTTTAAGAGTGAAAAGTACATTTTACAATCATCACAACAATATCATGAATAACATTTATTCCAGTGAGGATAATCATGAAATTAAAAATAAATCCTGTCCCCTCCCACTTACTCAGAAACACTGTACAGTATTTGCTGTTATTAATAGTCACTCCTGTGTTCAAATACAGCCACAGCTGTACTTAATTTGCATCGGAATTTGCAACTGGGAGTGACATCACCTTCCAGTTGACTGCATTCCAGGTGAGAAGTCGGACAAAAACGTATCTCAGGCTAGCCACTGTTAGCAATACCAGTCGGTAACAAGGCAGGCTTATAACAAACCTTGAAACACTAGAACACTTAAATAGAAGTTGCCATACCAGGAAAATTCCACTTCAATAAATGTCTAAACATAAAACATAACAAGCTTAATTGTATCACATCATTTTACTTACTTTTGTCGTTGAGACAATAGTGACTGCATGGCAGCAGCATCAGTAACTGTCACATCCCAAATAGAACCTGAAAAAAAGAAATAAATAGGTGCAGATAAGCGCCCCCCACTGTTTAAATAGCAAAAGCACTATAACAGCAATAATGAGCACCATGACAGAGTATATGTTAAACCTTATCTGCATACATGTTTTGATGTATTGGGGAGGGTACAATGAATCAGAAACTGCGATAAAAATCCAGACTAATCATCAATGTGGAAAATATGGCTGAACAAACTGGCTATTAATCAATCACTAAAGTACTTGTCAACCATTTTGATAATCAATTAATCAGTTTAGTTTGTTGTTGTTTTTTAATGATTGAATGTGAATATTTTGTGGTTTCTTTGCTCCATATATAGAAGAGAAATCATTAAAACAGATTGATTTTGTTTTGTGGACAAAACAAGACATTTGAGAACATCATCATTTCAATGGGGGAAAAATAGATCACCAATTTTCTATTTTTTTTTATGGAAAAGTAAAATCTCAAAAATGCATCCCTGACCTCAGGTTTACAGATATGAAGTTGAAATAAATAAGGATAGAGAAGGCCCCGCCCACTTCAATTTACAAATAAATCAAAATGAATGCAATTTTTGGTTAAGTTTAACTATTGTAAAAATGACTTGCACTTAAGATAACTATAGTAAGATAACTATGTAATTATTTCGTCCCCGTTAAAATAGAGCAGAACCTCAAATAAATGTTGTCTAAACTGTAGAAATATGGTGTTCCTAATAAAGTGCTTGAACAACTGGAGCAGTGATGGTCCCATTCAAACCTCATTTAGTCTCCACACATTCTTAGTGATGTCCAAACTTTTCTTGTGACGCCAGCATTAACTTAGATTAATAATTGCTGAAATGTAGTTTATAATAAAAATAATTTAAAAAAAAATAGAAATATTAACTCAGAAAGTGGACATTGTGCATTTGGTGTTAGCTCGGTGACATTTACTGTGCCAATTAAGCTTCCCCATACATTCATTCTCAACAGCGGCGAGGTTTATCGTTTTATCCCGGGACACCGGACGTATTATGACTAAAATTAAGTAATTCACGTCACATAACCACCCTTTTTCTTACCTTTTGTTGTCGCACTGGCGCGTAACAGTGACCGGTCAGGTAGCTGCGAGACAGCAAGCGTAGTAGCACCTGTCTGTGGCGTTCAAAGTGGAATTACGAGGAGGGGGGGAGATATTTACTTCCCGAATCCACTCGGTTATTAAAGAAATCGAAGCAGTAATGGATGTTGAATCATTCAAATAACCACGTTACCTTTTATGGTAAAAATAACAAAATTATACGCACTTATTATTGCCGGAATAACATCATAATACGATCTCGGACACCCCTAAAGCGGACTGTACCATGTCGGCTTGGTCTGCTTGCGTCACTCCCGATAATCACAGCAGTGGCTCGCGCGGCTCACGCCAGAAAGCTAGCGGTGAACGTGACTATGACCATGTACCTTTTAAAAATTAAATTCTGCTTTTAACGATATACGTTATGTTTAAAAGTTAAAGAAACAATAATGATTCGGAGCGTAGTTACAGTCATGTTATTGACACGTGGTTCAATGACTACGGAATCATTATTTATTTGGGAAACGCGACAAATACATCTGTCTCCATCAATGTTATGCTAGTTAGCCACCTAGCTTGTTTAATAGTGTTGTCTTTTAGAGTGTATGGGTAAACAGTAGCACCAACATGATTAGTCGCTGTCAATTGCAGTTTTGACTGTAAATAATGATAACTGGTGAAGTATGTTTACCATGCACGTTGGTTTGCTGGCTTTTAATGTTGACTGCATTTCTTTTCTAATTTAAATTGCACTCAAATATTTTGCTCTTTTTTTGCAAGCGTGTAACATTTATGAGGATTTATTGTCAAAAACAGAATAATGCCTTTACAGATATATACATTTAGAAAATTAATCAGTGTTTGGTTTCATAATAAGTCTTTTATTTGTACCTTGCTTCATTTTACATCACCATGTTTCCACAACTCAACTCCTTAAAATGAAAAGGAAAAAGAAGTGGTGAGTTTTCTTTTTTCTGTCTTGCCTTCTGCTGTCTCACCCTTGGATGTCACTAATGGTGACATCTACATTAAATTAAATTAAATTAAATACTAAAAGAAGCTGTAGTAGTGAGTCGTTGTTAGGGCTGCACATATTTTCGTCATCGGTTTATTAATTAAATTCAATGATTAAAATGTTGGATACATCAAAAATAATGAGGTTCTCAAATGTCTTGTTTTGTCCACAAATTAAAATGATTTAGTTTTAATTAATTATTTATTTTATATATATGGAGCAAAGAAGCCAGAAAATGTTCATATTTATGAAGCTTGTTGATTCGATTATTTGATTACATTAACTATTCTGCTCTAACTACTTGTTATTAAAGCCTTATTTGACTTAATTTAGCAAGGTAACGTGAGCCAGATTAAAGGAGATAGCATAACAGTTTTGGTGCTGAGATTTACAGGAATTAGGCATCAGAGATGATAATCTGGCCTGTATTTCCTGTTATGTAGTCTTTATTATTACCGAGCAGCCTCATATCAGTAATGCTGAGATCTACACCATATTGCATGTGTGTGGTTGTCTTTACCGAAGCAGGGTGAGGTCACCGGAGAACATGGAGGACGATGTCAACAGAACATAAACCTGCAGGACCTGTTTATTCACGAGGAGGTGAGTTCATAAAATATACTGCACTAAAACAGTAGGTGTATATGAACATATACTGACATTTTTTGTATGTCTGTAATATCCAGGTTACTATCGACTGATTGATTTTAAACATGTAGATTTATTTGACAAAACCATCTACATTCACAATTAAAATAATTTAGCCTAAAATGAATCTCAAACAGACACACGATGCATATACTGTATGTATACATAGTGTGAAGTTAAGTAAAATTACTTGTTACTTTTAATCCCTGGTATGTTTTTGAATGTATATTATGTTTGTGTAAAGGGCCACCAGCTGACTGTAGATGGCAGGATAGATAGATAGATAGATGGATGGATGGATGGACAGATGGGATTCTCTGTTAATCATTAATAACCTGGATTAGCCCCAGTGCTCTGTAAATATGACGACTGCATCCACGGCTTCACGGGCTCTGTCTTCTCACTCGGTTTTTATGAGTCTGAGCTGAAACTGTCAGCTTCAGCAGCAGCACAGGCACTTTCTCTGCTTCTCTGTTTTTAGTTTCATTATAATTTTTGCCGCTGATATAAATTCATAAAAACATGCTGGAGACGACACTGGTGATATTTTTCTATTGCTGGACTTGAGTGGAGGATGCTTTGAAGGATCATAGTCGGCGTCTTTAAGGACAGACTTATTTTTCTCCCACGTTAAACCTGTCATCGTGTGTCCTTCTTTTTCTTCTTCTTCTTTTGTATATAATTTGACTCGGACGTGATGCCGATGAAGCGCAGCAGCGACAGCTCGGCCAGAGACGGAGTTTTTCTCATTCACTCTTTAACCAAATCTTTGTGCAGCTCGCCGGAGGGAAAGCATGCAGACTTTAACGGACAGACGCACATTCCTCAGGAGGATGATTCTGGGATTAAATCAGGTAATAAAACAATGACAACATTTACAGTTAATATGATAACAGTAATCTGAAGTAATCTGAATTTTAATATCATTGCGATTTGTTATGTTTCTTGAAAGCAGTCAAAATATTTATTTCCAAATTTAATCTATATCAATTCCACGTTTTCTCAGGTAAAAATAAACCAAAACAGTAACACCAATAAACCACATGATGGTGCTATAACCACAGGTCAAACCTCAAATGTATGTGTTTTTAAAAACTAAAGCAACAAAAAGTAAAAATGACTAAAATGAAAGCAATCAATAAAGATATATTATAAAATTTAAATAACTCAATTATAATCATACTTATATGATACTCATATTTATATAGTGTTTTAAAAGGCACTTATAATAAAAAAAAAAAACACAAAAATTACACACCAGTTTATACATATTTTAGTTTGAAAAAGAACATATTAAGTATTGAAACAGGATCAAGGATTAAAACGTGTTTAAAAAGTGTTTGTAAAAAGTTGTTTGCTTTTTCTGTGGCTGAAAGTCAAAATATTTTTACGCTAACGGATACATTTTGGTTAGATTAATTGGATAAATAAAAAAGTGCACAGAAATATACAGATCTTTTGTTTTTTGAATTCCTTTATTTCACTTGTTAGGTTTTTATTGTTAATTTAAATCATTGTTAAACGGCTTTGCAATGGTTTTCCAGGTTTGTTTCCTTCGTCAGTGCAGAGTGAGGAGAAAAACATTGTCCAGAAAAAGACAAAAAATACCTCTTTACTTCTTCACACAAATCATTATTTACTAAAGCTCCACCACTGTGGCAACAGCAGCACCAGTAATTAAGAGTTTTATATCAACTTTAGTTGCTGCCGATTCATTTTAAAAAAAGATTTTCACTCTTTGTTTTTAAAGCCATTAACGGCCTCGCTGCACGTTATTCAGCAGAGATTTTAACGATGCGTGAAAATGACAAACGGTGCGGAGACCGTTGTTTTGCTGTCGCTGCTCCTGACCTTTAACCTCTGATTTGCATTCCATCACCGACCTGGGAGTTTTTAAACTCAAAACATGTTTATTTAGAATGGCGTATAAAAAATTCAGTGGCACGGTGACACTTTCCCTCTGTTCTTAATTGTACGTTTTCGAATTTTCTTTTTGGTTTTCCTTCTAATTTCTTTTGATTATTATTATTCATTTTTTAAATGAAGCACTTTCAGTGCAAAGCAGAAATCAATTAGCTAAAGCACAAAAGCCCAAAAACTCAAATGTCCCAGTTTTAAGAGATAAAATATTTGAGGAATGTGAGGTTCCCGCAAACGTGCGCGTACAATTGAAATAAAATGTCGGACGTTTCCGTTAATCGCTCACAGTGCTGTGTCTGATGAACAGGAAGCATTTCTCAGCATTTGTGTAAACTAAGGCTACAACTAAAGGTTATTTTCATTATTTATTTTGATGCATTCATTACTTTCTTGGTCCAACAGATGTCATAAAGTTAACTTAATGTGTCTTCCTAAATGTGTTTCCAACCTTCAAATCTCAAATTGAATTTATTTCCATAGAGGAGCAAAGAAACGATGACATTTTATACGATGAAAATCCAGGACCCAGATTGTTCCTTGTGTGATTTTTCTCTCAGAAGCCGAGGACAGCAACGAGACGCCGTCCTCTGAAGAAGACCAGGACCTGGTGGACTTCAACGCCGACCTGAGCATCAGTAAACAGAGCATCTCGTCCTCCAGGAAGAGCATCAGTCAGATCATCAAGGACAAGAAGAAACAGACGCAGCTCACGCTGCAGTGGTACGAGAGTCACGTCGACGTCACATTCTTCTACTATTAAATTAAAGCAGCAGTGAATCATGTATCAACATGTAGCCTCGTCTTCTCAGGTTCTGGTTCAGGCAAGTTTTATTTACACATTTGTTTTGTTGACACAGCTTAAAACCAAGAATGGACATTGAATCATTAAAACTGAATTTAAAAAGTCTGCCATCCAATAAATAAGATGAATAAAGTATCTATCTATCTATCATAAGTAAGCTAAAAAAAATGGGGCCAATACATTTTTAAGATTTATTTGAAGGAGAACTCGCAGCATGAACAAAGCTGTTTCTATAGCATTTAGTCTTAGACCTCCAGACTTTATTCTGGCATGTCCAGTTTTATAATGTTATGATTATTTTCGTTAATTTTTAAAATTAATTTTAATTGTTAGTTTTCTTACACCATAAAATGTAATGAAATGGTGACATAACGCTAACCGTGTCTTCCTAAATGTATTATCAGCCTCTTCAAATGTCAAATTCTTATCCACAAACCATAAATATTAGACGGATTAATCAGTAATGAAAATAATCTTTAGTTGCAGCACTGTATAAACACAAGAGGAAATAGAATTATTAAAATGGAAGGTGCTGAAATTCACTGAAAAGAGGAAGAGTCGTCATCATCATCACAAGCTCAGGACTCAGCTGTGACTTTGATTCACTCAGTTTTTCTCCTTCAAAAGTCAGTTTTCCAAACAATGAAAAAAGGAGAAAAAGGCTCAAACTGATTACAGCAGTTAATAGATTTAGTTCAGAAAAGTTTTTCATTTCTATGAGCAAATCTTTGAATCTTTGATTTTTTTTTACATCTCTGTTGAACAAGTCTGACTTCAGGGAAATGAAACTCTAACAACAACAACAGCTTACAGCAGCTTGCATGTTTCTTTCGTTTCTGCCTCTATTTCAGTAAAAATACAGTATTATAGGTTTTTTAATTTGCTTTTAACAATTTGTCGACTTTGCCGCCGACATTTTATCGACAGGCTGGAGGAGAACTACATCGTGTGTGAAGGCGTGTGTTTGCCTCGCTGTATTCTCTACGCTCACTACCTGGATTTCTGCCGCAAAGAGAAGCTGGAGCCAGCGTGTGCTGCCACGTTCGGAAAGGTATTTTATTTCTTTGATCAAAGACTGTAATTTAAAATCAAACCAAATCATCTGAACACCTTCCTCCATATTAGCGAAGATTATTTCCTGACGTGAAATGTCACGTTTGACAGCTGAGACTGAATCGTAGTTTACAAAAATACATAAATAACTGAACTGGAAACACGATTTGTTCGCTTGTTACTTCCTGTCTAAAAAACATATAGAAAATAGAGTTTTTACGTGTGTTTCATGTGAGGGGCTAAGGGTTAGATTTTGACTTAATAATAATAATAATCAGAATTTCTTGTGTTTCTCGTCAGACGATCCGACAGAAGTTTCCTCTCCTGACGACGAGGAGACTCGGCACCAGAGGACACTCCAAGTAAATGCAAAAACAAACAAACATGTCTTTAGATCTTCAACGCAATGCTCATGTCATTTGATGCCTTCGCTCTTGACATTTAACAGATATCATTATTACGGAATTGGCATCAAAGAGAGCAGCGCATATTATCACTCTGTGTATTCTGGAAAAGGTTTGACCAGGTAATCTTTCCTGTCTTTTCTGTCTCTTCAGTCTGTTACTCATCAACCATTATGGTGTTTTATTGTCTGTAACGGTGCACAGTGACTCATATTCATCCTTAGTACATGACATATAAAGGTTTTGTTCCTTAAATGTGGGGAAAACTAATGGTAAATATCTATTTCTTCAGTACTGAAATCACTTTAAACATTTGATCGAGGTCACATTTGTTTGTCTATCATCGCAGATTTTCAGGGAGCAAACTCAAGAATGAGGTAAATAATGTATGGATTATCTTTTTTTTTTATCCCATTTAAAAAAAACAACAACAAACTAATAATTATCAGGATTGATCGAAACATCATTTGACAGACAGGCTGTTTGTGTGTGTATTTTTCAGGGTGGTTTCACCAGGAAATACTCTCTGAGCTCAAAAACTGGAACTTTACTCCCCGAGTTTCCAAATACTCAACATCTGCTGCTGCAGGGAAACGTCTCCAGAGAGAAGGTCAGTGAGGAACCAGGAGAACATCACTGACAACACACACACACACACAGTATCTACTATGTACAGGGCTGCAACTAAAGATTATTTTCATTACTGATTAATCCGTCTAATATTTTCTCCATTAATTAGATGTTGTAAAAATGGTGATCGGAGTTTCTCAAACCTAGAAATGTATTTATTTATACGTTTATTTCAGTCATGTCAGTTAGATCACTCATCATCACACATCATCAGAGTGTCGTTCACACAATACACATAACCGAAAGGGAAAGTGGGAGAGGCAAAAAGCTTATCTAGTCCCGCCCCCATTATCCACAGAATACATATTTTCATCATACAATACATAATTATTCTTTTCTTAAGACATTTTGACATAAACATGTTTCAGAGATGTCGTCTAGCTCTAGACAGTCAATCAGACTCCATGTGTGTCTTGACTTGTTGTCTGGCATGTTCAACTTCCCAAAAGTCACAAAATATGAATATGAAATGATGATGTTCTTAAATTTTTAATGAATTCTCTGTCAAATGAAAATATTCACATTTAAGAGGCTGAAAAAATGAGAAAACCTCAATCCGATTAATCGATTTCTAAATTGTATGTATTCAATAAATCTTTATAAAGAATAATAAAACATGGTGTGTGTTTGGCACCATTCCAATCTTAATGTAGAAGATTATACAAACAATATAAAATTCACTTTGAAGCCACAACATTTTTGTTTATACCAGGAAAGTCACAAGATCAAGTCATCATTTCTTATTTTCTCCTCAGTGTTTTTCTTCATGTACTACATGCATATATACAGTATTTGCTTTTCTTGTGATTCCACCTAAAATGCAATAACTTTTTAAAATGACTGAGTTTGTCAGTAGGATTTGACTGGAGCTGCACAGATTAAAGTGATTATTCTCTAAATTATTGATCAATCTTGGGTTGTTTTTTTTAATCTAATTTATTAGCCGTTTAAACCATAAAATATCACAACATTGTTTTTTAAATATTGACTGGTGTGTCCCATGAAAAATTACAAGTTATCGGTCCATAAATTATGTTTATTGTCATAATTAACGAGCAGATAAACTAGTAAAGACTGAAATCCACAACATGAAATTACTACGAAAAATGTGATTATTTGAATTTCATCCTGAGAAAGACAGCAGCCTAAAAAAATGTGTTGAACGGTTGATTTAAATCAAAATACGGAGACAATTAAGGAGGATGGTTGATTCACACTGTCAAGAAGCCAAATGGAAAGATGGACATTTCTTTGTGTAATGATTAATGTTTGGGTGGACTCTCATGTCTGGTCTTCATTGTCCGTGTGCAGGTGGACACTCTGATCATGATGTACAAAACACACTGTCAGTGCATCCTGGACAACGCCATCAACGTCAACTTTGAGGAGGTGATTGTCATTAAGACAACGTTTTATTCATTTCACACTGAAAATTAAAGAGTTACGACGCCTTTTCTTTTCTTTCTTTGTTTTTACAGATCCAGAATTTTCTGCTCCACTTCTGGCAGGGAATGCCCGACCACTTGCTGCCTCTGCTGGAAAACCCTGTCATCGTCGACATCTTCTGCGTCTGCGACTCCATTTTATACAAGGTTGAGATTTCATATTGTATATTTCTTTTAATAATCACAAGTGTGTATCTCCAAACACTGACATTTTCAAGGTAAAATCCTGTTAAATGTCCCCATGAAAGTGGAAAATATGTGCTATTTATTAACAATTCAATTCAATTGTATATGTATAGCTCCAAATCACAACATGCATTATCTCAAGGCAAAAACCTTTACAATATTATAGAGAGCAGAGAAACCCAACAATTCACACAATGAGCAAACACTAGGCACCATTGGGGAGAAAAGAACTCTCTTATAACAAAGTGAAAAATATACATTATTTGGACTCTTCATCGTTCTTTTACTCCTATTTCTATAAATGTGTCGTTTATTTCCTCAGGTTTTAACCGATGTTCTGATTCCTGCTACGATGCAGGAGATGCCCGAAAGGTTTGTCACTTTCACTTCATCCTCTTGAGACTATTTTGTTTTGTTATTGTGAGCCAAGTAATCGTTTGCTCCATAAAATGTTAATTATGATCTCCTCAAATGTTTTGTTTTGTCCACAAACCAAAAATTGAGAATTAATGATTTTCTTTGTTGTATGAAGCAGAGAAACCAGAAGAGGCTGAAAAATCAGAGAGAACATTTGTTATTTATAACCAAAGTGCTCTGATTCCACTGGTTTCACCAGTCTGTTGGCAGATATTCGTAACTTTGCCAAACACTGGGAACACTGGTTGTCCTCCTCCCTGGAGAACCTCCCAGAAGGTCTAGCTGCGAAGAAACTCCCCATCGCTCGCCGCTTCGTCTCCTCCCTGAGGAGACAGACGTCGTTCTTACACCTGGCGCAGGTACAAACACCACTGAAGAAGAAATAACGTCTAACAAAATCTAAGTGTAAAATCAATTATTTGTTTGTTTTTTCTTCCAGATAGCCCGCCCAGCGCTGTTCGACCAGGCTGTGGTCACCAGCATGGTGTTGGATATCGATAACGTGGATCTGAACAGCATCAGCTCACAACCGCTGCTTAACATCAGCACCACAGGAGACCAAGAGCCAGACATTTACTCTGAGTGTAAGATACTTTCAAACCATATTTGATAAAGGACGATTTTTGTAGGCAAACCTACACAGAACTTCATAATTCAAGTCTTTACAATATTATAGAGAGAGTTCACACAATGAGCAGACACTATGTGACAGATCTGCCTCGGCCGGTTGTGGTGAAAGGAAATGAGGGAGGCAAAGTAGAGACAGAAGAGAGAGACTTAATACAAATTAGTTTTTAATCGTAGTAAACCTTCCTCGATTTTTCTTTAGACGACTCCATCACCGTGTTTCAGGAGCTGAAGGAGCTGCTGAGGAAAAACGCCACCGTGGAGTCTTTCATCGAGTGGCTGGACTCTGTGCTGGAGCACAAAGTCATCAAGGTAACAGCTGTCTGTGTGCCTGTGTGTGTGCCTGTGTGTGTGTGTGTGTGTGTGTGTGTGTGTGTGTGTGTGTGTGTGTGTGTGTGTGTGTGTGTGTGTGTGTGTGTGTGTGTACTCATATTTGTGTGGACACACTGCATTGTCTTTGCCTCTCTGTGCTCTCTCTCTCTGTCTCTCTGTCTCTCTGTCTCTCTCTCTCTCTGTCTCTCTCTCTCTGTCTGTGTGAATAAGCCTGGGAAACAAAGCGGTCGGACAGTGAAGAAGCGCGCGCAGGATTTCCTGCTCAGGTGGAGTTTCTTTGGTGCCAGAGTGATGCACAGCCTCACACTCAACAACGCCTCCAGCTTTGGTGAGAAAATCCTCAAACTCAACTCTCAAATGTGAGGATTTTTTTTATGGTCAACTGATTGTACACCAAAATAGGGCTGCACGTTTTATTTATAAAAAGTGTAACTAAACCCTTAAACCGCTGTTTTAATATGTTGTGATAAAAAGATGGTGTATTTACTGCCCTCTTTGGTCAAACACCAGCTAGTGCATTCAAATTTTGACATTGTCATTCTTAATCCAGTTCTTTCGTCACCCTCTTGTCCAACTGGTGCGGGGCTTGTGGTCCCAGACTTCTTCCTCACTCAGCTCTCAGCCCACTTTTTTGGCATTTTTCAGGCATTGGGCAGCGTTCGCTTCATAAAAGGGGGGTTTAGTTACCCTTGAAGAGTCTTAAAAGTCTTCTTCAGTAAACAAAAACTGAACCGGATAGTTTCACATGAGCCTTTATTTGGCCATAAACTTTACCAGTTCCTGGAAAAATTATGAATTAGAACCAGGGTTTAGTCTCCATGGGGACTACTGGTCCTGACAAGCACCTTACCCTAACCTTATCTATCACATTTCAGTGCTCAACCCTAAAATTGAGCCTTAACCCTCAGAAAGCTCCTTAAGGACCAGATGTCCTGATGAAGATTTCCATGACTTCAGAGGACTTACCTTAGCATAACTGTAACCTATGTCTCGACCTTAAAAAGTCCCCATAAATTATGGGGACTTGATTTCTGTCCCCATAATGTAAACAGATTGTTAGGTCCTCACAACATGAGTAATACCTGAAACACACACACATACACACACACACACACACTGCTACAATAGCACCATAAATTGTAATGGCCACCAGACTCACCTTTATTTACCGAAGTCTTATCTGGGGGTCGTGTGGTCTCTGTTCAAACACACACACACACACACACTTTGTGTACATGAATAAACACTGACCATGTGGTGACTCTCTCTCTCTCTCTCTCTCTTTCTCTCTCTGACGTCACAGTGAAGCTCAAACACAGCAGGTTTTTAATCCTGTGACCTCTCAGGTGAAACAAACATAAAGGTCAAACCGAGGACTGTGTAGATGAATCTTACGCTGAGGCGTCAGCTGTCCACTGTTCAATTATCTGATTATCTGCTGTGACCTTTCTTTCTTCCCCCCGCCGCAGGTTCCTTCCATCTGATCAGGATGCTCTTGGACGAGTACATCCTCTTGGCTCTGGAGACTCAGTTCAACAACGACAAGGAGCAGGACCTGCAGAACCTTCTGGACAGATACATGAAGAACTCAGGTAAACACACAGAAGAACACAGCGAACGAGAAAACATGAACGCCTACGAGTCCTTTAACTCTTAACACTTTAATAGTGGCATAAAAGCACATTTAAACAGACCTCGTTCATCTCCGTCTCAGATGCCAGTAAAGCCACGTTCATGGCGTCGCCCAGTTCCTGTTTTCTCGCCAACCGCAACAAGGCAAACGCCGCCGTCGACCAGTCGGTGAAGAACGAGTCTCTGGGAGAACACGCCTACATGTCCCTGTCCATCAGTCAACAACAGAGTCTGGACACGAACGCAGCCGTTTACCCGGGGACAGACACTGCTGCTTTCTCTCTGTCAGGTAAAGTGTCCTTGAATAGTCTTAAATGTCCTTGAATAGTCTTTATATTTTGTCACATGGTCATCATGTGTCCTTATGTGTCCTCACGTGTTTCTCGTTTGTCCTTTTTGGGCTTCATGTGTCCTCGAGTGGTCCTCAAATATCCTAATGTGTCCTCACATGGTCCTTATGTGTCATAATTTGTCCTCACAAGTCCTCACGTGTTCTCACTTGGTCCTCAGGTGGTCAGATGGACTTCTCTCAGGTCAGCGCCCCCCTCATGACGCCCCCTATCTCTCCAGCAGCGCTTGTGCACCGAGGCTCCGTCATCAACCAGGGGCCCATGGCAGGAGCCAGACTCCTGATGTCGTCCTCTTCGTCCTCCACCTGCTCCACCTCCACCTCCTCTTCCTCGTACCTCTCCTCTCTCAGTGCAATGACGCAGCCCAGCCCCTGCTCTTCATACCAGGAAACCCTGTACCACTGTCTGGCTCAGACCAGCCCCAGTTACTTCCCTCCAGCCGGCGGTTCCTCGAACTCAAACTACCAACCCGCACCCAGGTCAAAATCAAATTTGACTAAAACTACAACGAAATAGAATATGCTTAATAAAATCCATCCTGTTGTTATCATCATAAAGTCTGAAGTCATGTGTCCGTCTGTGTTTTAGGCCTCAGTCCCAGAATCAGTGTCTGTCTTCAGTCCCGTCGCAGACGTCCTCCCTGACCTATCACCTCTCTCGATATCCGTCCTTTAACGACCAGCAGCTGAGTAAAGACTTGTTCTACAATCATCACCATCATCATCATCATCATCCTTCATCCAGCGGCAGCAACAACTGCTCCATGACGCCATACGGCTCCGCGCTCAGACCCATGTCCGGCTACACCTCAGGTCCAGACCCGGCTCAGACTGAGCAGGAACTGGACGCTCAGACTTCAGCTCAGATTCTGGACTCGACTGAGGGGTTTGGCTTTGTCGTGGCGGGACTGAACCACCCCAGTGGGGGGTGCCAGGGACAGACGCACTCTGCTGCGGGACACACTGGTAAGAATGTTTGCGCCGATGTTTTAATGTTGGATTAAGTGGGGTGTTCTACAGAACTCTATACTCTGGTCAGGATACATTTTTAGGGCAGGTGCATGTAACTCCTAAAATCCTTTCAGTTTTTTTGAAAACAAGATCTCATTTCCAAACGTTCCCCCAACGTCAGGTTACTATGGCAACAGCAGCTACGTGGACAGCCAGCGGATCGCGTCGCTGGTCGACCAGCACGTGTCCGTGATCAGCAGCGTCAGCAGCCTGCGTCCGTTCTCCACGACGTTCTCCGAGGTCCACGATCCTCTCAACATCCTGGACGAACCGGGACGGAAAACAGCAGGAGCCTATTTCACGGAGACGGACACTGGAGCAGGTTTGCAATCACAATTATTACTTTCCACTTCCTTCTTTGCATTTCTCGTGGATTGAAAATGCACAAAAACCTGTTAAACTTTGCCCAATAATTCTGAATCTCAGATACATTAAGTGTACACCGAGATACAGATACATTGAGTGTACACCGAGCGCATCGCAGACAACACGTTTGCGCACTTTGTGTTACCGTAATTACCCGACAGTTCGGAATAAAAATTCCAACGGTTTCTGAAAGCTGGTTGGAAAAGTGCCTGTGTATAGTTTTACATTTTTGACCTGTTTTTGGACATTGAGACAGAGACTCAAACAAATATTATTCAAATGTGTTTTATGCTGTTCAAATTTCAAATTTAACACATAAACTCTGGTGTTCATGTACAACGACAGTGTTTTTTCTAAATAAAACTTTTAGGTTGCCTTCATTTTAAATTCTTAATACACTATTTTAAGTTGTAAATAACTGCCAGATATTGAAAGGTTTTCTGGACAAATGGACAAAAGCACAAAGGACATTTTGAGGCTTGGGTGTTAAAGGGTTAAAAAAAACAATTAGATTTATTTATTCATTAAATGAATAAATACCCTTCTGAAAAATAACATATAAAATTGATTTAATAATTTAAAAAACACAAGGTAAATACGTAAAAATAAACATACAAAAAAAATGTTATGTGTCAAAATCTCTTTTTAAGTATTTTTATTTCCCCATCAGATCATTCCCTCCCGCCGTCAGGATCCGCCCCCTGCATGTTTGGAGTCGCGTCTCCGTTCACGTCGCAGGACGCGCTCTTGTCCCAGCAGGGGGTGACGTCGTCTGCCAACGTGCAGGACCTGGTGTCGTCGCTGCCTCCCATCAACACAGTGTTCATGGGCGCTGGAGGAGTACAATGACACTGACACTGAATGTACGTACACACCGACACTCTGGGATGGTTTTGGGCGAAAAGAAGCAGAGTGGAGTGGATGAAGTGAATGACGGGTGACAATGGACACACAAAGACTTAAAACTGCTTAAAACAGCAGCAAAATGTGGATTATTATTTAAAATATATATATAACAGTGACTCTCTACTTAGATATTTATTCTATGCACGCTTTTTTTCAATAAGTAATTTTTTGTAATGTTGATGCCCCGAGGACTTCCAGTTCTTTGACATGATTTTGAATGAATAAAACTTTGTAAGTGAGAACGCCGTGCATTTATCTGACAAAAAAACAACCTCTCACCTCACCTCAAAATAGACATTTTCCAACAGTTTCCACTGGAGCACCTCCTGAAGTTAGAATTCCAAGTCATTAACGAACTGAGTTAGCAATTCAACATGGCTGCTCCTAGCATAACACTTTTGTTTTTTCAAGTTTCTTTAATAGCACTTTTGTCTTTTCTGTGACCAGTTAACAAGTTCCAAGATCCGCCTTAAGTCTGTGGAAACGTCGCTACCATTTTAATGCATAAAATACCAGAGTTTGTTTTGTTTTTTTTATAAGAAGGGCTACATTTGTTTGCTAGTAGGTGAACCTAGCTAAACTGCTAACAGCAACTCACTTTTGGCTAAAATTAGGGAATTAAAGTGATGATAAACTATTTTATGGTTATGAATGTGTTTATTTAGACAGAGAAAAATACTAATATCTTAACAATCTGCAACAAGAACGGTGGCCTGCTTCTTGGCGGACATATTGCTTTGTTACTCCTTCCCTGTGAGACAACTTTAATTGAAATACTTGCGCTCCATGTCACTATTGGTGATATATGGATTAAAAAATGGAATCTGGAAGGAAATACAAATGAGATCTAATTGAGAATGCCGTTAGATGTAATTGGAAACAGGATTTTTCTGTCAGAAATGTTGTCTTTTGGCTAACGTTTTAGCTAACCTTCTGTCTGCTGCCGCTTATTGAACAAAGTATAGTAGGATACTGGAAATAAAACAGATTTGTTTTGTTTTTTTACGCACGCAGGTGCTTTCTTTTACTGCTATTGTTTTAGTTGCCACCCACCATAAAATGAACAAAACACTTACATGTATTTAAAAAATATATATATACATAACTACTAAACGTAGATAAAACGCCACGTCATTTAAAACCCCTGAAACTGTCGTGAATCATTTTAATAGGAAGTGGCCTGTTTCAACAGGAAGTATAACCACACTTTAGCTTTTTTTAGCACAGATTTTAAGATTGTAATAATTGCTGAGATACTGTAGTTTGGACCAAAGGACGGACACCTGCTTATCCACAGCTAAATTTTTTGGGAACAGTTAGTTGCTCGCTTTGCCTTTGTCTGCCTCTGATATTGACTCCTTGTCAATATTAGAATCCAATAGGATCCTTATCTGCTGTGGTTCAAAGGCCTTAGACACACACACGTCTTTAATAGGCAAACTCGCAGATTACGGGACACGAGTGAAGTCAGTGGATCAGATTTCAGAGAGTTTGTTTTTTTATTGTAATTGTTTGTTTTTTTTCTGTGACACAAAGGACTGAGATACGAGCGAGATAAAAGTGTTTACCATAATGTTACGACGGATGGATGGAGGGAGGTAGAAGACGGGGGGGGGTCGGTGTCTCTAAGTAAGCTTTTAATATCACACCACAGTGACCTCGTGAATCTCCTGAAAGGTTTGTCCACATTTGGACCAGATGGGACGCAATAAAACCAGAGACAGAAGACAGTTTTGTGAACAACTGGTTAAAAGTGAATCCTCTGCTCGGATTAGAAAATAGCCAACGTCTACTGTTTCACAGATATTTTGGCATAAATTTGACCTTAACTTGGCGCTAACTAATCTGACGTGGTTAAAGCTTTACACTTTTGTCTTTAATCTCTAATATCACATTTTAACATTCAAAACAACCAATAGAGAAAAGATGAAGGTGTTTAAAATGTTTACATTTCTTGCTGCTGATTGCAACAGGAAATTACGTTCGAGTCTTATATCGTTTCATCGTGTGAAATCTATATTTTTGAACAAAATTTTTACCTGAACATTTAATAAAACTGTTCATATCTTGACAAAATACTGTTATACTGAACTTTTTTTTAATATAAATGAATGAAGATTTTATTTTGAACCACAAATTCCTATTTACAAATACATATACATATACAGTATTTACAGTAGATGTACAGTATATGCCCACACACACATTTATGTATATATAAACAATATAAAATAAGAATATAAATAAATAAACAATTTGTGAAAACAACATGTACCTCGTTAAAACTATATTTTTGTACCTCAAATCCAGATATATATACTGTATATACATGTGTACATACATATATATATATTGTATGTATGTTGTTTTTTTTGTAGCTTTAAAATTTTGAAGAGTTGAACCAAATCAGAATTAATAAAAAAACGTAATTAATGCAAACACATATTTACATGGGTCAGACTGTTTGTGATGAATGGTGTCGGTGACGCGCCCTCCTTCCCCTCCTTGTGTCCTCCCTCCTTCCTCTCCTCCTCCACTCTTGATTGGTTTTTATACGTTATCTACTCAGGGAGGAAAAATCCATTTCAGGTGCTCACACAGCGGCACAGGAACAGATGGCGTCGCCTGTAATGATTACAGAATCCCCACGTTAAAATACTTTAATTACTAAGTCAATACCGGCTGCAACAATCGCCGCAGCTTCGGTGTAAAAACAACAGACGGCCGAAGGCAAACTTTGGGCCAATGTTTAACTTGAACTCTGCATTAGAGCCGAGCACACGCGTGTGTGTGTGTGTGTGTGTGTGTACTTGCATAGTAAGTGCCTGTCGTAGCTGCAGTGAGAAATAACATCAAATTGTCATTTTTATGGCAAAAGTTGATGGATTTCATCTCCACTTATTGTGTAAATTGATAAATAAATTATAAAGAAATAAAAAAGAGGTAAATGTTTGACCTTCACCTCTGAACCAAATGTGTTCAATTCAGCTTTTTGTAAAAAAAAAGAAGTCAAATTTAAAGAAAGTGGACAAAGTAAATTTGAATGTTACTACAAATAAATTTTTATAAAGTATTATTTTATTTATATTTTGTCACTTGAAAGCATTCTATCCTCATGTTTTGGTGTTTACACTAAACATACATGTTCAACAGTCCTCCAAAAAATAAAGATATACTACTCATATATACTTTCAATTATTTATGCTTTTTTTTTACCCTTATTTGTAATTAATTAATTAAATCTGATCAATAACTTATAAACATATGCTGAATATTAATTTTTGACTAATTCATTAATTAAATCAATTAATAATTTCACTTATGGATTTTAAGGTTTGACTATGCATTAAATAATTATACTATTTTGATTTTTTCAACCTCTTCACTGATAAATAATCTGTAAAGTAATGAAATAAGCGAGAATTTTACTCATATTAAACTCACTTAACACCTCTCAACTTGTCTAAACAAATTAATTTAATTTAATTTAATTTAATTTAATTTAATTTAATTTAATTTAATCACGTACAAACTTTTATTACCGTTAACATGAGTGACGTACATTAAAATAAATGATCCTCGCACGTGGCTCATTTATTATTATAAGTAGATACAACTGTGTGTTAAAGCTGGTTTTGTTTTTTGTAAGCAGTAAAATGACCTGCATATGAATCTACTGTTACTGTGAGGAGTCTTCACAGAGAAGCTGTACGTCTCAGAAAGCTCCACTAGAGGGCAGCAAACTCATATTAAACGCTCAAAGTCAGTGCTGGAGGCAGAAGGTGCAAAACCAGAGATCAGAAAAAGTCAAGTTGGCTTTTTTTGCTAATGTTTGTTTGTTGTTAATCTGTAATTAATGACATCAAAACAGTGACTCAGCATATTTCAAGTCTCATTAACAATAAACATTTAGTATAAATGTCATTTTTTAACAGAATCAGCCTAAACAAAGTGTTTTCCCCAAACCTGAACCACAGCTAGTTAAACTCAAACCCTAACCATAACTTAACCACTGTTCCATTTGTAGTCGGAACTTGGGATTTCCGACTTGGAAACTCACATCAGTTTTACAGTAAATTAGTCATACGCTGCAAAAACAAACAAATATTCTTAAATTGATTTAAATGGTAAAAAATAATCTAACATTGGGGGTAAAGCAAACTTTTGCTTGGCTGGAATTCTTAAAAAAATAGCTTGTTAATCTGTCAGACTTTAATGTTCCTTAAAAACAAGGAAAAACAGAACAAAAGTTGAGAAAAGTTGTACTGAGGAATTCTCTCATTGAAGAAAAGTGTATTAAAATGAGTTGTTCTTAATTTGACTAAGCTGAATTTAAGAATTTATACCCTGGAATTTCTTATATTTGCACACACACACACACACACACACACACACCAATATGTGATAGTGAATTTTTTACATCAAACAGTAAATCAACACTCAAACCAGTTTAAATATCATGATTGTTACTGGTGATTAAAGATTAAAGTTAGAGCTGTGATATCTTATTAAGACAAATTTAGATATTTTTCGCAAAGATTATTTTTCTTTTTAGGCAAAAAACCAAAGAACAATTTCCCAGAAATTAGGCTTTTTTTAAACTTTTATTTTGCGGTCATACGCACAGAAATGTTTTACCGTAGACACGTTTCGCTGTTTGTGTGCACAAAATACCATGTAGACTGTAGGTTCTCAAACGGTGGCACGTGTACCATCACTGGTACGGCGAGCTCCCTCTGATGGTACCTTGAGGTAAAGTGTGAAGAGTGTGTAGAAAATGAAATAAATAATAATAACTAGTCTTAATCTAACAACAGTGTTTATACTAATATATGAAGACGCACACGTTTTAAAAGTAACTCATTATTTTTCTGTTCTTTTCCTGGTGTTTTCCTGGTGATTTCATTGTGTTTTCCTGGTGTTTCTCTGGTCTTTTCCTGGATTAAATTCACATTATCTCTCGCTTCCATCTTAATGCCTTAATCTTAAATTGTACACACTGGACATTAAATGAGTCAATCTTTGAGGACGGCAGTGTTTGTACTAAAATATGCACACACACGTGAGCTCTTGCGGTTTTAAAAGTAACACATTATTCACCTTCATGACAGAAAAAAGACTCTTCCCTGACTCGACTTACCTTGATGAGACCAAGAAACGTCGTCTTTAACATCAAGACGCCTGATTATGTCCTTTAATTTCATTTCGTCTGTGGATTTAAACTTGTGTGTGTAGGCTCTCAGCCTCTTTCTTGTTCCCCCGTGCTTGGTTTCTTGCGGCCTTGTAGTTAATTATATATATATTTTCATAACTTTCCTTCAAGCATCCTTTGCAAAGCCATTCAAGTGTGCTGTAAGTATGATTGCGTTTTCTTAAGACACAAAGCGAGAGCCGGCGTTGATAATGGCAATATTTTTTATTCAGCACCGTGCAAAAATAAAAAGTTAAAAAGATTTTTCTCTCCTTTTGCATTTGTGAGTGGTTTTTAATAATAACAATGATAATAGTAATAAAACATGGTGCCTTTCCTTTAAAGGAATAGTTCAGGTTCTTTGAAGTACAGTTTTTTTGACAGTCCTTTCTGACTGAAAGTGAAGTTTCTGTCACTCTTGTCACTCCCTGCACCAAAGCCCAGAGAGACACCACATGCATCCACAGCTCCCTCCATCAGTCACTTCTAATGTGTTATTCTGTGATTTTGCCGTTTGATAGTCTTTGTTCAGATTTACCTCAGTGACACAAACTGACCACATGAGGCAGCGGTTGACCAACAGTTCCTGTAAAAATGCACATTTTCTTTATGGACTTCTGGTGGTTTTCTGGTCTTTCTCTGGTGTTTTTCCTCTTGTTTTTCAGGTGTTTATCTAGTTTTCTAGTGTTTTCCTATTGGTTTCTCTGGTGTTTTCCTGGTGTTTCTCTGGTCTTTTTCTGGTCTTTTTCTGGTGTTTTCCTGGTGTTTTCCTGGTGTTTCGTTGGTATTTTTTCTGGTCTTTTTCTGGTGTTTCTCTGGTGTTTTCTCTGGTCTTTTTCTTCTTTTTCTTTTCTCTGGTCTTTTCTCTGGTCTTTTTCTGGTCTTTTCTTGTGTTTCTCTGGTCTTTTGCTGGTCTTTTTCTGGTCTTTTTTGGTTTTTCTTGTGTTTCTCTGGTTTTCCTTGTGTTTCTCTGGTCTTTTTATGGTCTTTTCTTGTGTTTCTCTGGTCTTTTTCTGGTCTTTTCTTGTGTTTCTCTGGTGTTTTCTCTGGTCTTTTTCTGATCTTTTCTGGTCTTTTTCTGGGTTTTCTTGTGTTTCTCTGGTCTTTTCCTTGTGTTTCTCTGGTCTTTTTTATGGTCTTTTTCTTGTGTTTCTCTGGTCTTTTTCTGGTCTTTTTTCTGGGTTTTTTCTTGTGTTTCTCTGGTCTTTTCCCTGTGTTTCTCTGGTCTTTTTATGGTCTTTTCTTGTGTTTCTCTGGTGTTTCTCTGGTCTTTTCTTTTCTGGTCTTTTTCTGGGTTTTTCTTGTGTTTCTCTGGTCTTTTCCTGTGTTTCTCTGGTCTTTTTATGGTCTTTTTCTTGTGTTTCTCTGGTCTTTTTCTGGTCTTTTTCTTGTGTGTTTCTCTGGTGTTTTCTCTGGTCTTTTCTGGTCTTTTCTGGTCTTTTTTCTGGGTTTTTCTTGTGTTTTCTCTGGTCTTTTCCTTGTGTTTCTCTTCTTTTTTATGGTCTTTTTCTTGTGTTTCTCTGGTCTTTTCTGGTCTTTTTCTGGGTTTTCTTGTGTTTCTCTGGTCTTTTCCTTGTGTTTCTCTGGTCTTTTTATGGTCTTTTCTTGTGTTTCTCTGGTCTTTTCTCTGGTCTTTTGGTCTTTTTCTCTTTGTGTTTCTCTGGTCTTTTTTCTGGTCTTTTTCTTGTGTTTCTCTGGTCTTTTCCTCTCTCTCTCTGGTCTTTTCTCTGGTGTTTTCTCTGGTCTTTTCCTTGTGTTTCTCTGGTCTTTTCTCCTCTGGTCTTTTCTCTGGTGTTTTCTCTGGTCTTTTCCTTGTGTTTCTCTGGTCTTTTCTCCTCTGGTGTTTTCTCTGGTGTTTTCTCTGGTCTTTTCCTTGTGTTTCTCTGGTCTTTTCCTTGTGTTTCTCTGGTCTTTTCTCTGGTGTTTTCCTGGTGTTTCTCTGGTCTTTTCCTTATGTTTTTTGTGTGATTCTGGACTTTGGTTCAGGAGAGGTAATGTGTCACAAACTTCACTTTTCCAATCAGAAAAAAATAACTATCTGACTGCGTTGACGCTCTGCATGCTCTGCATCACCCGGCAGCTTACATTACATTTTGTCCTCGTTTTTTTTTTATTCGAGCGAGTGGAATTTTTTTTTTTAAAAAGGAAACCATTCATGTTCTGTACATCTTAACCTTGATGTGCATAAGGAGCAGAGACGCTCTCCACCTTTTCACCTTGTTCATACTCAAATCATCACAGAAACTTTCAAGTTCAAACACTCTCTTGTCACTTTCTCCTTGATTTTCTTTATTCCCCCAAAGTAAATCTTTTCTTTCTCTCTCCATCGTCTGTTTTTTTTTTTTTTAACCTGGTGGAGTTCACTTTAAAACACGCAGAGCATCAGCAAAAACGTCAGACTTAAAAACAATTTTCCATCAATTAATCTGTCATTATTGGCCCAAAAAGATGAGGAGTTTTTGTTTTTAACGTACGGAAACTCAATTTTTGGCATTTTCGGGCTCAGGAGACGTCACATGAAATTCACACGAATGTAAGTAGTTGTTCGCAGAAAAAAATGATGTTAATGATGTCTTATAATACATTCTAAAACTCGCAAAAATGCGATATTGGCACAGTTCCTGGACCCCTAACCCATTTTCTATATTTTTTTCCTGTTTTTCTTGTGGTTTTTCTGGCATTTTTCTGGTGTGTTTATAGTGTTTATCTAGTGTTTTCCTGGTGTTTTTTCTGATGTTTATCTGGTATTTTTCTGGTGTTTCTCTGGTGTTTTCCTGGTGGTATTTCTGGCAATTTCCTGGTGTTAATCCTGTATTCTTCTGTTTCACTAGTGGTTTCTGGCACTTTGCTGGCTTTTTTTGGGTGTGTTTCTGGTGTTTTCTGGTATTTTTTTGTGGTTTTCTGGTATTTTTTTTCGTGCTTTCCTGGTGATTTATGGTGATTTTTGACAACATAAATAACAATAAATCTCAAAATTTGGTGGGAAGATGTTATAGACCAAGATGAACGAAAAAACACGCCAAGTTGTTGTTGTTCTAGACACATCAAAGTTGAAAAGTTGTTGAAAAGGTTTTGCGGATTCAAAACGGTGTGGCCACGGCAAACCTTGTTTGTTTTTGCGATTTGAAAAGCACACAATCTGAGCAACATTTAGTGGAATATAAACTGAATCAAGCTAATTTATTCCGACTTAAATCAGTAACAAACGTTTAAAAAGTGGTTGTTTCTTTTTCAAGTCGTTCAACTGTGTTTTTGTAGAAAAATGTCCTTGGACGCCTATAATTACACCGGACTTTACTCTCAATTTTCTAATAAACATTTTTCTTTGGTCCTTTTTTGTCTCCGTGACACAAAGCTAATGTTCTACATCCCTGCAGCAGGTGAGTCGGTGTTCAGTGTTTCTTTAAAGACGAGCGTTTCACAAAAGCTATAGATAGAAGTGAAAGACTGAAGCAACGCTTCCTCTATGATCACATGAATACATGAAAATGAATGAAAAAAACAAACAGAATTCACTTCAGGTCCAAGGGCGCAGAGAGTCCTGTTGATTTCACGTGGACAAACCTTTACGGAGAAACCTTGAGGAAATTGTTTCTGTTTTTTTTTAAAAAAAACACTTAATGCAGCAGGTCTGTTCCTGCTAATGGACGCTGAGCAGCAAAGAAAATCACAAAAAAAATCTATAGCTCCATAGAAACCATTTCTCTTTGCACAACTCACAGGCTTAAGAAGGAGGAAGTGTGTTATTTTTATTTGTCCTTGAGCAAACAACAGCCATGTTTTCCTCCACAGAAGAGGATACTTGTTGGAGGAAGAAGAAGAAATAATGCCAGGAATTCTGCCAGAAAACCACCAGTTTCATTGTGTTTTACTGGTTTTTTTCTGGCACTTTGGTGGAGTTTTTCTTGTGGTTTTTCTGGCGCTTTCTTTGTGTTTTCCAAGTGGTTTTTCTAATGTGTATGTGGCATTTTCATTGTGTTGTCCCGGTGTTTTTTCTTCCTGGGGTTTTCTGTTTTTTTTTAATAGTGTTTATCTGGCGTTTTCATTGGGTTTTCATGGTGTTTTTTTTTTGGCTTTTCCTTTTTTTGGGTGTATTTCTGGTATTTTTTCTGGTGTTTTACTGGTGGTTTGTGGCACTTGACTGGCTCTTTTTATTTTATATTATATTGGATGACATACTCTACTATGACTTTCTTGTCACTTTTTGGATGACATATTAATCTATGACTTTTTTGTCAAAGTTTGGAAGACAATGATTTTTCTGAGTAATTTTGGAAAACATACTATACTATGACTTTGGACGACATACTATAATATGACTTTTTTGACTGATTTTGGACAACATGCTATACCAGGGGTGGGCAATTATTTTCCCCAAGGGGCCACATGAGAAACAAAAAATATTGTTGAGGGCCGGGCCAATTTGAACTAATTTGATCTCTTTTATCTAAAAAAATGTTGGTGTAAATTTGGCAGCATTCAAACACACAATAAACACAATTATCAACCAACACTATTAAAATATCAAATTACTACACTATATAATGAATACTATACTACTGTGTTGTAGCCCCCACACAGAGCGCACCTGCAGACACTATGTTGCAATCACACCGGATGAGTTTACATACGACTGTTGGTGCTTCGCTGATTAGATAATAAGATAATAAACATGGAGATAATGATAACTCCTGACCTTAAACCGAGACATTTTTATAGAAGAAAGGTATCACGGACCTCGTTCTTAACGACATCTTTGCACGCTCATCATCAGATAAGTTCATGTATTTCTCTTCGTGTTGGGTCACATAGTGGCGTTTCAGATTGTGACCCTTAAACACAGTGACTTGTGTACCACAAACTAAGCACACCATTTTACCTTTGACGCCTGTAAAGAAATACTGAGCAGTCCATGTCTTGTTGAAAACGCGCCATTCAGAATGAAATTTCCTTTTTTTAATGTGAGCTGACATTTTTAGGGGACCAGGGGTAACTGGGTAGCGTCACCTGTCGCTGTGCAGACAGGTGCAGATAAAGTACATGTGTCCATCGGTTTTGTCAAAATGTGGACGACATACTATAGTATGACTTTTTTGTCAAAATGTGGATGACATACTATAGTATGACTTTTTTGTCAAATTTTGTACGACATGCTACACTATGACTTTTTCGTCAAAATTCGGACGACATACTATACTATGACTTTTTCGTTAAAATTTGGATGACATGCTATACTATGACTTTTTTAACCCACTTTGGACGACATGCTATACTTTCACTCTTTTTTCAAATTCTGACAACATACTAACCTATGGCTTTTTCGTCAAAATTGGGACGGCATACTATACTATGACTTTTTTAACCCGCTGCCCTGCACTGGCCGAAGGATGTGTGGCCGATACTTTTACAATGCAAACTCACGGGTAAAGCTCAGGAAGCTTGCGCTTCTCTTTCTGTGGAGGATGGCCTCTCTTATGAAAAAGTAAAGAGCGCGATACTGCAGGTATATGAGCTGGTGCCTGAGGCATATAGACAGCGTTTCCGCGGTCTGAGAAAAACAGCAAGCCAGACGTACGCTGACTTTGCCAGAGAGAAGGGGATGCTGTTTGACAGGTGGTGCTCATCTTGTAAGGCAGATAACTTCAATTCAATACGTGAGTTAATGTTGTTGGAGGAATTTAAAAACCAAGTGCCGGAGCGAACTGTTGTGTATTTAAATGAGCAGAAGGTAACTACTTTGCAGCAAGCTGCTATTCTTGCTGATGAGTTTGCTCTTACCCACAGAAGCCCCTTTATCAGGCGTGATTCCCCTACTCAACCTGAAACTGCTTTTAGGTCCAGTGACACGCGTGTTCCACGTTTCAGTACATCACTCTCTGCACCCAAGGCAGATAAGCAATGTTTTTTCTGTCATAAAGCTGACCATCTAATTGCGGACTGCAATGCGTGGAAACGTAAGCAGCAGGCGGCAATTTCAAAGCCCAAGGGTGTGGGGCTGGTAAAAACAGTAACCGGTTGTTCACCGTCGCCCAGTCAAACAGTACCTGATGAGTGTTTTAAACCTTTCATTTTCCCTGCATTTGTCTCGCTCACAGGAAAGGTGGATGATCAGCGTCCCGTCACAGTTTTGCGAGACACTGGTGGCTCCCAGTCATTCATTCTTTCCTCTGTACTGCCCTTGAGTACGGAGTCTGCCTGTGACACGAGCGCAATTGTACGAGGTATCGGGATGAGGTTTGTACCTGCTCCTCTTCACCGCATCCATGTCCAGTCCAACCTTAAAACTGGTTTCTTCCGGGTAGCTGTCCGTTCTTCATTCCCCATCGATGGTGTTGGCTTTATTATGGGTAACGACATAGCTGGGGGTAAGGTATATCCATCACCCGAAGTCGTTGACAACCCTGTGGCAGAATCTAGACATGATGATCTGGTCCAGTGTCACCCTGACATATTTTCAGTTAGCGTGCTAACTAGGGGGCAGGCCAGAAAACAAGCTCAGGATATCGATCTGTCTGACTCTGTTTTTGCTTCTGCTGTATCTGAGGACAGGCTGCCACCTACAAGAGAAACGGGGAACTGGGCTGGAGACCTAGAAAAGTGTGAAGGTGGGACAGAGCCCGTCGCTGTTCATGCGCTGCCACTGACCCGTGAGGCGCTCATCAACTCCCAGTCAGGTGACCCATCTATGAGAAAATGTTTTGCAGCAGTTGAGGACCACGATAAATGTACTGAAGGTCAGTCATTTTTCTTAGATAACGGGGTGGTGATGCGGAGATGGATTTCACCATTAGGTAAAACCAATGCAGTTAGTGACTGTGGTTCAGTGTGTCAAATAGTGGTTCCAGTTGCATATCGGCAGCATGTGCTGGAGTTAGCTCATGATCATCCCTGGTCTGGTCCCCTTGGTGTCACTAAAACCCATGACCGTATTCTGAAGCATTTCTTCTGGCCAGGAATGAAGAAGGAAGTGACACGCTTCTGCAAAACATGTAGTACCTGCCAAGTGGTGGGGAAACCAAACCAGGTTGTTCCTCCAGCCCCGTTACATCCTATTCTTGCTGTTGGTGAACCCTTTGAACGTGTACTGGTCGATTGTGTTGGTCCGTTGCCGAGGACAAAGTCTGGTAACCAGTTTTTGTTAACGGTTATGTGCGCTACCACCCGCTTTCCTGAGGCCATTCCTCTGCGAAGAATCACTGCACCTGCCATTACACGAGCATTAATTAAATTCTTTACCATGTTTGGTTTACCGAAAGTTGTGCAGACTGATCAAGGAACCAACTTTCTGTCGAGATCATTTAAACAAACCTTGTATGCTCTAGGCATCACTCATTCAGTCTCTAGTGCTTATCATCCACAGTCACAGGGGGCGCTTGAGCGTTGGCATCAAACACTGAAGTCCATGCTGCGTAAATACTGTCATGATACAGGGAGAGACTGGGATGAAGGTGTCCCCTTTACACTGTTCGCCATCCGCGAAGCCAAACAGGAGTCCCTGGGGTTCAGCCCGGCTGAACTTGTGTTCGGGCACAATGTGCGTGGCCCACTTAAAGTGTTAAAGGAAAAGTTCTTGTGTAATATTTCTCCACAGACTACAGTTCAGGATTTTGTATCCCAATGTAAGGAGCGTTTACGTAATGCTTCTGCGCTGGCTAAAGTGGCACTCTCCTCCTCGCAGGAGAGTATGAAAGAACGGTTTGATCGGAAGGCAGTTAAGCGTGAGTTTGAACCTGGTGAGAGAGTTCTGGTGCTGTTACCGACACCTGGCTCTGCCCTTACTGCCCGTTTTTCAGGCCCGTATGTCATAAAAAGCAAAGTGTCCGATACAAACTATGTCATTCATACACCTGAGCGCAGACGTAAGGTGCGGTTGTGCCACATTAACATGCTAAAATCCTATCATTCCAGAGAGGCCAACCAGGGGGAGCAGGAAAAAACTCCGGAGACTGCTGCCTCTGGTGAAACAACTACCTCCTTGGTTTGTGTGGAATCACTGCCTGACGATGGGTTAACTGTACTAGGAAGTGATCAGCAGAGTGGTAGGCTGTCTAACACAGAGTTCTTGGCGAAAATAGACACCCATTTGAACTATCTCCCTGTAGATCAGCAACGAGATATAGTCTCTTTGATGCGCTCCCATCCGTCCCTGTTTAATGATGTACCATCTAGTACCAACGTACTAAAACATGACATCGATGTTGGTAGTGCGTCTCCCATTAAACAGCATGCGTACCGATGTCCTTTAGCCAAAAGAGAGCTTATGAAAAAGGAAGCTAATTACCTATTGGAAAACGGTTTAGCTGTACCTAGCTGTAGTCCTTGGAGTTCCCCTTGTTTGCTGGCTCCAAAATCTGATGGCACCCCACGCTTTTGTACCGACTATCGGAAGATTAAGCACAAGAAGGGGACCGACAATGTGGTGGCTGATGCTCTGTCCCGTGGGTGAGGAACACAAAAAAAAAAGTTAAAGAAGATAATAATTCAGTGTAGCATGTTAGTAATAACAGGTGTGTGTGTATAGTGTTTAATGTAGCAAACTATAAGTTTGCACTTACGGGAGGGGGTGTTACGTGTGCATGTTTTTTGCTGCTCTTTTGTGTCCTGCGCCAGGTGCCACCCTCCCCACCTGACTGGTCAGGCACACCTGCGGCACCTTGGCAATCAGGTGGATCGCCTCAAAGCTGCAGGGATGGAGGCAGACGGGGCCAGTGGGCCAAACCGCCAAACCGCGAGAAGCTGTTGGTCGTGAACGAGAGCTGTGTGCTGCGCTATCTTTGACTTGTTCTAATTCCCTCGTAGTGTTAACCCTTGTTTTTTTTTCTTTCTTGGCTTCGCTTCCATCAGGAAGTAGTTTTGTGTTGACGTCGATTTACCTACGCGGAAATAAATAGTCTAAGTTTACAAATATCTCTGTTTCTTTTCTTCTTCGAAACGCCCGGTTTTATATTAAATTGTTGCCCGCCCCATTTCCCCTGGATGCCACAAGTGGGGACGTAACGTTTACCTCAGAGCAATATATGTCGAACACAGCTGTATGTATTTTTTAAAGCCAGGGTTTTACATGTAAAAGAGATTTCCATGTACATGGGCTGACATTTACCACACGTCTGGTACTCCATTGATTTTCGTTTTGTCTGTATCAAAAGCTTTGTTGCTCATTATTCATAAGATTGTATTGGGTTTCTGCTTCCACATTTTATCTGTTCTTTAATGAATGTAACATTTATTTATTTAGGACTTCTGAGTTTTCCAGTTCAGCAAAAATAGATCTGAGACATATTTATCCCACTTTTAGATGCGGTGTCTTCACAGATACATAGTGTATGAAATGAGCTTGTGACAGTTACAAATGTAAAATTGGAGTATTTTGCCACAATTATATTATGAATTCCATATCTGAATAAAAGATAATAATCACTCTTTAATGTTCTAAGCCCGGTTGTGGCAGGGATCATTCACACATAATTTGGCTTGAACTAAATCCTTGCTGTCAGTTTTAAGTACTAACCTGTGCTGGTGATACACAATACATTAGTGTTTTTAAACCTGTGATTTCCAGCAATTTAGGCAGGCAGTTCAGCAAAAGGGGCAGGTGACGGAGAGACAACAAACAAACACCTTTAAATGTCTCTGTTTTTAATCACTCTCACCTGCTGCACATGCTTTCCAGCTCTGTCTCTCTCTGTCAAGCCAATCGATAGTTCTTCTCTCTCCTTCCTTAGTGTCCAGCCTCTCATACAACTCATTCTACACCTAGACTCCCAGTTCTCCTTCCTAATTTCTTCATCTCCCTGGCTGTCCCACGTTTTCTTTACCATCTTCTTGCTTCTGATACTTTTCTGTTCTTCCTCATTCCACCACCAAGTTTCTTCTTTCCTCATACACCAAACATCTTCTTGGCTGTGAACCTCACCACTTTAGCTGTATTTCCACAGTCATCTGGTAACACTTTACTACGCTCAGACTCTGTCCTAACTCCTCTTTGAAAATCATCCTACAGACCATCCAATGCTGCTTTGCCACATTCTACCCTGGCATCATCTTGCAGTCTCCTAGCTCCTTTAGATGACATCTTCTGCATAGTATATAATCTACCTCCACGTGTGTAGGTCACCCTATGCTCCACCCTCTTCCTGAAATATGTATTTCCCACAGCCAGTTCCCTCCTTTTTTCAAAATCCACAACATTCCTCTCCTTAAACCCATACCTACCCAACACCTCACAGTCTGATCCAATCACCATGGGAACTCTCTCCAGAACTCCTTTACCTCTTCTGACAACCAAATTGTGTGGCATAAGCACTGACAACATTCAACATCACACCCTCTATTTCTAGTTGCAAACTCATGATTCTGTCTGTCTGTCTGTCTGTCTGTCTGTCTCACTACCTCCAGAACAATCTTCAAAAACTCTTCCTTTAAGATTACCCCTACCCCATTTCACTTTCTAACTAAATGGAACAGTTTGAATCCTCCAATGCTCCTGGCCTTGCTACTCTTACGTGGTCTCTACCTTTCTTCTCTCCATTATATCAGCCAGTTCTCTCCCTTTACCAGTTAATGTGCCTACATTTAAAGTCCTGAGTCTCACCTCCACATTCCTTCCCTTCCTCCTGTCTCGCTGCCTCCTAACACACCTTCTCCCATCCTCTTCCTTTGTCCTTGCCCAACAGTAGCACAATAATTCCAAGGCACCCTGTTGGTCAATAGCACCAATGGTGGTTGTTGTTGGAGTAGTATGTAAGAGTATGTCAGTACTGTTTACAGTAATCCCCACTAGGAGTACACTGGATGTGGTCATACAGTGGTTGGGTGAAGCTGTGGTCACATTGTGTTGTGCAGGTGTGCTGGTCATCAGTTTGTCAGAAAAAAAACCTAAACGCACTAGCACTACTGTTCTAGAGCAGTCATTCCCAGACACCGGGTCTGGACTGACAGATGGGTCATAATATATTATTTTTTTGGGTCACCAAATACATTTGCAGGAATTTTCAAGCTTTTGAATACAAGTTGTAACATTACGGGTACTAAGGCTAGATAATTATTATTATTTTTTTCTCATTGAGTGAGGCTGGCAGCACTAGAGTTATTTAGACGAGTGTTTCGCTTGAACAAGTTTATGCTCAAAAGATGATTCATTAACCAAAGTGCAACAGAAAAAAAATCCAAGGTTCCGGGCAAAAAAGAAAACTATAAACAAATTCAAAATGCTACTTAACACAGCCTCTCAGCAAGCTGCCACAGTCTCTTTCCCCACCTCATAGTCAGGTGGCTTCTTATACTCCTCCTAGCTCCACCCTCTTTGGACTTGACCATTGTGAAGGTAAAAGTAGGTAAACTACAACAGACAAAAAAAAAAATCAATCATCATAATAAAAAATATATTTCAGCAAATGTTAAATTACACGAGGAAAATAAACATGAACTGTGAAGGAAAAACATGATTTGCATGTCTCTGTGTAGTAAATCACACACGCCTCTTATCGGCCTCACGCTGAGGTCAGCTCACCACCCACAGGTGCCTTCACTGTGCCTAATTTCTCTAAGGAGCGTGGGCAGGTGAAAAGGTAGGAAGGAACCTTTTTACGCAAGCAATAATTAATATTGGGATTCATTTATCAAACATATGTCTGGTTCACCTATTCAAAACCAAACAATTTGTGACCAAACGGTTACAGTATGCACAGATTTGCTCTTGTCATGATCGATAATGTGAGCTTCTTTCATGTTGGTTTCTTTAAAAACTGGGTGGCCATATAAAAAGTGTGGGAAACGCTGCTCTATAGAAGTCCACTCTGCGCTTATGCTTTCTAACTACAGTTTTTACAACCACTGTTTCAGACACAGCAGTCCATGGTGTTTCCTAAAATAATATCACTTCCTCAAACAACATCCCACTAGCGGGATGTGAGGGCATTAAAAGTTATACAGATCTGATATTAGCAAATACACAAACACCTTTATGTTAATATCTTAAATAATGATATCATGCCATTTTCTACTTACTAAATATAAGGCTGGCAGTGAGGACAGACAATATGTGTGTGTAATACAAATCTAGGGTAGCATTTAGGTTTTAGCAGTGGCATGACTGCATACAAGGACATACAGTAGGACAAGGACAACACATATGCCCTGAGCAACATGAACAGAATTAAAGACATGTCCACATGAGCTGAAAAGGTTTAGTGTGAAAGTTTGTGCTCATCCCAGAAGCTATATAAGAGTCCATTTCAAGGTAAGACAAGGCAAGAAACTGAGGTCTGTGGAGGAAAGTAACACAGGACCAGCTCAGCTGTCACAGTCAGACACAGGAACACTCCAAAAAACCCAGAATTATGAACCATTCAGGTCAGTCTATTAAACATATTAAGTATCAATATACAGTAATCTATTAACAGTTTATATTCTCTCGGTCAAAATGTGGTAATTAGTAGGGATGTCTGATAATATCGGCCGGATGATGGCCTATGTAATATCGGTTTGTATCGGTATTGGTATTTCAGCCGATAACGAAAACCTGATAAAGTAATGGCTGGATTATGCGAAAATGTACAATTAAATGTTTGGTTTACATTACAAAGATCTTAAACTGAAGTGGGCATTAGTAGGTATTCAATAGAACAGGGAGTGTTCCTTTATTTTGATAGTCCTAGAGTTACGCAATACAGTCAGTGAAAAGCCAGATGGTGATTAACTGCATGAACACTCATGGTGCAAAACAGAAAAACACAAAAGTAGCAGCAATCTAGTCAAACATGTATGTATTAAGTGAACCTAGAACACATTTAAAGGGGACATATTATACCCTATTTCTCCAAGTTAAAATAGTTCCCTGGTGTCCTAATGAACATGTCCGTGACATGCTTTGGTCAAAATACCATAAGGATGAAGCATCATAGCAGCTCCTGTTCCCTCCGCTCCATTCCTCTCCCCCTCCCTCCACTAGTTCTCTGACAATATCAACATGGCAGCGTGCAGGGAAAACAGCGAGAGTGCCGTCACAGGAAGAGACGTCCGACACAAGGATCAAGCCAAACACTGCCAAACTGTAAATCAGTTAAAAACACTTAGGGACAGCACCGTGATCAATAGATTTGTTTTTGACACGTTACATTTAAAATGTCAAAATAATAATACATATATATGCAATTAGTAAAAGCATTTTACATGTTCATTTATCAACACTCTCTAGGTGGCGGTAATGAGGCTTAAGCCTGTATATACAGTATAATCGAAAATTAAGTGTTGGACAATATCGGTAAAAAAGCCAATATCGGACATCCGTAGTAATTAGTGTATTTCATCACATACAAACGTGTTGTTTTAATCTGCTCTCTCATATTATTATTGCGTGTGCACACACAACCCCTCAGAGAGATACACAGAAACAACAAAAGTATTCAGTCAAACACAATGAATAACTTAACTAAAGCAATTAAGAGGAGAGAAGTTGCAGACCAGGCTGAAAACCCTCTCACCATGGTAGTTCCAGCTACTTAACTATTGACAGTATTGACTGAAACCAACGCGAGTGAGAAGCTGCTGTGTGTGTGTGTGTGTGTTGCAGTGAGACATAAGTTGCTCTGTTTAATCACACTTTAATCACTGGAGTGGTGATTGGAGGTTGCACATTGTCATCTGATGGTATTGGGTGTATTTGCAGCATAGCTTTGTGGTATTAGATACATATATACTGTATAATTAATTTCAAATGTACTTCAAAAAGTATGAGTGATATTGATAGCTCTGCAGAGTTCTGTTGAGCTCTATGAGTGTTGTGGTGTGACATTATTTTTGGTTTGATTTAATTGGAAGGATTTTATTTACAGTTAATGCCGTTAAATGTAAGTGTGTTTGATTATTGGAAACAAAAAGCGTCTTTACTGCTCGAATAGATTAATAATTCAAATGTGTTATAAGGTTATAATTTCGGGATGAAATAAAATCACTGCTCAGAAATGCAAGATTAAACAACACACAATATTAAATAAATGATGTTTCACTTATTAGATAACATACTTCACATTAAGAAGACACAATTCCACAAATAAGTTAAGGTTATTGAACTCCATATTTGTCAGTTTAATTGTATATTTATTAGGGATGTTAATTATTTACTGGTAATTGCTGGTAATAATCCAACAGATTCTGCATGGGAAATGATTACATTTGTGCAAGTAATACCACTCAGGCTGTAAGACATTCTGTTTTCTAGTGTGACAAATAAAACAATTAACTTGGGCCTATCACTGCAAACACTATACTGGTGTGGAAGAAAGCTGAATGTTGGATGGGCAACCATTTTAAATTCTGTCCAAACACACTGCTATAGCATAACCTGAGTCTATTATGACAACAACATAACAAACCATTTATCCAAACTTCTTCTCTAGGAATAAATATTATGTGACATAAATAACACTCAAGGTCTTTGTTCCATACTTCACCTTATGGAGTTCTCTGGAGCTAAACTCAATGAGCACAGTGCCCAGGATTTACCAGTTGAATATAATCCTATATGGTCCAATGTGTATATGACCTCTTAGAACATAGCACACTAATTCACTTTAAAACCATTCACAGAGTGTACACGGGCAGCCCATGGCCAAGAGGAAAGGAATTGGGCCAAGGGTTGGGGTGCCCATGAGAAAAGCACCCAATCCCCCATTGCCCTCCGGGCACAGATAAGTGCTAAGTGCTGGGTTAAATGCACAGGTCAAATTCACTATCACTGATTTGTGTGTGTCCAAAAATAACTCATTCTAATTCTAATTCACGACACCCGAGAGATTGCAGATGAGGCTACATGCTATACCAATATATGCAAACGCTCCACCACCGTGTTTTGGGCTGTCCAGTTATTATGGTCTCATGAGAAGACAGTTTTATCACACATACTTGATATTTGTTATTATCCTCGCCTTGATTTTTAATTCCTTCATAACAATTCCGATTACACTCTAAAGCAAAATCAGTATAAAATGGTACGTGCTGGTTTTAACTGCGAGGGAAACCATTTTAAAACTCTGGTTTACTCCTGATATACTGTAAGTATGAAGTCATTCTGGATACATAATCTTATCAACATTGTCCAGTGACTGTGGAAGCTTGGAATGCTTTCTCATCTAGGATAATCTCTTGGACTAGAGCCAATAACTAGACCCTCATTGTTGTGCATTCTGTACCTGCCGAACATTGCTCCACTAATATGATGATTTGTCTCCCATCCTCTTTGAAAATCAATAAAATTCCGAGCACAAAAAAGAATACAACCAATAAAGAACGTATTAATGAGGTGAACGGCAATGTTTCCTTTGATTTGTATGTGGTTTCTCTAAAAGGCTGTAGTTACGACTTATAGCAGCAGATGCCACACATCAATCAAAGCACTAATAAAATCAGAAGGAGAAGAAGTCACATGCCAAAAAGTTAGGCTAATTCACTATAAGCCCAGAGCATCACTTACAACCTGCACTAAACAAGCACAGACTCAGCTAAATTCTATAATTATTCGCTAAATACTCTCGGTAACTTCTGCAGACACCGACTGTTTATGGTATCTTTGGCTGACAGCTATAAGCTGGGGACACACTACACGACTTTCACAGTTGTTTTGGAAAGACTCGGAGTACATACTGGTTTCAGCAGATTTCTTTTATGATGACTGAAAGACTGGAGATCACACATTGAACAACTGTGCCTGATCAGGGATCACAGACTACATGATTTGTCAGACCAACTCAAGCCAACTGCACACGTCAAACTCTTTCCAGAGTGAGCATGTCTACAAGAGCGTCATCGTTGTGTTGAGATTCACGCTACTTCCCAGCAACTAACGCACCAACATGGACAACTCTTCCAAAGTTCAATAAAACAATACAGAACCCAATAAGCTTATAAGCAGTGATAGACTGATGATTTAGATTCTAAGTCAGGGGTGTCAAACATACGGCCCTTGGGCCAGAATCGGCCCACCAGAGGGTCCAATCCGTCCCACAGGATGAATTTGTAAAATTTAGAATCCAATCAAAATGTGAAATACTATAATTTCCAGCCTCAGATTTAGAATCAAATGCACTGTGATCATGTGTAAATGGTAAATTAAGCATCATGTTCTATAGAATTAGGAGTTCCCTTTGTTTATAGTTTATTATGCTATTATTTTACTGTTCTGGCCCACTTGAGAACAAATTGTGCAGTCTGTGGCCCCTGAACTAAAGTGAGTTTGACACCCCTGTAAGTCCTTCAGAATGAGAGAAACCAGATTTTGCAGTTTGAGGGTTCTGTTCCTTAGATTGTGCCAGTCTGAAGGAGCACAATAGTGAAATGCCCTTTTACCACCTTCTGTTCGCACAATAGGGACGGACAGTGTGTAAAAGTCCTGGGAGTGCACATAGTGAAGCAGACCGATAAGACCATAGTAACGTGTTTGATGAGGTCGGGTCTGTTACCCTAACACACTTTCCGATTCGAGTCTTTACCCCACAGATTTCTGTGCCAACTAGCCATGCCGTCTGTCCCCAAGTGCTGACTCTGCCCAGTTGTGAATCGTGGGCAAAATCTTGTAACGTGTCCCAAGCTTTAGCAGAAATATTCAGGCTGGCTTATTGAATATCATGAAGTGACTGTGCATAAAGTCAATTGAAGCAGCCTCTCAGCCCCGCCTTCTGTGACATGACTCATATCACTCTTACTCGTGTCATAAAGTGCAGTGATATCATTACTTCAAAAGCATCAAACAGTGCTAAGACAGAAGTCAACCAAAATGTCTTTCATGAACATGACTGGCAAAAAGCAAAGCAAGGTTATTCAGGATAATCTATGCGTCACATGAACAGTGTTTCTAATAACAGGGCGACACAAGCCCTTTTTTAACCAGTAGCCCTGACTGTCAAATCTTATTTCTATATTCTGCTTCAAGTGCAATTTGCAGGGTTTTTTTTTCCAAAACTGCTGGTTACTACCTACTGACTTACAATAAATAAACTAAATGATTTACTTTATTGCAAGTTTATAATTATTGTCAGTTGGTAGATGGTAACAATTACTTTCCATCCGTCCATTTGAAATGGAAAATTCAAGTTTTGACAAACATTATAAGAAGTATGAATATTTTTACAGATTGCAAAAAGAAACCAAACATATAAAGTTATTATATTGTTCAACTGTCACACTGTATACATGCATCTTCTTCTTGCCTGAAGCCGGGTTGTTTAGCTTCAGGGAATATGGGGTGTAAACACTTACTGTGGGTGTCGCTCACATGGGCCTAGCTATTGTAGTTATTTATTTGTTTTCAGATTAATTTCCTATGTCCATGTCTCCATGTCCTCTGTGCTGGTGGTGGCTTTATGTTACTGCTGCCTCAGGCTGATTGTCGCCTCGACAGTCCATCATATTGAGTGACAGGTGCTGGCCTAACCTGCAGCCCCTGAGGGGACAAATAAAGGACTCACTATGTTCTATGTTGCCTCAAAGTAAAAGAAGGCATATTGTCACAGTAAGGAAATGAATAGAAATAGAAATGAATTTTTGTTTGTTTGTTTTTATGATTCTTACTCACAATAAAGAGACTACTTCAGTGCAAAAGATCATACATACATATCATACATACTTATCATACATATCGTCACCGTTATTATTATGCTATAATTAAAAGCCAATATTAGTATAATTTTTTATCAACAATCTCTGCTGCTGCTTATATAAATTAGATTGTAGATCATGTCATCACTGACTCACACTGTCCTGTATAAACGTGTAACTTGATACAGTTGTTGTATATCTGCTCCTTGTCCTTTCTGTCCCCCATCTCTCCTCTCTCCTCTGTCCCCCATCTTTCCTTTCACCCCAATCGGTTGAGGCAGATAGCTGCACATCTCTGAGTCAGATTTCTTCCTGTTAAAGGGAGTTTTTTCTCTCCACTGATGCCAAGTGTTTGCTCATTGTGTGAACTGTTGGGTTTCTCTGCTCTCCATGATGTTGTCTATGTACAGTGCCTTGAGTTAATGTGTGTTATATTTGGCGCTATACAAATAAAACTGAATTGAATTGAAAAGAGACACATTAGATTTTTTCAGAGAAATCTAAAAAGAGTAACTTCAGAAGCTGTTTTAAAATTGTATATTCTCCATATAATTTAATTGTTGTTTGTTCTGCCGCGAGAGCAAATAGAGTTGATATAGAGTTGATAAAGAGTCAAGTAAATATTTTGTTTCCAACCATTTGTAAGCTTAAATTATATATTTTTTTTATAATCAACAGTGGATGTGATTAGCGCTTATTTTGTACTTATCACAATCACTTCCTCTATTTGAAGTAAAAGCCGTGACTGTGTGATTAAATGCATGGCAGCTAAGTTCAAACTCATCTTCTCGTGGACAATGTGTCTGCACCGCGGCACAAGAAGTGTTTCCCAGTAAGGAGATTTAGTCGTCATTAAATGAGGGTGAATCACTACTATTACATTATGTAGACATTTTTTTCATTAAAGCCTCTAATCTCTGCGAATAATTAAAGTGATAATAATGGCACTGTGTAATCTGCAAAATGAAAAATAAGGCCTTATCTTCTATAACAGGAAACATTTTAATGAAATTATAAAGTTGAGGGTGCAATATTTTTTTTTTTTTTTTTAAATCCTACTTCAGAATCTACACATGTCATTTTTAATGTGATTGAAAGTATATCTCTGTTTCAGATGCCCGCAGTGCTCTGAAGTTGCTGGTAAATGCAATTTATCATCAGCTTATAACTATTGTAAGACTGATTAATGATGTGTTGCTAATAGCAACAGCTGTTATACCTTAAACACTGCACCCCCAGTGCCTGTTCTTAGATGATAGGTAGATATATTGTAGTCAATTAAATCACAATAGTTGCTTTGAATGCCAAAGGAAAAACATTCGAAAACAGTTAATCGATTGATAGTCCACTGATTCTCTGTAAAATATGCAGTACTGCTTTAATATTGAGATCATAGCATTTATTTGATGCATGCATACAGTTGTATTCTTTATGCTCACATTATAATCCGCGATTAAACCAGGAATCTTTTCAGTGTAAATCAGATATCTACAGTACATGCCTGTGGCTTTAGGGTCAGCTCCTGAAAATTGAAAAAGGAGGAGAACGTTTTTGGGCTGCTTCATGGCTCTGCAGGGCCACACGAGAGTGCATGGAGTAATAGTAGCACTAGTGAGCAGCAGGAACCCTTTTCATTTCTTCATGCACATAGCATACACATAATGTATGCTATGTGCATGTAGTGTTATTTAATAAGTATTACCTTACATTTGCCTAGCTATAGTATCATGTCTTCTTTATCTCTGGCATATAAGCATATAAGAGACAACTGCACACACCCACACACACACACGAGCACATACTACTGGGAGACTGGCATTCGAAAGAAAGTGAGAGAGCTGAGAGAGCAGACGGAATCTTTTTCTAGTTGTTTTTCTTTTTTTTTGTGTTTGTGAATAAAACTTTTGGCCCTTATTCCAAGTTAACTGACAGTTAACGAGTGGGAAAGAGAGGAAGAGTAAAGCCAGAGAGACCGAGGAGAGAGAGAGAGGGAGAGAGAGAGCTGCAAGCCATACATCTGTTTCTATCTAGGGTGGCCTAAATAATAGTCATATTTAATAATTAATTCCTACCATGATGGAGACTGAACCAGATTACTTATGACATCACCACAGGAAAGTCAATGGCAAAGATTGATATGTAAAATGGATTACAGGATTATTCAGACATATGATCATATGTGTATGTACACATAAGCATACTAACATGTAATTAATGATTCATGTTTTTCAATAACAAATAGTCGGGTATTGATTATTGCAAAAGCCACACTCTTCCTCTGACCCATGATAATTGTAAGAACCTTTACCATCCTCACTCTGTGCTGTTCCTCTGTGGATGTGTTTCCCTCTTCACTTTTTTTTATCCATGTTATTATGTGATCATGAGGAAAGCAGTCAAACATTTAAAGTCTGAAGCGGCAAATACAAGTTTGAAATCTTAATTTCACTTGTGATTCATACAATTGTGATGTATAAAAAAACAGAGCTGAATACTTTTTTGTCTCTCTGCCATTTTCAATTAAAATTAAACACAACAAGACCTTTCAATGTCCTTTCAAAGATGGATTTACAAGAGCACAGTAAGAAAACAAACACCACTTCAATGTCTGCTGAAATTGACTCCACACGCACAGACCAATGCACTGCAATAGCGATTCATTTTACCATGGCAACCACCCATTTACAAACAAAAATCTAAAAGCTGTGGAAAGCAGTTGGACCTTAGATCCGCCCACTTAGCTCTTGAAAGTTTCCTCTAATCAAAGTTCTTTTCATGATCAAAATGAAACGAATGAATGGACAAAAAGTTTTGTCTAACAAAGAGCACCCAAATCATTGTGTCACAATGACAGGCTGCAATTTGTTTTCCATTTTATACTTAGAGAGGGTGAGAGGAGCTCATTTAAAAAATAAATAAAAATAAAGTGTGCACACACAAACACATACTTGTAAAACAAAACAAAACAGAGTACTTAGCATGCCGTCCGCGCACACGTAATGTTTTGGCAACCAAATAACACATTTATGCTAATAACATATATTAATCACTGTTGTTCCAATACATAGAGCAACACTTTGAATGAACACTGTTGCAAAATATCAACAGTGAATACTGAAGGTCCCTATTTACTGTTAGTCATACATAATTGCAGCCTGCACCAAATTAGAGGGAGTGCTAATGCTTACATGGTGCCAAGGAAGTCTGAAATTTAGATGTCTTTTTGGTCTGGTTTTATATATATGTGTGTGTGTGTGTGTGTGTGTAACTGAGTTTATATATATATATGTGTGTGTGTATTTATATATATATGTATGTGTGTGTGTGTAACTGAGTTTATATCTATACAGTATATATATGTGTGTGTGTGTGTGTAACTGAGTTTATATCTATACAGTATATATATATGCGTGTGTGTGTAACAGAGTTAATATATATGTATGTGTGTAACAGAGTTTATATATGTATGTGTGTGTGTAACAGAGTTTATATATGTATATATATATATATCTGTGTGTGTAACAGAGTTTATATATATATATATATATATATGTATATATATATATATATATATATATATATATATGTGTGTATATTTATATATATATATATATATATATATATATATATATATATATATATACAACTCTGTCTCTGTAATTTATTGAATCCTGTCAACAGGAAGCTCTGTTTCTTAGATGTGAAAAATATCAGCCCCTTGGATTTTTATTAAAAATTGATCTTTGACTGTATGTAGCCAAAGATGCCTCTGTTCATTACCTGAGGTGTTTTCAGCTGAATGGAACAATGTTCTGGTACAACGACTCTGTGCCCAGAGGATTTCTACCTCTTCACTGCAGACCCTCGCCAGCCTGCGCCGCTCTGCATTTCCTATTCCTCAGAATCGGTCACTACGACCAGATTTAGGAGTGCAAATCTATTTACCTCAGGGAAAGTTGCCTCAGGGAAAATTGCCTCGGGGGAAGGGTAAACAGTTGTTATTCCTGTCTGTCTTCATTATGTGAGATTTAAAGCTGCTGTACCTTGTTTATAGCTCTGTCTAAAATACAGCTGCTGCATCATTCCTCCTCTGGAAGCATTTGCGAGAAGGATGTGAACAGCATTTGTGTTAATCAAAAGCAGCAATGCGCTGCTGTAATAATGTCAGTGCTTGTTTGCATAATCAGGCGACAACACTGGATCGCTGCGGTGAAATGAGCTTTTATGTTGTTTGCTTTTGAACTATTATGTGTCAATTGTTTGCTGCTCTCGTTTCTTGATGAGACTTGGTGACACACGATCGCTGTATTGTGACTAAAGGCTAACTCTCAAAAGGCGACAGTGATATACATAGCAGGGAATGATACATGTGCCACTAAGGTTGAACTTTTTTATTATTGATATGTAGGAGTAAGAACCTGAGTGTTATCCTAACCTGTATGAAATATTTAAGCACATATCTTAGGAGCTGGATGTAAGAAGCAGAACTGTCAGCTCTAATGTGTTTTCTCTGGACGCACGGATTCCATGCCTCTGCTACCATGCCTCGCTCACATATTGTCTTGGCTTTGAAGGCGAGATGTTATGCATGTTTGATCACAGGCAAAAACAGAGTCTCAGAAGTCCCACAGTCCTAGCAGATAAGCCACGTGCAGCGAATCACATTTCTGCCTCGTGAAATTGTTGATCCAATGCCATTCCTACACTTGCAGTGAATATTTGCTAATGACCAAGCACACCTCCAGAAACAGGCCGAGAATAGAAGGACTCCAACTAAACATCTGCTCACTGTGTCTCTGTGAAGGTTCCCAAGAGATGTAAGTCACTAGATCCCTTCCTCCTTTCCACCCATCACACTGATTATTTACTTAAAAGACACGCTGAAGAGCAGGTTGTCGTGGAAACAAGTGTGAGGAAATTCAGAAATGACACACACAATTACTTAAATACTGTCCACAAATGAGCCAAATGGCAGTCAGGGTCCCATCGTTCCAAAAACAAATCATTTAAAAGCAAATTTTGGAGTCTGTCTGCTCTTGAACAGCATTCAATTAAGAAGCTGAAAATCAAACAAACACAAATGCTGTAAACAGGATACTGTGAGCTGGCACATCTTCAATGTGGGAGCTTCCCATAAGTACATGAAGGCATAATGTAACTAGTACAATACATACAAATGTGGAGCTGCAAACATTTTACCGACAATATGTCCACATAAAAATCTAATTTGTCTCAGAAAAACACAAGAAACATGAGTCAGCAGATAAAATAATATTTCCATGTGAAATTGAGATTACTGGACCCCTCTGGGCCTGACTTCCTGCAGCAGACACAATAAACAATAACAGAAATAAAACCACAAGTCTACAATGAAACAGTTGGAGGAACAGACTGGCTTTTTAACATATGAGCGATGGCTTTGTAAAAGGGACTCACATGTATACGTGGTGGTTGTCGGGCCTGTTGCTCAGTGCCAGAGGTGGATTTCTGAAATTAGCAGAGCAATGTCTGTCATGGCCGACTTGTGATATGGACAAAAACAAAGTAAAAAAAAACAAATATTAACGATGTAGTGAATAAGCTAAAGGCATAAATGTGATATGATTGGCCAGTCTTCACACTGTCACACTGAACGTTTTTATATTTCTCAACTTCTGCCACATGCCGTGCAGATGCGTGTGGCGGACACGGCTTACGAGGGCCAGCCCTAAGGATTTGGTGCCCCACCTTCCCGCTCCTCCGTCCGCTGTCGCCCAACACACACACACACACCACAATCACAAAGACAAACAAAGACAAGACAAACAAAGCGAGTTTTCCAAGAAAAACTGAAATTATGTGTGATTGCGATATAGGCGACCGCCTATATGGCCTATGGTCTATGAAACTATGGCCAGAGTTGGCTCTGCTGCTGACCCACTATGCAGTTCAGCTGCTTGTAAGAGAAATAGAAGCTTTTCATTTGATGCCTCCACCATGTACCATGTACCATGTGCCATGTGCCATGTGCCATGTGCCGTGTGCCGTGTGAGATGACCTTCAGGACATCCATTATCTTGGAAACAGTCAGTCTTGGAGTTTTACAGCAGCTACTGTATATCCAAAAAAGAAAAACTGCTCATACAGAGTTACAACAGAAATCTTTAAAACACTGAATGTGTTCAACAAAATTCAAAGATAATTAGGTACGAGATTTGTTTTCGACCCATTTAACCATGAAGTCCGTTGTGAGGCTTACTGACTGTGGATTGGCTTATACAGTATGTATATTCCCCCCCAAATGCTCTCTGTCATTTTTCAGGAACTGCATGCTCAGATGATTTTGCCAGCAGGCAGAGGTACAAATATTGTATGTGACCTTTTTAATCCAGCCGTTGTCAATCTAAGCTGCCATTCCCACATGAAAAATATAAACAGAGACACGTTTAAACCTGGAGGAAATACACAGTACTGAATATCAGGGGTTTGCGGTGGAGTATAGTAGTATTCCTTCCTAATTCTAATTCTATTCTTAAAATCAGAAGTCACTGCAGTAACTCGTCAGTGTATCGTGCAGCTCAGACATCTTTCAGTTGAGCCAGAACATGCAATTGCTGAAGCATTCAGACATGTAAATAGTTGCACTATTCTAGTCAGGGGGAAAGGACAGCATGGGTAATTTGCTCAACTGTAATTACAGGCAGCGTTGTTCCTAATTTTAGAGATGTTTCTCTTTTACCAGAATTGCACAAGGCTTTTAATGTGCTGATTGAAATGCAGGTGTGGAACAAAAATAACTTTAATAACGTTGACATTTTTGACAGCATCAGAGACACTCTCGCACTCGTTCATACATAGTGTGTGTTCTTATATAATCTTTTCATAAAATTAACCCTGTAAATGAACCTGTGTTCTGTTTATTTGTAAGTGAGGACAAAATCAAATGTCGCTTACAACGAGGGCCAATGTCACAACATTACATTTTTCACCTAAAAAACTATTTCACATTAAATTCTTTAATATGTGCGTCAGACATCGTCTAAGCAGTAAACAATGTTTGCTCAGTTTTGCTGCATTTGGCCTCACAGAGGTCAGGGACGTATTTGTGATCATTTATCAACATGTGCAAACTGAAAAGACAAAAAAAGATTGTTGAAAAAACTGAAAAAAAAAAAAAAAAAAAAGACCCTCTTCAGGCATGTTTTGTGTGTGTTTAACCTCCTGGTTTTGCATTTCTGCTCTGCAAACTGACAGATGAACAGTGGACTGTAATGCAGTGTTGCCTAACAGACAGCGGTAATTGACAATAAATCCCAGGTTCAGGTGCTATTTGATCATAAATCACACTCTGAATGTTGGCCAAAGTCAAAATCCATCAAGCGGCAGTGTAACAAGGAGCATCAGGCTGGAAAAGTGCAAATAAATCCCATTTTGCTTAATGATTTGTCTCCTGATCTGCCGCAGTACATAACAGGAAAAATAAACAATCATAAACAGATAGTTTGTTTTTATTAGGGAAAACTGATTTGTTGCTTGCCGGAACTAAAATGGGTCAAAGATTGTGCAAGTAAACATGAGCTGTAAATTTCAAACTTCATTAGGAACAATTTATTGACATAAAAACATATTCCTCTACCATCATTTCAATCTTTTTGATATATTTTTTATATCTAGCCAGAGTCACGAGCCATGGGGGTCCAATGAATCAGAATGTATCATCTGCTCTGTGGCAAAAACCCAAGCAGAGGAAATCACTTGAAAGGTTCGCTAATATGATGTTTTGCTGGTTGTTTCTTTTACTGCAAGGTCATCATAAAGATAAAAATAATCCCCTATGACAGATTTGTTTCCAAAAGTTTTCACTCTCCTTCTCTATCATCTCTGAGAAATACTGTCCAATAATGCTGACTCCAAAAGAATGCTTTGATCGGGACCTGATGTATTACCCCATCTTCCCTGTAATTCAAAGGTTTGGGGGAATAATGTAAGGGTGTAAAATGGTCCTTTGGGAGTCCTACTTAAGGGCTTCTTTATTCTTAGACACATGATGAGGCATGTCAAATTTCAAATCTGATGCATGCAAACACTTGGCAAGAGAAGGTAATTGTGCAAATGCAAACACACAGCCGACTGGAGGAGGGACCATTTAATCAATGCGGCCCGATATTGCAAGCAGCAACTCGCTGGTATTGGCCAGGGTTCAAAATGAGATGAATCCTCCAAGTTGACGCTCCAAGCATTGTTGATAAATTTGTTCAGAATGTGACTGTGTAAGACACGGGACACCAGAAATTCCCCACTCGCTCAGATGTAATGACTTGCTAAACTATGGCCCGTGTTCAGGATCTAATGGAGCTTCAGAATAGTACACACATTTTTAGCAAAGACTCTATAAATATGAACAGGTCAAACTGCAATGTATAAAGTACACCCCAGAAGTCGGTCGTCATTAATAACACACGACTTGTTCCCTTGCAATCTCCTACAAAGATAAATGGGCTGATTTATACCAGAAACATTAGTGCAGTATGTCTGTAAGAAACACTGCCATGTGTAATGAGCAACAGTTCAGACAGTAGGCCAAACCTGATTTATACATTATGGGAATGCTAACAAGCTGCCAGTATACCTAAGCTGAACAATATATTTAAAACAAAAACACTAGGAAATGTTTCTATATGTGTGCACACAGGTGTGCCCTGTAGTGGGGACTCTTAATTAGCCTTGTTTGGTTATGATTCTATTTGTAAGTATGGGCATGAATAGGATTTCACTTTGCTAAGACAGAATCAGAAGTGATGAAAACAAATTGCTCCAGTCAAAACCAATTAAAACAGAAGGCGGATCTATTTATTGTTACGGCCGTGTCTCATTCTTTTTATGCTAATAGAAATTCCAGACATTGATACGACTTGATGGCTCCACAGCCTTCACTTATGTTGAGTTAGTCCGCCTAAATCAACTAGGATCATATACATCTGAATGAAAAAGAGAATGCAGATGATTTGAATTAGAATTAGAATGATTTTTTTTTTTGCTTTTTCTGTTGATCAATACACTACTAACACCAGTCCCCCTTTAATGGCTGACTGATCAAGGTCAGCAAAAAGTAAACATTTGCTCTGCAGTTTTATTAGAGCCAGAATGACAAAAGCAAAACGTAAAAATGCTGCAGGCACTTTGCTCAGTGTTCCTTCAATCTAACAGAGTCTTTATTACACTATTATTCCAGCAATATGATAAAATTTAACTATTCAGTTATTATGCCATTATGCTAATGTTGTTGTGCCCTTGTGTTTCATTGTAAAAGCTTTTAACAGAGGATGTTTTAACAAGGAAAGACATTAACAACCCCCCACTACAAATTACAAGTGAAAATGCAATAGCTCATGTGTCGTACATTTATATGTTTATAAAGTTTTAAACAATTCTCACTTTCTGCTGTCTTCATTTCTTGTCGATTCAATTCAGCCATTACAACATACAGTATTTCTGTTATTGGTTGCTTAGTGACAGCGTTTCCAGGAGGTTACACCACTTGAACGGTAAGCATAGTGTGCCGTCAAAAAAAAGAAAGAACAAATCTTACTGTGTTTTGTATTAATATACATGGGGGTAAAGTTACCAGGTTTTTGTGAATTTGTTTTTTTTTTTTATACATGATACAAATATACGGTTGCCGACATGGCAAACGTACTGCAACGACCCAGAACACATGCAGAGCGGGAAACAAGCTGCATATTCACAAACAAAAAAAACAAATGCAACGCGAGAAATGCACTGCAAAAGAAAAATGATGTGCAGGGAGCCAAAACACAAGCTCCAACAGAAACATGCTGCAAAACCCAGTACAAATGAGTCTAAATAATGTAAATATGGAATATTACAGGGAAACATACTGTTGTTAAAATAAATAAATATTGTATGGAAAATGTGTGTTTGTGTTGAAAAAGTAGCAGACCTGTTCTTATATTTGCACATTTGAGTTATTTTGTTTCTGTTATTCTGGCATGTGACTGAATTTTCAATAATATAAGCAAACATGACACCTGTAGTGTCTCGGTGCAGTCAAACAGCACAGTGAGGAAATACATTTGCACCGCACACGAGTCACAGCAGAAAAGCTGAACACATATTGAGTTTTGCTTAGGTAAGCTCGGCTCCAGTTTAGAAAACAAACAACCAGACACAAGAAAGCTACACTTGTATGGCAGGGAAACATTGATGTCTTGCAGAGTGATGGCAGCTTTGCCATGTAGACATATTGCAACGGCAAGCTTTTGTAGCAGGGCATTTCATGGAAGCTAATGGTTTTCAATCTCTCCCAACTCTTGACAAAATGGCTTTTTCAAATGTGCCACGCTGCAAGAAAAGAATCATTGTTACATCTTACATCTTGCACTGTCTAAGATAACATTCACCTTGGAATAATATTTACAGTGCGTTGTGTAGTTCACATGCACTCAGAGAAAATGACTCAACAGCATCATAAAATATGTCCAGTCTCAGCGGACCTCTAAGAAAAGCTTTGGGTTCATGACTTCTTTGTGTGCAGCTATGAACCTACACATCGCTTATATTAAGGACACCACGGGAAAAACAAGGTCACAGCAATGCCCAAAGAAAAATGCATGTGAAATCACAGGAATTCCTAACATGTACTCAATCATGCAGTGGCAACTTTTTTTTTCCATAATGATTATTGGCAAGAGCATTCCAGCGAAATCTATACTCCAATTAATTAACAAACACCATATTTATTATCTCCAGTTTTTGACTGTTGACACTGTGTGGTGGACTGGACTTATGCTGAGTGAGCATTTAAGCATTCAGGCATCTCCACCACACTGTGACAGCACACGCCTACTGATGGATGCATAATGGCTGTTGCAGAGGCTGAGACTATATGACCTTTCAGTTATTAGACTCCCGTCTAACCACTAGGACACAACCACCACATCCATAAAAAAATTTGGTCTAGGAATTTCTGGCTCAGTAAACAAGCAGCCGAAATGTGCAGGATCGAAAGGTTAGCCAAGCAGCCGCGCCTCCCCAGAACATGTGCTACTGTCCGTAATGTGTTTCAGTGGACCTGACAACACATTTACACAGTACTTATCTCTGAGAACATCGCGACAAGAGGAGATAAGAGACGGGAACTCTGTCCTCATTTTCCAGTTCATTTTTCATCGGCCTCCCTCCTACCCCTCTCTCTTTTTCACCATGTAGTGCTCTGCAGTGTACTGTTGAATTTCCCCCTCGTCTATCTTCTATGAGTTGGCTGAATTTTTCACACAGCTTTTGGCCTGAGATCAGTGATACACCTCGGTGTAAGGACAAAATATAGAACTGGGACATGGAGACAGACACAACCTCATGCAGCAATCTCCTCCCCTGCAATTTTGATAGTGGGGATGGCAGTGTGGGTTATTCCATCTGTGATACACTATGAAGCACTATGAGCTTGTTCCCAGCGCAGTAGAGAGCACTCACATCCCTCTGCATGAGTCTCTCTTGACTGTCAGACAAACAGACATACAATCTCCAGTTTGGATGATTGTGCTGCTGTTGAACATGACCTCGTTATTCACGTTTGGGAGAAATCAAACACTGGTTTATGGTTGCAGAACAAGCCGGGCTTCTTCTTTTTAAGCCGTGTTTCCATCATAGTGCGGGACAGTTTGGAACGTGAGGGTTGCATTTCGACTGAAACAGTACCTTTATTTGGTAGGCGGGGTGTGAGCCGTGTCAGCAAGGTACGTGGCAATGGACAACAATGGAGGACATCCAGCAGCTCTTTTTTCCTCTCTCAACAAGACGTCAAGCTTTGTATAAGAATAGACTGTGGGTGTTAAAACAAAAGTGGTCGCAAGGGAGTTGTGTTTTTCTGTTGCCCAATCAGCTGACTGTACCATACTGTAGCACAGAAAATGGAACGGTTGGGGGTGCGAATATTTTGGTACTGTTCCCAATGGAAACGCCAAACTGTACCAAGCCGAACTGTTCTACGCCATGGAAACAAGGCTTTAGTGTTAACAAAGACAAGACAGAACTTTCAAAGGCTGGTGGAGATCACTACGTTTTACAGTTGCCTTGACATGAAACTATATGAAAGAAAAAACCCAGATCAGTGGTTTAGAGTTCTCAACGGGAACTGAAAATGACAACCCAACCCGGCCCGACACACCCAGCATGAATTGTCTGCCCAAACCAGCCCAAAACACATTTTCCCACTGATGGAAGCGCGGTGTTTGTCGGGCCGGCCCAACCCGTTGAGAACTCTAGTGTGGTTGACTGATTGATTGATGAGTCCAAGAAACCGGTTTGGTGAACTATCGGATAATGTTACCCTCCGGGTTGCTCGTTAAACCAGACTAGGCTTGCTGGTGCATTTAGCCTAACATTTAAGCTTGTGTTTGTTTTGCTTTACGGTCCATTGATCAGGCTGATAACAAATGCAGCCTCTGTGTGAAATATGATCTGCCAGCTTTCTCATTATTAAAATTCTTCAGCATCCATTCATGCCACGTTTGATTCCTGTGGTTAAGGCATGTATTGACAGTTCATGTGCTTGACTTATGCGTCCGTGGTGCACGCACATTTACTTGATGTGTTGTTCGAGCTCCATCATCAGTTGTTTTCACAACAAGCAGAATCTGTTCTGTTGTAGCTAAGGCAATTCATCCATGTGTCACTATCTCCCATTGTTCACTTATGTAGTTACTTAAAACATGTGGTACTCTGACAAAAAAGTGGTGTTCCTGTGTAGCTGGCTTAGGCTCTAAGAGGGAACAGATTACAGAGAGGAGTGTTATTGTTTCAAAAAGAGGATTTCAATTTGTGCCAATGCAAGTACAGCGATCTTTGGAATTTAAGACACAAAGATGACTGTGATATGATAAATCAGAAGGCTGCTTTTGTTGGTGGTCAAAAACAACAACCATCTCATTCTTTGAACCTTTTTAGACAAGGCTAAAAGGAAAGAGTTGGTAAGTAGTGTCTCTTTTTGCATTAAAGTGTATATTTTTGTTATTGAAGAGAAACGTCTATCAGGGATGTGCAGGCAATTACACCAAATGCTCCCATGCATGAAATCCCAGCTGGTTGTTATTGATAAATTTCCAAACACCTCCAAAGACTTTTCAAATTACCTCTCTCCCTTATTAAAACTTTACTCATGCATTTCATTTCCTCTTTTTTTTCCCCTCCAAGGGTATGTGCAAGCATGTTTGTGTGATAGCGCAGGAGCAAGCAGCAAAATATGCTTGAGACGGAGTGAGAGAGAGAGACAGAGGGGGCGAGATATGGAGGAGAAAAGCGAGGGAGACAAAATGTAGGATTGGAGTGTTGGACATATGAACAGAAGGCATCCATTTATCTCCTCCCAGAGTACCAACGGACAGGGCTTCATTATTAGTAGGCAAACCAAAAGCCGACCATATTTTGAGTCTCTTCTGTATTCAAGCAGCATACTTCTGCGGTAACATAAGTCATTTCTCTTTACATGGCTGAATGAGATTCCTTTTAAAACCATCTGAAGGTCAAATGAATTGCTATACTCCAAGGGCGCAAGAACTCTCAAGTTCTCCTCGCTAAATATTCCCTCGCTTGGGTGTCATCCTGATACATTCACCTACTTGAAAAGACATCTTAATTGCACAGACTGGAGATAAATGAATTGCACGAATGCAAATGAATAAGTAAGAACAATGGCTAAGCTATTCATTTCCTCTAGAGCAAAGTACCCTTCGACATGTGAGGTGTGTTTAAATATTTCAAAACAAGCCACAAAAGGCATGCCTTTTGGTTTTGTTCTCCAGACACATAACAAAACACAAACACACACACATCTGCACATTTACCATACAAGAGGTGATAAGATGCTTTTACTGGCCCTTATGAATCTTATTTCTATAAACCATTCATTTAAAAAGCCATGGGACAAATTGTTTTTTCTTCTGGCCAAACTAAGATTGCAGGAGATCTGTGCTACAGTTTGTAAACAAGTGACTGGCCAGTCTGTGCTCCCCGGTTTGGTTTGACAACCTCCACGGAGCACAGATAAACCACCACATTAGTTGCCTCTGTTGAAACCCATTTTGCCCTCCAACCTAAGCCCAGCAGATAAGACAATCCCCTCCATGAGCACATTTAAATGTAAATGTAGCTCCATGTTGAAGCCTTCATGAATAAAGACAGAGTTTTAACTGCAACAAGCCTTTATTACGGTGTAATTAATCATCTCATTGGGCTCGAGATTAATAGCGAGGGAAAATTAAATGCATCTTTGCACTCGCCAAAGAGATTGATTTTGTGAGCCTCGGACAAATAATGAACGGTGCAATATGATCAAAACAAATGGCACTGTATGTTGTTCGGCCCTCAAATATTTACAAGACGTGAATATTTATCAACAAAGTGTTAAGAGACACAGAAACCAGCCATCGGGGTTACTTTACGGAGGGCACATTTCATCGTTATGGATGTGAACATTTTACCCTGAAAGCATGGTAATGACACGTACTTTGAAGTCAGAGTGATCCATAGATGAGTGGGAATGCTACATAAAACAACAGCCCCTTCTTAACATTCCTGCGTGTGTGTTGATGTGCTCTCGAAACCCTGCTCGCAATGAATTAAGCATTCCTCACACGCGTCCTCCATCTAGTCCTTTGCGGCGTAAACGTTGCAGCTACAGCGTAAGAGCACTGCAGGACCTCTCACCTCCATACCATACATGCCACCAGAGGCCACAGCAGCTCAGACAGCAGCAGAGGTAACCAGAACTGGTGCCATGCAGCGACACAAGGAGGCAGGCTGCCACTTCTGACTGGTCTGTGAGGCCAGATTAGTATGCATCAGCTGTCCTGTGTCACAATGTGGCATAGTGTCTATCCCGACAAAGCACAGGTGGGAAGAGTGAGTGTGCTAACAGAAAAGCAAGTCTAGTCTGATGGTATAACACTCGGCGTGTACCCAAACAATATGTCACTGCCTCTTAAAGAGGAGGGTGGCAAAGGGATGTAGTGGGGACATGTAAAGAGGAACATATGCATGCGATGTTGGGAACAACACAATTAACATAATAGATTGATAGACAGGAATAATTTATACATTTAACATATTCTTACTCGTGGTGGAAACACAGAGGATGAGGAGGATAAAGAAAAGAGGTGACACACTGCCGTACAGAGCTCAAAGCAATGCTAGATTTATCTTAGCAGAAGCTTATCACCTGTGGCTCGGATCACCCATCTGGATTTTCAGGTTCTGATGGTGACAGTGACGAGGGCAGTTTGTATTAACATCACACATTATCACTGTTTTACTGTACCTTTTGCAGCCACAAACAGCCAGTAGCTGTTCTGCAAATGCTGCTCTTGGCTTTTCCCCATATCTTTAACTGCCGCTGCTGGCTATATGGGATATTTTCATATTAGAGAGCTGCTCTGATTTGTGTTTGACCTCACTAACCATACAAGCCCTTTTCAATGCAGCAGTGGAAGAACACTAAATACTTCATGAGTGAGAGAGTAAATTCATTATACTTTCACAGACGAAAGATAAAAAAGCATGAAAAAAAGACATGATCAACAGTTGATGCCTCCACAGCAGCTGAAAGTTTCTGTAAATACACTTCAATGGATTTGCATACAGTGTTTGAATCCTATTCTTACACTCAGGGGTTTGTTGTTTGTGTTGCGTTTCCACGTTGAGTTATTCACTCTATCGGGCATAAATCAGTCAGCGAAATGGAATGAAATATTCCACGATACGATTCTTCTTTTTGAAGGTCATTTCTGACATTTGCTGGTCAACAACATAATGTCATCGAATAATGACATCAAAAATTGACAGGTACATTTCACCTTGCTTCCTTCATCCCCAAAATGTATGCAATTTATAAAATCTGTATTAAATGCCATGAGTCGTGCGCGTCAGCTTGCCTCCGACAAAAGCAAACACCAAATTGCATGTCCCATCAACGGTGCACTCCATTTAACAAAAGCTGACAGACAGATTGCAATTTGTTTCATGCACACCCTTTATGACAGCGCCCTTTACCATTCAGCAAACATAATATCACATTGGCACTTAGTGCATTTTGCTGGTGAATACATTTGCCTCTTGATCTTAAGACACAGTGTCATATATTACACTGTTGACCCCTCAAAATTTAATTTGAATGCATGTCCTTGTTTCAATGATTAAAGGTACAGCTGTTGACATTGCGTCGTTTAGCCCGCTTGGCTGAAAATAATTACATAGCACCACTTGTGGTTCCATCGCCTGTTAAATTCAAAGGACATAACAGCAAGCAATGAATGGTTTAACGCGGGCAGTGGTGTACTTTGTGCTACATGATTACTTCGCTCACTGTTTTTATGAAAAGGTCTCTGAAGCCCCCTGGCACCATCCGCTGCTTCACCCCCTCCAGTTCTACTGTTGATTCATGTGAGGGGGTGACATCTTAAGGCGCAAACCTGCTGTGCGCTGCTCCCTGGATGCAATGTTTTTTCCTCCATATATATATTGAATCCTATGTTGTCAAGTGTCATCAAGCTGTAAGACTCCGGACCCGTACACCTGCTGTGCATGGACTCTTGTGTACAACTTATCATTATCCCATTGCAAAGGCACAGTGTTGCGTTGTCAGATCAAATTACAGAGGGTGCATGCAATCATGCATTAGTTACAGTGGGAGCTATAGCATCTTCACAACCTACAGGCGCACTACATTCCCATGGCGCCCCTCCTGTTCCATGAGCGTATGACCTGTTACCAACATAGAGGACATCCACAGGGATCAGTAAACTGGTTGCTGTTAGTTTCCGCTTTGTTCCCTCTGCTCAAACCACCACTCTAACCTGAGAATGTGGCACAAAAGCTTTCAAGGATATTTAGGGGAAAAAATATCAACGCACAAACCTTATTGTTTCTTCAGTTTCTAGCACACTTCAGTAGTGCAATGACACATCTGCTTGTGTAGCTCCTCACACTGGATTAAACCACACAATTAAAAGCTATAGGCGGTAAGGGCCGGGTCATGCTTTCCAAGTTTGCATGGGGGTCTCTTAGGGTCAACGTGACCTAAAGCTTGTCATCTAGACATGTGAAGTGGACCGTTCACACTGTGGCACAGCACTTTACAGTCCAGTTGGTTTTGCACTCATGCTTTTGTCAAAAGAGCCAACAAAGAAGATGGTAATCATGAAAACTTGCTTGAGGTTTTATGAGAAAGTCTGCTGGTACCCAAACATGTACAACCCATTGCTGACATGATGAGGTCACTATCAACACTGCAGGATTTTAAGCACATCTTCCTTGACCACTTGAAGAAGAAGAAGAAAGACATTGTGTAGTGACCATTCCTCAAGTTGCAAAAGACTCATTTAAACTGTTGTTGCCTCCAAATGTAAGTATTAGTAGAACACCATACTAAACCAAAGATAAGATTATGAACCTACAGCATCTGTACCCAACTGAAGTCACTATTAATATCTTCAAAGAAAAATGTTGAACCACAAATCAATCACTTACAATTAAATCAGACAAAACACCTTGAAGATAACTTGGTTGGCGTGAGATGCTCTTTGAATGTAAAGAGAGGATGCTTCACTTCTGAACTTTGATTCTGTGCTATAAAGACAGCAGTGAATACCTTGTTCAGCTGATTGTAAATTTAGTAAAAACCCCTGGGACAGTGGCCTCCTCTGAATCTGCTTCCATCTGTGGAGTCCCAAGGGAAACCCTGTGGGATGATTAAAGAAACGCTACCTTAAAGTAGACAGATGTCCCAATCACCTTCAGATCTGGGGCATTGTTAGATAACTCTCTGCTTTAAAGAACACAATGTACATGGATCAAAAACATCACAGATGAGCTTGGATTTTCAAGGTTCGCTTTGATGGTGAGACAGAAAATTGTGTATGGGAGCAAAGATTAAACAAAACATTATCCTACTCAGCTGCACTGGCATAAAGGGATAAAACTCGTTTTTGTTTAAAATGCTTGATGTAAGATACAAATATATACGTTTTTGATTCAAGGCATACAATATAATGTGACTTGTTGACAGACATTGAATCTACTACCTCTAAGTATGTTTGGAAATGCATTAATGCTCTCGGAAAGAAACTACATATGAAAGCCTTAGAATAAATGTATATATTTTAAATCAATTTACTTTTTGAAAACACATTCTACTGTTACTGATGTACCTTTTGAACAGGAAAGATGAGCGAGAGGTCATTAATTGGATATGGAAAATGGATATAGTGCCTAATACCTGTATTCATTTGAATAGCCATCAGGGAGGCGACTCAACTGGTTGCAAAAAATGTATCAGCTAAATCTATGAGTCAAATCCACAATAAAGCAGGGTACGCGTTCAGAAGTGGCTATGATGTGACTAACAGAAGATGTAACACATCGTCACCTGATGGTTCTCACACTTTCCCTAAGATCCAGCGCTCACTTCTTCCCCAGCTCCAACCTCTAAATACACGGTCTGTTCCGCTTTCAAAGACCAGGATGGCTCTGGCTAAACTGTGGCTCTCGGGACTTTAAAGCAGCCGTTCACAAACTGAGGGATGCCATTTGAGGCTTAGCAGTGCACCGCACTCTCACATTTTTGATAAATGCAAAATCTCTTCTTTAAAGCTGAATGAAGCTCGAGCTGTGGGCAGGATGAAGTCTCCCACCTTTCTGTTTGACCACCGAGGGTAAAAAATAGAATTCAAACACTGTGGGCAATGTAAATCAATTGAGGTGTATTTACAGGGGAAAATAAAGACATAATCACAACAAATCACTCACGTCTTCATATCTGAAGTGAAGGTAATGCATTCCATTTTCTTAGATTGCTTGTTTGTTTGTCACCTGAAAGTAAAACTGACAGTGCCTAGTTTCACAGTCATGCTCCCAACAGGGAGATAACTATCGATTTTTGTGACCCGACTTTCCTCAAAATGCCAGCTCGAGGTCAGACCTTGTTTTCTGCGGTGGCACGGTGCCTGGGTGGTTAGCACTGACACCCAGGATGCACTGCTCTGTGTTACCTGTGTACTGCAGCTGCTCACTTGTACTGTCTCCCTGTATGCTGCTATACTGCGACTGCTGTCTTTTTTTAATGGACACCGAGTTCATCTTTCACAATTTCACAATATTAATGTTTGGAAAAAAAGAAATTATCCTTCACAGAAAATTGTTGGAAAAGTAATAATAAAGATGATCCTCAGAAAACATAAGTAAAATAAACATCAATCCACCCTCAGTTGAAAGACATTTCTACAGATACGTCTTTGCTTAGAGATGTTCAAAGGTTCATCTCATGAGTAGGAGGAGGGAAGGAGAACCAGTGGGCTTCAGTGATGGAAAAAAGGCAAAAGAAAAAAGCAACTCCACCATCTGCACCTACAGTTGTATAAACTTCCTCTGTATAACGATTCTTTTATTTTTGAATGCATCTCCTTTGTGAATATTTTGTAAAGCTTGCGTTTGATACAATTGTTAAAATAAAACGAAAACTATTCAAATGAAGTAGAGACATTAAGACTATTAGGAAAGATCTCATATTTTAGATCTTCCCACTCTATTTTGGCTACTATCTGTCACACATGAAAAAGAATCAGTCAATGTAAGATGCTGAAACTCTGCAGTGACCTGTTAACACTGTTGTTGAAACATTAAAACGACCATGCAGGTACAACGTGTGTGTCCCTGGCCTGACTCACAACCAAAACGATCCAAACATGCATGTATTATGCATGAATGAGGAGATCATACAAGTGCTATTGACAATGAAGATGAGTTGAAGTGCTAAGGGTTCATTCTTAAGAGGACTAATGAAGCACATTATAAAGTGATAATTGTACTAAAACATATCAAGTACCAAACATTCAACCTTTGTAGGTTTGAAATGCAATGCTGAAAAAGAAATAGACTGAATAAACAATATATAAACATGGATTAAGATGCAGGTGGTTTGTGAAGTTTTGTTACATTTCTAATCCCTTTTTTTTCACCACTACAGAAAACCTGTCACTTGTGGAGTACTGACATAAAGCCAAGCCTCCTCAGATGGAGTACTTCAAAAGAGAACATCGTTCCTGTCAAGGCTATAGGGTGTGTTTAATATAATTTTTTCGCAGTATCACTTCACGTTCTCACCCTTATATAACTCCTCTGTCATTTTGCTCATTCTCACTTGACGGCAAAGCTAACAGTATCTGAGGGGAATGTCACACTTGGTGTGGATTTGTATTTGACTGAGGACTTTCTTGTTACGGCGTAATCAAAAGTGAAAACAACACAACTGTGACAGAGTTAATCTCCAGTCTCAGTAGAGTACTTTTGTCAGTTGAGCACAGTTGTGCACTCACTCTCACCCACTTTCCCGTCATTCTATACACTCAAAGATTTATTGAAAGAATAATAGATGACTTATCAAACACTGACAGTCACTGGACAAGTTTAACCATAAGGGTACAAAGCCATTCTCAATCACAGGGTATTCCTGAACCTCTCGCTTTTGCTGACACATCAAAAGCCACATTGGGACAGAGTCTTATTAAGGAGGAAAGGGTCAAATATGTCAGCACTGCCAAAAAAGTGGCTTGTGCGAAAGTTGTTGTCAATATTTGTTATTCCAATCTCATCAGCTCCACTTCAAATTAAGAACGTCTTAGCGGAAATGCAAGAGCCTTGATCAATTACAAAGAAAATTAAAACGTCTTCCTCCTGTGGTGCTGAAACAAATACCTCGTGTAATCTTATTAGTCGGCCTTCCCACAATTACTGAAATGTAATCTGATGAACACTTAATTGTGTAGGTACAATGAGAATAATATGAAAAGTGTGAGTCATTTCTTTACTTGCAATTAAACTTGCATCCAGCAGGCAAACCAAAGCCAAGCTCTCTAACCAAAGGAGATAATACACATGAGCCAGTTTAAGATACAGTCTCATTACTTATTGCCACTGTTGTCGTTTTACCATCGATCATGTGGCCTTTTATCCTCTCACCTCACAATATGTGGAAGAATAGGCACATTCAGGATTATCCATCTTTTTTTATCAAAAGGATAAGACTGAAAATATACATTCATCCAATGTTCTGTAAAGTTTCAGGAAACTTTTATTTTCATTTTGAAACTATTTCAACATATCAATTATTCCTTTAGTCTGAAGAAATGCTTATTTAGTCCAAGCGGTGCATGTGGGATGTGTATTCATTTGAACCACACAAATATTCAATTTGAAATTACGTAAAGCTAAGGAAAGCATCAAATTTACTGCATATTAAACAGGTCATGTTTGGTGTCAGATACGCGACTGGTGTGCAAATCTTATCTTACATTGAGATTTTACCAGATTTCCTCATTTACCAAATAGATCATCTGATAAAATTGGAATTTCTTAAGAGCCTTTGGCTCTTCCAGTATGAGATAAGTAGCCAGAGCCAAACGTGCCCTGAGAAGACAGACAGATCTGAGTATCCACAAAACAATTTCAAGCTTGGCCCATGTTGATACGTATCTCAAATCTCAGTCATCGTCAAACCTACGCACCTGCAGCGGCTGTGACTGTCTATCCTGTGACTAAATTAACACTAGTCATCGAGCCCACACAGTACCTGTGAGAAATGTGTCAGTTCTCAGCATAACACTCAACACCAACTTGCAAACTAGTTTTATTCTATTACCGTTTAACACAATTTCAACAAGTGCTGCAGCTTTAGTTTTAGGACACGCCGCGTGTTATCTACAAAATGCACATTCATTTGTTTTCGCATTGCATTTCAATATGCAAAGATTAATGTCTGAGAGCGAGGAAGAGGTGAATCATTGTCTGCAAGTAGACCTGTAACTCTATTTCCGACACCTCTGCTGCTCCGTCTCACAGTTGTTTCCATGAAGTTGATTTCACAGTGGAGCTGGTGTTTACACTGTAAGATTAATGCCATCTCATAAAATGAATATAGGAATAACTCCTTCAATGTTACACAATGAAAATGAAAAAAGTAAAATAAGACACAGCCTTATAGCTTGGTCAGTGAGTATGAAAACTTTCCCGGGGATGATGACACTTTGTGGCTTCTATTTTGACAAAGGTTGGGACTCGGCAGTGTGTCCTATTTTTATTTTCTTCTATATATTTAACATTGTTTATTTGGATTGTACATCACCTGGCATGAATTTGTTTCCATTCGCCCCCTCCTCCCAAAAAAAGGGTGTTCGAGGTGTAATTCATTGATTTCTCCCTTATCCTCTGCACTTGAGGTGAGAGAGTTGTGGGTGGAAGTGACAAGTCTTTTACAGCTCAGTATCACTGTGCTTTCTCCAGAGAGTCATCCTCGCTGAGCCATGCCTGAATTTGATTGAGCACGGGTGGTGTAGCAAGGACTTTGATCAAATTCATCTTTAAATGAAATCCAACCCACAGTTTCTGTTCTTCAAACAAGTCATGGTGTGAAACACGTGTCTCCACCAAAGAACAGCTCAAACCAGACAGGTTAAGGTCTCGTCCCTCTGTGGTTGAACTTGAGTACAGACATCACAACAACGTGATTGGAGTTGTCTCTATTAGTAATCATGAAGTTTGTTAAATGTTACATGACAGGTAAAATGCCAATTTGCACTGAAACTGAACTAAAATCATTGGATGAATGAACTGAACTGAACTGAAAAAGTATTTTCGATGAGAGGTGAAATGTCTTCAAAAATCCAAAAATCAAGTCCAGTTGCCAAAAGTTTCTCTTGACTGACTAATTGATTAAATATTCAGCTCTAAGAAAAATGTGACGGTTAGAAAAAGATCCTTGAAGACTGAAAGCAAAGATTGGAGCCCAAACTTTTTGCAATGGAAAAGAGACCTTGTGTCTGAGGTCATTAAAGTGCAACCACAACATAGACGTCAACATGGGATCTTTTTGATCATTTGCTGAAACTGATGCAGCTGTTGAAAACAATAGTCAATGACAATCAATCCACGACTTGAAACACATTTCTGAGCATGACATATTTCTCATACAGTCTCTCTTTTCATGTTGTTCTTATTTTTATATCACAGCGCAAACACTCTGCAAGCAGTTTCTGTGAAGATCAAAGTACAGGAATGTGGAGTAAGCCCAAGATAGTTCATACAGACGGTGCAGGCGCCTTGCTTCAGCAGCCAGGCACAAAGCCCAGAGCTGTCTGAGAGCTGGTGGCACAAATGAGTGCCTAATGTACTCAGTTTTGCACCTTTAAGGGAATAAGGCAGATGCTCCAGGTGATCTATAGCTACATATAGTAAGTTCTCCCTTGGTAATGTGGTGATGGAAAGTGTGCGCGTTTGATGTCACACTTGGCTCACAACCTCTTGGTTTGTTCATTGAGTGTTATAATGTAACACAGTGTAGTTCATTGAGCATTGATTCACTTACTCACTCACACAAACACAAACACACACACACACACACAGTCCACTGGTCACAGCTTAATTATAGACCACACCGAAGTTGACGCTTTCACAGAATGACCTCAGCTTCCTTAAGAACAACAGTCTACATTTGCCCTTCTGTGCAGACCAGGTGATGTTCGCCCCCAGCTGCCTGCAGGCTGGCACAATCTGTGGCTCCTCACACCTATGCTTGACAGGTGTCACCAGCTGCTTGCTTGATCTTACTGTCAATAAGAAGCAGCTGGCTCTTATCACACCACTGGCTAGGCTTGCCAAGACTCAGATTCTCCTCCTTTTTGAAATAGTCTCTCCTGTTTTTTTCTGTCCTTCTTTTCTTTTCTTTGTTCTTTTTTTTTTTTTATCTCTGAACACAATCTAAAAGTTGAAGTTAAACCCTGAGGTGTAGAGGGAGTGACGTTACCACTAACAGCAGAACTAACATTCACAGGTTTGACTTGTGCTGAGTGGCGGCTAGAAGCCAGCTTTTTCATGCTCTAACCTCAAGTGACTTGCACTCACATTTTTGAATTGAAAATTACGACAGAAACATTGAACAAAATGGTCCCCTAAGGTCTCAAGTGTGATCTTTGAACAGCGTGACTATAGAAGTCTCCTTGTTATATGTCACTCATGTCTACACATTCCAGTGTCACAGGTGCAAGATTGTCGTCGCTGGCGGTAAGGGTACAGAAAACAGCAAATAACAAAGAAGCTTTGAAAGAATGGGCCACAACCCATCCAAACCTTCACATTCCAGGACCTGAAAGCAGACAGTATCACAGTCTGTGCAGTGAGACTACTGCAGGCAACAGTGGTCTCAGTACAATCCACGTGGTCTGTCCTTGTAGCCTGTAATCCAGGAGACAATGAACACGGGGCCTGGATGCTTCCAAGCCTCCTCAAGCATACAGAATAACGACGTAGCAAAAGAGACCAAGTACAGCAAACAACACATTGGACTTGTCCACATTAGCAGTTTTCCACTTAGAAGAACTTTCTGTGTGTTTCTGTAATGTCTGGAGAGGCAGAATGTACGTGTGCGTTTGATGGCAGTGCTACCCTTTCCATGTATTTACTCACTGTGTGTTGTCACCTGATAATACATTGGTACTGTGGTTGTTTATTTATAATACACATGCTGATGGAGCACTTACTGAGGAACACAGAACAAACGCTTCCAAAAAAATCTCTATCTGGACTCTGAACATTGTAGACGATAATGAAACACAATCATCTGTACACTGAACATGCTTTACAGTACCAGTACAAGCAAATGAGTGGTGCAAATACACATAATTCCGTCTGAAAAGAGAAAACAAGTAGTGGTGAGAATATGAATCTTAACAAGGAAGCCAATTTACCCATTTCCCCAACAAAAATGGGTAAAATAAAGTTCTTATTTGTTGCACCAATTCCTTCTCTGACTTCATGCTCCATCCTCGACAGCTGCATGTCTCCTTGACATGAGAGATGTGTGGACTTGTTGACCATGCCATGTGGGATGTGTTCTTTAACAGACACTGACATGAGGAAGACATGGAATTATTCTCTCAGGACAGCATGATTGCTAACTGGTAAGCACTGCTGTGTCACAGCCAGACGCTCCAGACTGTTTCCTTGCCTTCTGCTCAGTGCATGCTAGGACAGCATCACCGTCAGCCTGATCAGAAATTAGTAGTTTATTAAAAGGATTAAAGAACACATTTTGTCCTTCGACAAGAGACTCTGAAGTGTCAACAGTTTAAATACAATCTCCTGTTCAAGGACAGAATTATATTTAAAACACAACAGAGGTGTATAGCCTCCAATAGACTAAGCTTCTGGAGATTCATAAATATTAAAAGGACCATTCGTTTGTCCAGAGCTCAAATTACGCAACTCTAAAGACTGAGCTGGGAAGAGATTGTCTAAGGGGTTCGTATTACTCTTCTGTATTCTCACTGGTGGCAACACCGCTTCAACAGCAGAATACAGAATGAGACAAACTAAAAGGGAACATTATAGAAAATTGGTGCCTGCAGATTAGTTAATGACAACACTTTACCTCTACAGGATGGTGTCTTTCTGTGGCTCAGAACCCAGCACAAAAACAACATTCACACTACAATTTTATAATACAGATAATCCAGTTTATTTACAGTGTAATTAGTTCCATCAGATGGTTTTTCCTTTGCCATATCTGAACCTAAGACCTTCCAGTGCCAGTACCAGGCTTTGGGAAAACCCGTAAACAGTCTATACTCATAAAAATTGTCATACTGGAAAACAAATCATCTCTGCTGTGCAGGACATAGTTACTGCCACAGATTATTGCCTCACTAGATTTATTTAATGTTGTCACTGCTTACTCAAAGATCAATACCATAGCCAGGAGGAAGTCCTCCACTGTGCCCTTGCTTTTACTTTGTACATAACTTAAAAGAACCTAACAAAATTGTCTGCAAACATACAGTGTGGACACAATAATGTAAATGATGAGTACAATGAGAGGACTTTGAAGAATTTCAATTACTTCTTCAAACACTGAGCAAGGGCAGACCGAGTGTTGCGTGCCAATCAGTAGCATTTCTGAAGGCTATAAGGTATGTACAGCATGCCGATATATATGCATGTTATCACTGTGCTGTCTGTGTTTGGCCCATATGTTTAGCGTTAGTATTGTCACACTGCATGTAGCTATCGTTGTCTTTTTACGCCTTTAACCCTTTAACACGTATCGCAGACAACGCATCCATGCAAGTGCACTTTGTACCGTAATTACGAGACGGTTTGTACTATCGGAAAAATTCTGAAGGTTTCTGAAAGCTGAGAAGTTGCAGGTCAAAGCCCAAATGTGGTTATTATGGTAGTTTCACTCGCGCTGCTGCAGGAAGCCGACAAATCAGCGTTTGTATCACCAGAAAAGGAAAAAGTTGGAAAAACACCTGTACATAGTATAATGTATTTTAAATATGTTTTGCAAATTTGAAATTTAACACACAAAATCTGGTGCTCAGGTTCAACAACTGTGTTTTTAAAATTGTTAATACACTACAATAACTGCCAGATATTGAACATTATTCAGGGAAAAAGGGCAAAAGCGCTAACAGTGTTACAGGGTTAAAGTGCTTAAATGTAAATGGAAGATCTCATCAAGTCATTCTCACAATAGTGATTTAATTACCTTCATTTAAAAGCTTCAGAATTTAAGAGACAACTTTTGTCACTGTCATAAAATAAAATGTTGTGTGGTTTTTTTGAGTGGGCCAATGTGCTCCTTGTTGCTTTTGTTCACCTGAACCATTTCTACAGAACTGACGTTGTGTTACCATCAATGTTTCTATTCAGCGTGAACACAGATTTCATGCACTGTTACCTGGCGTCTGAGGGCCAAGTCTAATGTCAAGACGCCCCTGTCTTGATTGAGTTTACCCCTTTTTCTTTCCATCCATCCAGCCAGTGAATTAGACTACAGCAGCTGAGGCTATGCAGAGAAGCTAATTGCTTCATCGCCTCAGCCAGAGTCATTGCTTGATGGAGAATCCACCGAGAGCCAAGGAAGGACTTGCCATCTGGAGTAGTGGGAGTGTTCCCGGTTGACTGACAGGCGTAACATCATGACATCTCATGTGTCCGTCAGCCTCTCTAACCCTATGGTTGCCTTTGTGAACAGTGTTTTTGGTGACTTAACTACATTCTGCATGAATTTGGACTCATACATTTTTGTGCCTTCAGGTTGGAGTCATAAGTATATTTATGCCTCTTCCCACACACATGACAAAACCCACTGTGATTGAGCTGCTGAGTTTACTCAGGTAAAACGAGCAGCGACCCTGTCACAAGTGTGCACACAAACACAGAAACAGACACACTCACACCCTCCCCTCCGTCCTCATTCCATCATCACAAACTTTCTCAACTCAAGCATCTCTGAGTTTCTTTTTTCCTGTATGTTCACACTTTTTGTGTTTTTGTAAATGTTGACCTTGGAAGGCAGGTTTACAGTAAATTACCCTTAAGGTATTTTTCTGTGCTGCTGACCTCAAAGTAAGCTGGAGAGAAGCCTGTGACAATCTGCAGATTATTCTGATGGTTTAAGTTGTTTTTTTGTGGAATGAGATGACTCTGTGTGAACTGTTGGGGTGACAGTGGCTGCTTAGTTAAATGTGAATCACAATTCAGTCTTTGTTTTTTTGAGTATATGTTCTCCATGCACCCTGATGGTGTTGAGCATAAACACATTACTCATGCCAGTAATAATTAAACATCCTTGAACATAAATATTTTTATGGGCTGAGTGTGCACTTACTACAACAAATATTTATTTTTTTATTACATTAATATAAATGTGCTGCTACAAGCACCTCCTGCCCTGTAGCACAGAGTTGAAGTGCAGAGCCTCTTTCTTTTTTTAAAGTGTGGCGCACAGTATGTAGCTGTGCAAGAACTGATGTGATGATAATCTGCACGGCATTATAGCAAAGATTTGTGTGAGGATTCCCATTCCCACTGGTCATAAAGCCTGTGTAATTCCAGGTTTTACATCGTTTTTTCCATCCATGGCTGTCTCTATCAGCCTCTGCTGATATGCAATAATTGTTCTGCATCTGCAACTTTTATTACAATTATGATTGTATTTAATCTATCTGATCAACTAAAAGAGTGATTGAAAGACAAAACAAATAGTAGCCATCTTAACAGTGCCACTGTGCTGCATGGTGTTGTTTTTTTCTGGCACATCAGTGACATTTCAATTTCTGCACCAGATGATTCAGGGGAGAAAAATACACCAACCACTGGTAATTGGTTGGTCTGCCATCATTATTATTATTATTATTTTATTTTTTTTCATTTTTTGCAGCTTCACCCCGGTTCAAAAATCCTTGGTACACTCACTAATTTGTATGTGAAAAAGCATGTAGTGTTATTGGCTTTCTTTGGAAGTGAACTGGAGGTTATGAATGAACAAGTATTATCTCTGTATATATTGCATGAGCTGTTAAAGTAAAGGAAAAAGTTTAAAGCTTGACACAAATACCCAGCTAGTTTTCACTTGTTTATTTTGAGTCAATCTTTTCAGCTTACTGTCATTATCCATTATCTGACTGCAGCACAGAAACAAAGCTTTTGTTTACGGATGTTCTCAGGGGCAGATTATTGGCAAGTATTTAATAACTATGCCTCATTACAGTTGAGTAGTCATGTGTGAGCTCTCTATGAAGCTCACCAGCACAACTGGGACATGTCGAGTTGTCACAATCTGGGAGCAGCTTTGTCCTGATATGACCACGTCCAATACAAACCAGTCCGTCAAGTGATATGGGATCACACCAGCTGCGATGCCTGTCACCGCAGTGATGTTCTGACCCATGAGTGTGCTGCAGTACCCTGGAGTCATCATTATTACCCGCTGCGACAGTGGGGCTTGTATTGTTTTCACCTTGTGAGCCTGCGTGTCTTTGTGTGATCAGAGGAAAATGTGGTCCTGTGAGACAGCTATTGACGACATCGGCAGGTGTTTATCTGCCTGCTTGTCTGTCTACGGACAGATTCTGCCTCTGCAACAGTGTCACAACTTAGGTGTCTCGCGGCCAAGTTGCAGACTGGATTCATTTGCTTCTTAAAGCTTTTGCTATACCTGAACCTTTTTTACAGAGTGGATGTCATGATTTTTTTTTTATTTTTTTATTTTTACCATCAATGTCCTCGGCTTGTGAGGATAACAGAAGTTCATGTTCATCACTCCATCATGCACCTTGATTTCCGTCGCCCTCAGCTCGACTTTTGTTCATTTATACTCAGTTCACCCCCTTCCCCGGCAACTCAGACAAGCAGGACTCACAATAGGAAGTGAGCATATTCTGCATGAAAGCCGAAAAGGCTGACTCTGGCACATGTCGAACAACTTTCTGCCGTGTTATTGAGTAAATCGGTCCAAAACTTTTTATTATCAAACTGAATTTGACCACAATTTTACTTTTTTCTGTGTCTGTGTGCGATCATGGTAAAATGTGGTCCTCCAGGACAGCCCTTGTAGAAGGCACTACTGTAACTCACAGGCGGCTTTGCCGACCTTGGCAGGTGTTTATCTGGCTGATGTGTGTCTTTGGACAGATTTTGCCACAGCGATACAGTGTCACAACTGTGCAAGTTGCAGTCACAAAACATCTCAGGTGTGTAGCTAAGATCAAAATGAAGGCTGAGCTCTTGTGGTGCCACCTGCAGTGACAGGAACTGTCCACAGACAGATGGACGTGTAAACACCTGCCATGGCAGTGAAAGGCTTTCACTGCTTTGTACTGTTGTCACTGCACTAGCTGCAGGGACTACATACAGTGGAATGAAAGGTAAAACTGGCAGTAACAGGTTAAAAAAGGGGGGTTAATCAAACCTAGCTGAGCTGGTTGCCTGAGTATCAATCACATGCTGTGATTTACTGATACCATCAACCTACAGCAGTGATAATATAATGTGTTTTCTTTCCTTTAAGAGCTCTGTCTAGGATCCCTCTGTTCAAAACAGCATGCAGATTGAACACTGTACAAACCTATTAATCAACCCTTGTCGGTGCTAATCATTATAGGTCAGTTCGGATCAATCGGGTTTCCGTTCACAATGCCAGCAGCCTTGGCATAACAGAACCACATTTATCACTGCATACCCTTTCGAAAAATGGACTAAGAATTAAGAAATTCAAATGACTTATTCATAGTCCCTTTTCTACTTTATAATTAGCTGATTTATTTTGGCTTATTATTACAATGCTCTGTGAAAAGTCATTTTTGTAATCAATTCTATTTCCTGGTGATTCCATTCCATTTTTTTTTATAGATTATATTTTTGTGTTATGATGATGGTGGGAAATGCTGTTTATTATACAGCAGGCCTGCGTAAAAATGTAATTTTACTTACAGCAGCAAAAATGTGAAAAATGGATCCTACGAACCCTCCCAAAAAAGAGGCTGTTTGATAAATAACCTTTGCAGTCTGCTGGTCAGGTTGAGAGCTAATGTAAGCATTATGCTGGGGACGGAATTAAATATTGTCACATTTAAAAAAATGCAATTTCCTCCACGTCACACTCTATAACAACATTTTCCTGGGTTGCGACTGTAAACGCCTGTGGTTGGATTTGTTTTAATTCAACATGCTAAGAAACGTTACAGTTACAGTGACGATCATGTGAGATGGCCAGTGGAGCCATAAACACAAACACTGTAAGTGTTCCTCAGGGCGATTCCTGAGGCACCACAGTGCTACAACATACCTTCTCATTTTTCAAGTACTGACAGGAAAAAAATGTCTTATATAAAATAAGTGCAATGTTATTAAGTCTACAATATAATGTTATATAATGTACCATTTTTTATTAGCATAAATGTTAGAGACATAATAGATCTATTACCAAACAACAACACCTGACAGTGCTCACATTTTGGGATTTACACATAGTTGGGGTTTGGGGATTTACTTGTCATGTAAAAGGAGACATCATCATAGGGCACTGCATATCTGATAACATCCATCTATTGCCTACTGCTTTATTCTCCACAGGAGTGTCGAGCGGGCCGCTGGTGCCAATCCCAGCTGACATAGAGAGAAAGGCGGGGTACACCCTGGACAAACAACTATTCACTCTCACAGTGAAAGCTGATAACAGCTGAGGTATAATACATTTAAAAATGTGTTTACCTGTTTATGGTAATGATGGCTATATACATTCAGTGCCACACACAAACGTCTTTACTGCCACCTCTGAGGTTCTTTTGATCAAGAAGCTGGCATCGTCTTCACTGTATCATCCTTCTTCGCTAATTGGCAAGGAGTCAAGAGTGAAAGTGCACTTTGTCCCGTCTTTAAAACAGACACACATTTGTACCACCGCAGTGACAAGTGAGAAGTACAAGATGGCCAATTTCAAACAGAGAGAAGTGTGAAATCCAATAACTGCTCAAACACTGAGCAGAAAACTGAAGATTTGCTCACAAGTGTGTTTTCCTGCATTCACAAATGTTTATTCATAATTGTCTTTTTGGTGACTGAGTTCATTATTGTGACTATTCATCTGTAAATATGATATCAAGCATTTGCATTATATATTTTGGTTTTTTGAATAGTGCATCCCCTATTCTATCAAGTGAGAAAAGGTCCAATACGCCGGTTCTGCTATGATGAAGGTCTAAAAAAAACGCTATCGCTGCCTTGATCTTATAGCCGACACCTGGCTGGGAGGCGTGTGTGTGTATATAGTCTCATAAAGCAATTCTTGTTTCTCGCGGGACCCAAGACTTAACGAGACCTCAGATTTTGGGCCTGCGGCCCTGATCTTGCAAGGCTGTTTTTCTGCTAATAGACAGAAGGGGGAATGGAAACAGCGCCAATCTCCCCGCAACAAGCCATTAAATCATCGTTGTTAAATTAAGGTAAAAATACTGCATAGTTCTGCTTTAATATTCTAGCCACAGCTTTGAGGACATATTCTACTTCATATTTCATCCTGAATGTGATCTAAATACCAGTGTTTAAACACATTTGGCTGGAGATTTTTCATGAAGGTTACAAAGGGGTTAAAAAATGACATATCTCTCATAATGGCTTGTACAAAGATGTTAATTAATGTCGATGACAGCCACTGAAAGTGAAGGAATTTGCTTAAGGTTGTAAAGCAACATATATCCAGATGACCTCATTAATCAAGAGATTTTGATTGGTGATGAATAGGCGGTGGAACACAATATCCACAGTCCACAGGTTCATATCACGCTTTTAAATAAATTTTTTACACTGTAGAAATACCATACGTCAGCATTAGATGTATAGCTTAATAATCCACCATTTACAGATTTAAAAAAAAAATCAGCAATCATGCAATTATGCAAAAACTGAAAGAAATGGGGCCGCTTGATTATTACAACAATCCTAAATCAAAGACGATGGGAGATGTTTTAACAGGAAGAGGGGAGACATTGTTACATTTGTACACGGAGTTTTTCTCACTCGATGTGAGGGTCTAAGGACAGAGGGTGTCACTCACTGTAAATTGTGTTTGTGTAGCTATATAAATAAAATTGACTGGATTTGAATATAAACTGTTCTGAAAAACCTTAAAAGAACAGGTTTTCTTGTCACTAAAAAAAAAAAACAGACCGACAGCAAACACTGAACAGACTGAAAGATAAACACCCCATTGCTTTAGTCATGGCCTTTGCCCTGTCTGACGTCTGGCTGTTTAAATGCTGCGCTGAGTAGAAGTTGCCCTTTCTTACCCCAGTCTCTCCTCCTTATGCTGTCAATTGTCACACTGGGGTGATGTCTCCATAGATGAGCAAACACATTTGAAGTCTTGCCAGTAGCATAAGTAACATGTTGCACAGTGCTTGCATACAAAGAGGGTAACAAGTAGGTAACAAGGAATCCAAACGATCCTGCTGGCACACCCTCTAACTCTGGCCCTTTTCTTGTGACTTCTCGCCATTTCTACAACTGACTCGCAGCACTCAACACTCCACGCCTCGGCTCGCCTCGGACCAAATGAAAATTAAATAAATAAATGAAATGAAAATGAAAACTGGGTTACTAGCACAAGGTGTAAGACCATTTATACTAAATTTCTAAACGTTTATATCCCTCTGTCTGTCCCAAATGTAAAGTTGCAATTGCTTTAAGACAGCAAGTGAAGCTCAGCTTCCTCTAAAAGGTTATCAAATATGAACCGTGTTGTATTTACATTTCAATACATAAGTGTGTTAGAACGCAATTAGAATGTGACACTCGTTCGTTCAGAATCACCTGTTTATCACAGATGGTGGATCGCCTTACGTGATTTTCATATTCCCGTATCAGCCTCCGCATTAAAAACCACTTGAAGCTCAGCTTCAATTGTTCTCTATGGGACAACACAGAAACGTTTTATTCACTGTGAGCTCAACGATGATTGGACAAATGTGGCGAAAACAGGACTTCCTGGGAAGCTCAGCTTCTCTCGGACACTGGGCTTTTGCATGATGATTGGAGAAACTGTCTGAAAGGCGGAACCAGTTTTTGATTGACAGCGTTGCAGGAACATACACAACAGCGGAGCCTTTTGTGCCACAGTGCTGTGTGGATTATAACCAGTCATTGTGTGTTATTCACTCGAGAATATAACCCATTTTAATTTGTACATATACATGCACTGTAAATAAAAACACTATTATAGCATTTCAGTTTTACATAATTATCACCTTTGTTTGCATCATTTCTATTATATATTATATATATAATTATATATGTGCAGTATAAATAACTGGGCCTGAAATGAGCTTCCCCTGATTCAAGGACCAGCAACCGTCATTGTTATTATTATTATTTTAATGTCCTGTTGGTTTTAAGTTGGTCTTAGTGTTTTCGTATGTTGTTTTATGTCGAACTGTACAGCACTTTGGTCAACTTTGTTCTTTTTAAATGTGCTTTAGAAATAAATTTGGATTGGACTGCTCTGTCACTACCCTACATGCCTCTGTGCGTCTTTTTGTTGGTATGGACATTATGTAATGACCGAACGGACCGAACAATACACACATGCCCCGAACCATGACATACTGAGTGGGACCATTCCACCCCCAGTGATGAAGTGTTCGGGCTTTCAGAGATTTTGTTTCGCTGATAACAAACCCTGAGCTTTGCAGGCAGTTTTTCCCTCACTATCCAAAGTCCAATTCCCAAGTCCATTACATCTGTCCCGGAGACGTAAAACTCTAAAGGCAATTAGCCTTCGCCTCCCGGAGGATTGTCCCCATAGGGACTGACATATGTTTATGTTTGTTACAGTCTTAATGTGGAATTGACAGAAATAAATTAACTGTGTGCACATTTTAGGTCAGAAACACAAGCATTGTGTAATCTCAAATTATCTAACTCCTCCTATTCCTCAGCAGTATCAAAGCCTTTTTCAGACTTTGATATAAAGTTTTAATTGGCCTCATTACTGCATTCACTGTCTCCTGAGTTGTATCTCAAATCAAAACTCTAAACTTTCAAACTGGATAAATGCCCACATATTGATTTTATTTCTTTCCTATTTAATTCCTCTGATAGTACTTCAGCAATTTGCGTGTTTGACTTTCCTCTAATATACCCAATGATTTACAGCAATGTCACTGCTCTGCACTGCAGATATACCACTGTCTCCAAGTTAACAGGACTGTGTGTAACAGGGCTATTCAACACCAGCAGGTGGGAAATAGCTGGCGGTTTGTGGTCCACAAAGAATATTTGTCAAAACAACAAACAAACAAATAATACAATTAATTTGGCTAAAAATAACAGTATAATTATAGCAAATATATTGCTGCAAGGAATACATACAGTATATACCTCATCTTTCACTTTATTCTGGCAGTAAAATGGACTGGCCATTTTACCAGTAGGACAGAGGTGGACATTCAAGAGACGTGCAAAAGTTAAAGCCCATGCCAACGGACAAGAATATGAGGCATTTTAAAAAGGTCCATAACATTTGCAAAATTAGTCAAATAAGTAAAGTCAAAAAATGGTGCCATACAGACCAACAATAAAGGAGCCTGTTCATAATGCTACTTAAACAATTTCAAACAAATTTAAAGACATTTGAATCAAAAACCGATCAATAATCTTTGAATTTTAAGATATCATTACATCAAGAAAAAAGGAGATATTAAGTATTTTTGACAGGTCTTTATGAACAAATGTAGACAACAAGACGAAGATAGTAAAAAGCAGGTAAGCCTGTTCACAATGACACAAACTGTAACATAGTGATCACCACTAAGTAAACATCTTCAAAACATCAGCTATTTTGAGCCTATGAAAGAGGAATTATAGTGACTGACACAACGTCACTGTGTTGAAATGATGATTTGACTTGTATTGCACTTGTAATGCACGGTGTGGTGCTTGTATGCGCTGGTAAAGTAAATAAATATTTCTTTCGCTCTGGAACTGAGGATATTAAAAGTCAACTTTGCGTCGCTTTAGCTTGGAGATCGACATTGGACTCACTTGAGTGTCTGTGACCTATCCCGCCCACGAAGAGTGCAAGCGCAGCGTGAGTGACTGTGCATCCACCTCCATTTCTTCAAACAGATCTGGATCACAGCCCAGCCCTACGTTACACGCGTAACATCACATATAGTCGTACCCAAATCAGGTGAGCGCCGTTGAGACTCCGTTCAATCTGCTCAGAGACGAGTTTTATCATGTCAGCTTAATTTACGGAGAGTTTGTAGGCCAGAGGAAAATTAGAAAGGGCTGTATGTGACCCCCGGGCCGCTATAATCTGCAAGGGCACTTAAAGGCAATGTGCACACCAAATCCTTTTAGAGGCATCCGTCACATCAGACATGGGGAACCTTACAGCTTGTGCCATCCTGAGAATGTCATAAAGCTTGAAAGTCGTACATTGTGTGGGACAGATTATTTCATTTTGTTTACTTTGTGGGTTGCTGTATGTGCATGATGTGACTGTGGATCTCTCTTGAGCTCTTGACAATTACATGAAACAGAGCGAGAGATTCCGGGTGTGTCAGAAAGTTTGTGTTCTGCACAAAAAAACATAATTTTTTTGCTTCAGATTAAAGTGCCATTAAAATGACAAAGGTTATTTTTTTGTTAACATTATTACACGGTCCTGTAAAATTTGCATTACACCATGAATTGTATTTTACTTCATCTAAATGCAAAACATGTCAATGAATAGATGATGTGGGAGTGGTGAGAGGATGAGAAGAACACCATTGGAATAAAGTGCGTGAGACTTAAATTCAATGCATTCATGTTCACAGGCCACATGTGGATGGCAGTCACATAATATGAGGTTTTCTTGATCACTTCTGAAAAGTCGGATTACTGCAGCCTCACTGCATCTTTGTTGTGATGCACTGGAGTGAACTTCACCGTAATTTCACAGGTTTTCACCCCGCATAGAAATCAATTAAGCAGCGTGCACTTACATTATCTCCTCTAAGACAAAAAAGTGATGAGACCATGTCCCTTTAATAATTCATGCTAATCAGACCATATTCACTCGAGGAGGTGACTGTTGTGCCTCGATGTCACATCAGACTCTAAACTCTAAAGAACTTTGTCTCTTGGAATTTTCTTTTAAAGTATCTTCTCCACCATGACATATCACTGGCTTGCACATCATACTTACATGTGTTCAATGAACGACTCGGCTCGGCGGAACTCATGACAACATGGCAGAGGATGTCTTCATGTTTCCATTATTTATTTCTCAACACAAACACAAGCGCAATCAATCACACCACTGTGAGTCATCCCTGAAAGCCACGTCATGTCCTCCTGTCCCTCTGTTGCCTTGGCTGTATGTTCATTTAACAGAAGGCATGGTCTCTGCATTTGCATATTTTATTTATAGAGCCAACTAAAGGAATAATAATAATCAAAATCAACAAACCAGCAGTATCACAATGAAAATAATGTGTTAGGAATCAGTTGTTTAAAACAAAAAAGATCAAATATGAGCAACAATAGGGTCCAATGTGAGAAAATTTAGAGATTTAAATGTATTGTTTTCTGAGATACAATTCATTTAAAAACTGTTTGAGTCTGTAACTTAGTTAATGGCTTGGCACCACTGCTCAAACACCACTAGTTTGTGATGTTAACTTTTAATGCAAAGGCAGCTGCAGATGAAATGTTTAATTTGAAGTTTTGGAACTATACCGAAGAGTTTTCAGATAAGTCAAAATTGAAAAACTGGAATAAGTCAAAAAGCCCCTTACCAGAGAGACAAGAAGATTTTGTACAAAATAAAATGCTGTACTGAACTATTGCATTGCTGGAACTCTCTACCCTCTATATACTCAAGCTTACACTTTTCACAAGTAGACAGTCGCCATAAAGAGATGGAGGGAGGAATTAAGTGCACTGAGAGTCACTGGCCATTAATCAAACCATGGACCTTATCATAATAGAGTATGTGACTTAACCACAAGGCTGCACATACAACCAAATGTTACTATTAAACTGAGCGGACATCACAACCAGTTACAGCAGGATCTGCACACCAAGCACTAAAGTCTGCTGTGAAGTTACTGTTTACTCCTCTAACACGTGATGAGTTTATACATGCACATGTCATTATTAGGGCTGTCAACAGATAAAAAAACAAACAAAAAAATGTATCTCACATTTTGAAATTCGATTAAAAGTTTGCTTTTCTTCTAATGACTAAATTAGATAGAGCTGAAACGATTAATTTATTAATCGATTAGTAAATTAATCAACAACTATTTTGATAATCGATGAATCAGTTTGAAGCTTTATTCATGATTAAAACAAGATTTTCAATTGTTTAAACCTCTTAAATAGTAGAAGAGTATTTTCTTCATTTCTTTGCTCTGGATAACAAAGAAATCATTAAAAGTCCATCATTTTGGTTTGTGGACGAAACAAGACATTTGAGAACATCATCATTTCCAGGTTTTACAAACACCGATCAACATTTTTTAAGGTTTTCTGATATTTTATGGACCAAATGATTAATCGAGAAAATAATCGACAGATTAATCGATTATGAAAATAATCGTTAGCTGCAGCTCTAATGCTACAAGAACACGTGTTAACATCACAACAACAAAAATCCACCTGAGAATGTACTCAGACATTCACATTTGTCATGAGTGAGAGACAGAGACAGAGACAGAGAGCACAGTCAGCCACGCAGGGTAGGTGTCCAAATGGAAGTCTCCGGGCAGCTGCGTTACAGTAGTTCATTTGCCACTTACTTTCCACTCGTTGGCGATGTGGAAGAATTCCTCAACAATTAGTCCCGCTTGTTTTTTGACAGTCAAGGCAAAGGGTCGCAACTTCCAGTCATTGTCAATAAATGACTGCGGTGCGGTGACACCCAGGTAGTTGTCATACTGCATAAAACATTTGTTTTATCGATGGTTCTGTCGCTCAGCTTCTTAAAATGAAACCTTCCGCCCAACAATCCCTCACCTACCATCTCAGTCTCTCCTACAGTGACTGACTGACTGCAGGCAAGTGACTGTTTTGTGTGGATAATTCCCGGCTTTCATGTCGGAGGTCAGTGCACACCACAAGTAAACAAACTTGCTGTATTACTGTATTAATACCGATGATTAACAGCTCTAGTCTTTATACATGAGAGAAAGAAAGATACTACAGTACTTCGGTAAGTTACATGTGGTTTATCCTTTTTACTCCAGCATTACTTGTCGAGACTGCATCCACAAAACACAGGCACAGTTTTTGTGGGTCAGGGTTTCTCAGTCCTGATCTTGGTTTAAATATTTCCCTGCTCCAACACACCTGATTCAAATAAATCAGGTGTGTTAGGGGAGCATTGTTGGTGGAGCGTGTGATATTTTCAATATCACACAATCACTCTAAAACCGTGATCATGCTAAGAATACAACTGTGAAGTCCTCCTAAAACACCTAGATATATTTTTAACAGTAAAATCCACCTCTGAAACCTTTCATGGGCACTTCATGGTCATAGTGCTCTGCGCTTCTTCCGTTTATTCCTTATATAAAATGTGTCAATCTGTGTGTGGCGTGTTGCAACATAGCCACAGACACGGAGACAAAACAACCGAAAATACACATGTGGAGCTGTTTGAACTCATTTTGGCAATGGTTTGAATGAAATGCATTTTTTTTATATATATATATTTGAAGGTTTCAAACTGCAGCTTTAACTGTTCTGTGACTAAAAACTAAAAACAGGCCGTGTGAGCATTTGAATCAAATAGCGTAGTTAAATCCACACTCACAAAGCACTTCAGGACGGTAAAAAACACCTGCACATCAACATGTGGATGTTCACTGCGCTGCTCCTGTCACTGTCATATGAAGTGCTCCTGCCAGCTGTGCATCTCCGTACCTGCGTGTAAAGTCTCTTTTCTTTGTCACTGCTTACTTACTATGACTGAAAACAGAGCTTAGTTACAGTAAGTGATTTGATTCTGCAAACAAACTAACATGCGACAGAGAACTGGTCAAAACTGCATGAAGGTTGGTGAAATACAAATCTGTGGTTCAAAAGTCCAACAAACCTTACTTTATGAAGCTCTTAAAACTGTAGTAACTTTACAATAATGGAGCTGTGGTTGCATTAAAGTTAAAGGGTTAAAGTGACAATTTTGTTCCAGCCACTCACTCATGTCATATCACTCATGTCACATGATATCTTAATATTATCCCAGCCTGGAGTAAATGATAACAGAGAAAAAACTGAATATTATATCATAGAAAAGTTTAGGTCATTTCCACTTCTACTGTGACCAGAATGTTGACTTTCTTAATATGCAAATTGACTAGAGTTTGAAATTAATTCATCTGTGTTGGTGATTATATCTGCAATATTCCAAGCGGCCTTCACTCCGCAAACCGTAAATGACTATTTTCTATGCAGGCTTTGTATTTGATTAACACGTTTATCTTGGGAACATGCAATTATGAAGCCTCCATTAGCTCCCCATTGTCTTCCCCTTATTGAAATGGATTTTTCTCCTAACCGTTCGTGTGGTGACCGATGCTTAATTTAATCTGGACGGTGAAGTAATATGAAAACATCAAAGGTCTCTGAGGCTGTAGCCTGCTCCTGGTCAAAGTAAAGCCATGCTAACTCTCTTTCGAAAATAAATGCCCCTCAATATAATTGGTGACTGAGGCTCCGGCTCATGCACACTCTTTTTTTTTTTCCTTTCTGCCAGAGCCTCCCCTGTGAAAACAAATCCTCCATTCCCGAAGCCGCATTACTGCATAGTCACTGCACCAGAATCCCCATGGCAACAGACATGTGCAACAGCCTGCTTTTCCCTCTTTCCCTCCGCCACAGAGCTCTTTCCCACTAAGAAACTCAGTGAGCTCGACAGTGCAAATGCACAGCATCTTCCACAATCATGTACAGAGGTGGATGCAGGAGAAGGGAGGCAAATATATCTCTCATAAGAATCTGTCAACTGAAAAATCTCTTTTAGTTCAGCTGGTTGCTATTGGAAACTGCATGAGGACACGGAGTAAGAAGCAACAAGCATTGCAGGGCTGGAACGGTGGTATACATTCACTGTGACAAGGAGACACAGCCTCTTGTTTTTAAATGGTAACTATCTGCATCACTTCAAACTTCATTCAATGTGTGTTACCATAAACTTACTGGACGACTTCATGACACATACACCCACAAGTCCATACCTTCTTATTCTGCCTGTATCTCTGTCATTTTCCTCCCTTCCTTCCTTCCTTCCTTCCTTCCTTCTTTCCTCTGAGTCTGACCTTAACTATAATAATGATGCAAATCGTGTTTGGTGCAAATGAAGAAGTCAGGCTGGCCGGCAACCCCTATTTCCTGTTCTCATAGCACCTCATCACAGTAGAAAAGACAGATGCTTTTTCAATCTCCACCTTGCAGAGTCCCACTTATGCTGCTGGTTCTCGTGTAGAGCTCTGAAGCAGAGTTCTCTCGTTCTTATCTCCAAATGAGCTAAATGGCATGAACAGAGATTTGTATTGTAAATGGACAATGAGGCAGTCAAATGATTCTCATAATGTCCACATCACTGGAGGAAGGGTGCAAAGTAAAATAAATAAATAAATAAATGAATAAATAAATAAGACAATCAACTATTCTTTCTCAAATACATCATTTACAAACTGCTGTATCAGCCTCTATTCTGGCCTCTATCATTTTTAAAAACACAACAAAAGACAGCACTCAGCAGTGCAAACTTTGCCACTTCATTTCCAACAGTGTCAGTGCAAGGTTAACAGGTGTGTTAAAAAAAAATTAAAAATCCTGAATTTGGATGTGTATTTGGGTCGCTACTTCATCCCAAGGTAATTTCATCTGAATTCTTCCTTTACTTTGTTTTATGCTGCTCACAAACGAGACAGCCAAACACAGATAAACACAACCTCTCTGGGGGATGTAATAATACAACAATAATTATCAATTCAAAGTAATATATAATACGCATTATATGTCTTGGATTATTAAATATATTTGTGGTAATTTACCCAGCATACACTGCTCAGAATTGCTATACATCTATACCTTTTTATATTGCAGTACAACTTCAATAAGCTGTATTTCAGCCGAGTGACCCACTACGTTATGTGCAAGTGACACAAAAGCCAAACGCCCTTGAAAGTGGTGGATTGCCCATTGTATCACACTGGATCTCTTTTTTTCTTTTCTTGTGCAGCTTGATTTAAAGGTACCAGGATCATCAAGCTGCAGGACATCCAGTTCACTAAGCCTCTGTTCAGACCTGGTATTCACATTCATCCGGAGTGATCCAACCACATTGCAGACAGAGTAAAGCACTATTGTTCACACTTGGCATTAAAATGCATCCTGTAAACACATGAGATCAGATCTGGCTTCTCCTGCCCTTTACATGGATCAAAATTGTGTTTTTAACCAGTTTGACTGTACAGACCAGTATGTCAACGTATTTCTGTGTCTGGTTATCTGTGTGTGTGTGTGTGTGTGTGTGTGTGTGACAGTTAGAGAATCAGGAGACAGCCAAGAGGAGCTGAATGGATCAAATCCCTACTTGAGCTGCTGCTTTTTACTGTGCATATATTGTGTCTTATGTAACATAAAACAAGATTTTAGATAAGATTTTAACCATGAGAGGAAAAAAGCTTCAATATTGTGGTTATGACTAAAAATAAATGAACATGATGAGTGGGTGCTGAAAAGCCTAAAAAATGCTGTGAAACTGCAACAGGTCAGAGGACATGAGCCGAGGAAGGACTGTGTTCATGCATGATCAGGAATGTGGTCCAAATATGTTTTTTGTAAACAGATCTGAGGGCAGTGTTCAGACCTGGACTTAGGGCTGTCCACATGTGATCACATCACTCAGGATGAATGTTAATACCACGTCTGAATGGAGCCTATAGCGGTGATTAATAGGAGCACTAGATTACTTCGGTTAGTGTATAATCATCTCTGGCATTAGAGATGAACAGACTGACAGCTGAGTGATTCTCAAAAACCATCACTCTCACGTCCAGCACTACCAAAGGAGCACTGCCATGTGCTCCTTTAGGGCGTTTCTGTCCGTGACGTTACAGTGCACACCACTTACAGTACATCACTGTCCTCACATGCCATTTACATTTTCCATGTCATTGCTGACATATGACCGCCACTTCTGGTTCATCGCAACAAAATGTCAAATCCCATGACAACATAAAAGGTCACTAAAGAGCAGTTTAGAGACTGTATTTGAATATAACTGGGACTGGCCGTAAGCTGACATCATCAGCACAGCCAGAAAATAAATGATATTACGGAAGCAGTGTCCAGAATGAGACGTTGATCAGTGACCATGAGTAGATTCATTGCAATTATGAATTTACCTTATTCAGTATTAATTAATCAACCAACATCTGTTTTATTTCATTTGTGTCCCTTTTCTGGACCTCATTGTTATGATTTATACCAGCAGACGGTGTGAATCAACCACAGCACTGATGTAATTAACAGAAGAAGAAGTCAAAGTACATGAACACGAATGTGAGACATCATAGATTAAAGATAAAGTGGATTTCCACCGAGGCCAACCACAGCCACTGGTTGCAAAATGAAGTCAGTTTGAATGCCTAATTCTCACTTAATTTACAATGTCAGTAAAAAATGTTCCTAAGGGGTTAATGGTCTCTACTTCTAGTATCAGGTCTTACACAATAGCACACACACACACATATATATATATATATAGATATAGATATATAGATATACAGTATATACATATAAATGAGTCAGAATGATTGTAATTCCCATCGTTTGGTGACCTGGATCAGGGTTGCTGTTCAGAGGCAGAAAAGTCAAAGGCATGACAGATGTTTTATACTTATTTTTTTATTTTTCATGTGCTTAATTTACTTCTTTTTTTGTTGTTTGAACTGTGCATTATCATACCCCACAGCTGTCATTTTTACACGTGCAAGCCTTCACTAAAGAGCAAATCCTGGGAGCTTGTACACGCACAAATGCAATTCTACCTCAGTCTTCCGACAGATTTACTTTGTTGCACAGAAACGAATGAAAGGATAAAGAAATATTTTGGAGCACGATTCATTAGAGCAGACCCCTGTGGATTATATGTTGTTTTTCCAGATGTCATTCCAATTTAGGAACAGCCAAAATGAGAATTTTTTTTCTCAATTTATTTTTATTAAAATGTCATGCAACGTATAAATCACAAAGAATACGAGTGAGGTAGGAGGATAAACGAAAAAGTAAACAAGCAGCAGGTCTAATTTTCAAAATCTCCACCACAACGTAATCTTTCTCAGCAAGGGATCGCTTGTGCCAACAGGGTTCCTCTCCAGCAACTATGAACATGTTTTGGTTGATCTCTCCCACATTAGTTGTAATTTGGAGGCAGAAGAAACCCTATGCCCCCAGTAACCTATCTTTGGAGATGCTATCTCTGCCTATTTTACTAATTATGTTGTCTTTTCATCACAGGGCTCTCTTCTTACACTGTCAAAAATAAACAAGATGAAACAGCTTTTTATCTGTGCTACACTTTAATGACAGGAGTACAGTACTTTACCCGTGTAAAATGCAGAACAACATTTAAGGAAGGAAATAATATGCAGATTATGTCCCTGTGCGGTCTTTATTAACTTGTTGAATCACCTCTGCTGTTGTTTATAAATAGGCCAGGCCATTTACTCATTAAAGCCCATTAAATTTGCTGCCCAGCGCTTTGTCTCTGCTAGAGAGTTTACAGCTTAATTTACCAACATATCAGCTCAGCTTGGCTGGTTTGATTCCTTTGCACTTCCTTGTCATTAGTCAGACGACATGTGACCGTATGACTCAGCTCGTAATAACTAGACTTCACTGGTGAGTTCAAAATCATAGTTTTCACTTCAGGTTCCTGTTGATTTGTCTGTTCTTGTGACACTTCCTGAGCCATTTGCTCAAATGCCTCCTTAAATCTTCAAGAGTCAAAATGAGTCACAGCCAAACGATACATGCTTTATGTTGTGCGCGTTTCTTAATCAACACAAATGATCAGTGTGACTCAATAGTGATTATAACTGATCACTTTTAAGACTGATTACGGGATGCTACAGTGAAGAAGGTGACCTTTGTTCAGGTCTACTGATTCAATTTAAAGACGCGATGCATTGCTGCAAATCTCTGTCGCTTTACTTTGTGTTTGTCTCGGTGACAGAATGGTAACTATTACTCTTGAAAAACATTCTTTCAAATAGAGAATGTCATACACAATTATGGATAATTGAATGACAAACACAGCCACAGTTGCCTTTTGTGTCTCATGGCTCAATGTATATAAAGGATTTCCTTGTTCCTTTACTTCCACTTCCAAGTTCACTTTATGTGTTTGTCATCTTGATTATAGACTGGAGGATTATAATTGAATATTTATTGGTCTTTGTCCATGCACAACTCAACATTAATCATGTCTCTTCTAATCCAGCCTGTCTTTTATCTTCCCACAGGAAGGAGAGTTAATCCCTAAATCCCTGTTTATAGCACATAGCCATTTCCCCTGCTGACTTGGTGAAGTGCCATTGGCTAGTTCTGTCAGGTAATGATTGCAAGACACGTGGATATGCACAGTAATGGACGTTCATTTTCAAACCGAAAATCTGACAATCGTTAATGGCTTGCAGTAAAATCAACTTGATCCAGTCGACAAGTGAGTTTTCTCTCTTCACATTCAAATGTATTCGGTGTCCTAAAACAACTGAGCTTCATAGAAGTCTATGCACACACACTAATCAATATCTGGGATAATGATGCAACTTTTCAGCGCCTCTCCATCATGTGGGATAATGTAAGCTTTAGGTGTGCATTTCCCGAGCTTCCAAAAGGAAAGGAAGTGAGTCGAATCTGGCCTAAAAATTCATGAGTGCTGAACTTTTGATCCCGCTTTCAGGAATCCTTTTTTAACAGTTTCCTTAACCAGGGGAAGATGTCTGTGCCCTTCAGTATTCAGCAACGCTTCAGAGCCGTTCTAGGAGACGTTTCTAGAAGGATGATGAAGATAACGCAAACATGCAGACGCAGTCCCACAGGTGAGAAAGTACAACGTAGAACAATATAATTAAAACTAAAAAGGCCCCTCAAGGCTTCTTGATGGATACAAACTTAATACAGCTGAACTGCAGGATTACAGTAATTGTTTCTTAAAGGATTAAATAATCTCTCACCACAAAATGTGAATCAGTGTTGATATTGAGTCCGATGATGCCAATCAACCATGCAAGAGTTTAAAATGAAGATTTACCTATACAGTATTGCATACATTAACAACGCTGACTTTGGTCCAGTAAACTCATCTACCTACACAAACTCAAGCCAGTGACATGTTATCATCACACTGTGGATACAGTAAATTGTGGGTATTTGGATGAGTTGCATCTCTTTGTATTACTGATTATTGGCCTTCTCTCTTTGCACTGGACAAATAATTACATTTTCCGTCTGTCGTTTTCAAGTGCATAGGCAATATGATTGGTCCAGTGTGAAACTCTGGTTGAAATTATGTTCATGTTGCAGAAATTGAAGATGAAATATTTATACTTGAGGCAGATAGTTTGTATGAATTGTTTTTTTTCAGCCTTTTACGCTCATATCAGGAGCTATATCAGCTCAAAGAAGGTCGCCATAAAATAGCTCACAATGAGGAACAGTAAACATCTTTTGAGTTTTGATACTAACTGAAGGTTTCAGTTCTCCAACACACTCAAAAAGCGAATGGTATGATGAATGTCACTAACACTGTGTCAGTACAAGATTTATGTTTTCCTTTTTACAGTCACATGACTCTGACACTATCACACTCCACCTGGATTTGGTGTTAATGGTTATACTGTGGCGAGCTAAACTTCTATTATATTTTACATCGAACCAGTTCAAATTCATAACACAGCGGTTTTCATATCCGTCGTCACAAACGAACGCTAGAAGTCTGAATAAGCACTGCAATGATCTAGTTTCCCCTCGAGCTGGTGTAGGTCATGTTTTGTATGTAATTGGCTGCGGTGATATAGATATTAATGATATATCACATGTGGATATTCTTAACCTTGTGAGTTATAAATCATAGAGCAGAAATAGACTTGGAGGAGCAGGCGGCGATGGTGGGGGTGGTGTGTCGTTGTCTGTTGATTCAAGGCTCTCTGTAAATATTTATAATGACCCAGTTATTGGAGACGGTCAATCAGATTGGCAAAAAAAACCAAAAACCTTACTCTAGAGTGATTAATTAATCCCACACTCTGACTTTGACGCTTTTTAACACTACACTGGATGATGTTTCACATTGTGTATCTTTAATTGTGAAGAGGACAGACAGCTGAATGGTTATAGGATGCATGCCACGTGGGTTCATGTGCCTTGAGCAGTAAGTCCCGGTTTGACTCATTTACTGCACATCAAACCCCACTCGCTCTCTCTCTTTCACTATCTCTGTCCACATATAAAGACATACATATACAATCAGATTCTGTTAGAGGCTCATAAAATAACCATTGTGTTATACTTTTACAAGTTATCTTGAGAAACTACATATTTAAACGTGTCATGTCAAGGTCCAAAAGAATTGACCCCCACTAATATTCTTTTTACAGCTTTCTGGAGGTCACAGAATGCAATATCCTTCATGGTGCTAGTATAAAGTAGAGTGCACACAAGCTCAATGAGATTCAGTGACTTTGTGCTGACTTACTGTCCCTCATGTAGTCATACATAAAATCAAAATATCTAATAGTGCTATATGTATGCATTTGACTGTGTAGAAGGATCATGACAACACCATAAAAATGCCATAATCTATGTCTGTTTTGAAGCAATAGCTGCTACTCAACAAACTCTTAAAACCTGAACAGCTGTGAACATCAGACCTTGATACTTTAATGCGCCATTATTTCCATTTAATACCAGGCTGAAACACATTGGGACTGATGGGATAGATATTTCGAGACATGCTCCAAATATGTTGTGTGTGACTTGAGTTATTCTGTTCTGATCAGCAATGAAATAAATGAAAAATATGAATGAACATTTGAAAGTGGCTACAAAAGCTCAACATACAATTGTTGAAGTGACCTTAACCGCGCTGATGCAAAACCATCACAAAAGAACTCACGACTCTCATTCCAGTGTGCGTGACTTCTACATTCATGCAGAGACAGCAAGAATGAAAATGAAATAAAGCGTTGGTCAAGGTCACAAAGATGCGTAAGAAATCCCAAGGTTGCTAATGCAAGAAGATGATTTCTCATTTCTTTTACATGTAAAGGTGATGCGATCCTTGAATGCGTTTGAACATGATTCAAATACATTTTTTTTGTAAATATGCAGCTCAACATGTCTCTGGATATATCGAGCAGCTTTTGCAGATTGTTCAGAATACATTGCTGCTAAACCAAACCCCTGAATGAACTTGCAGCAGCAGCAGCATCAGTCAGTGGTGCCAGCGATGGCACGCTCTCCAAAGTCAGAGGAAATAGGTTTGGCTGGTATGATCTGTTTTGACTGCCCAGGTTCTTTCCCCCCTAGCAAATACTCTGTTATTCAGAAGCTTCAGGTTGGCTTTTTTGTTTCAGACTCATGCAGTCTCTTCTTCACTAAATCTACACTGCCGTGTTAAACCACTGTTGCTGAGATTTTAGTGACTCATTTGTGGAGCCTGTTTGGAGTCAATAAATACAAAATCTTCTCTTTCTGATTTTTTAAAAGAAAATGACAAAGGGTTCAGACGGTTACATCCTTTTCTGGGTGTAATTAAAAACGAAAAAACAAAAGCACTTCTTTGAGGAGTAACTTGATAGATGACAGGGTGCCGTCATTCATAACATTACTGCCAGAAAGACAAATCTTATCATAACACTCGAAGCTGATGCACAAATTAAACCCAAACTGAGAAACTGTACAAGCATAAAGCTTGGACTCATCCTGGACTGCAGTTACTTTGCCTCTCTGTAAATATGGACTTACTGTAGCGTGCACCATTCACTACAGGAGACTGATATTGTCACTTGATTAACAAACTAGTCAGAACGAACATCTGGTAGCAATTAACCTTCAGACCTGCGTTCATGCCCATGGACCAGCATGCATCAGTGGAGCTGGGCTAAGCTCCAGTTCTCTAAAGCCCGTTTCTTTCTACAACAACGGTTACTCTTTAACGACAAACACAGACACGGGTCAAGGTAATGCAAGGGTTTGGCTGATGGTAGAACTGGAGGTCAGAGGCCATTTCCCCTGAGAGCCGGATAACATTCCAAAAACCAAAATCACACAATTATTTATTTAATTTAACATTTATGAACAGCTGTTCGTGTATCTTTAGAAATAAGCAACCTTATACAGAATCCGCCCCCTTCAAAGCAGAGACACTGACGACCACACTGAATTAAAAATGCCCAACAATTAGTCATACTGCAACTCCTTTGACCTTGTTGCCATAGAGGATGATTTTGCCAGGCTAGTACAAATCATGCAGCTCCCAGCGTTTAATCTTGCCATTTCAGAAATGCTGTGTGTGCACGGTACGCCGAGTGGAATAAACAACATCACTGACGCTGCCATCTTTATCCACCTGATCCACTATTGTGCAGCCATAGCCTTGTAGCCATACACGTATACACAATTCTGAGAGAGTTGTGTGTAATATTATGTAGGTCCTCTGTGTCAGTGGGTGCACATGCAAAGCTTGTGTGCTGGCAGCCAAAAGACTCTGGAATCACAAGCAAAACTATCACATATTTAATTTTAGAAAACAAATAAGAGGTAAATGTATTTACTATCCATGAAATGTATGTAGATTTATCTATATTGATTACCTCTGCCAAGGAGGTTATAGTTTTGGCCGTGTTTGTCTGTTGTGAGCAGCATAAATCAAAAAGTAAAGGACACATCTGAATACATTTTCTGGGAATATACTGAATGGCCAAGGAAGAAATTATGTGGTCGTAGTGATAAGGAAATCAATTCAGACTCAGGATTTTTTTCCAAAATAATTGTTTAACTTGTGAGATAGGGGAGTAGGGCTGAGTATCGCTACTGATTTCCTGAATAGATTTGATTCCAATTCACAAGGTCTTAATTCTATTCTACTTGCAATTTGCTTCCATTCTATACGGTTCAATATCAACTAATTTACAGCTGTTTCAGTTTCCATAGCAATTTTGCTTGGTTATTAAAGAGATCTTCACAGATCTAATGCTGTAAATTGGACATAATTTGGGTCTCACCATTAAAAATATTACTGTTTACATTACAATTTGACCTCAAAGTAATTACATTAATGCACTTATATTTAATTTGACGACACGGTGTAACACTGCACTAAAGTCAAAGGGGATAATTCAAACTTAAAACCACTGAAATGTTGTTGCCCATTTTTTCAGAATAGCTTTCAATATCTCGCAGTTCTTTACAATTTACTGCAATGACCTGCAAAAATGAAGAATAACAAACAAAAACACTGTAGTTGAACATGAACACCAGATTTTGCGTGTTAAATTTGAAATTTGAACCGTATAAAACATATTTAAAATAAAAAGACGCTGATTCGCTGGCTTCCTACAACAGTGCGAGTGAAATTACAGTAATAACCACATGGCTTTAACCTGCAACTTCTCAGCTTTCAGAAACCATCGGAATTTTTCCGATAGCACAAACCATCACATAATTACCAAATGATATATATATATATATATATATATGTATATATATATGTATATATATACATATATATATATACATATACATATATACATATACATATATATATATGTATGTATATATATATATATATATATATGTAAATATTTGCAAATGAGACACTGCCTCCAGAAACAGGATGAATGGGAAAGTATAAGCAAAGAACCAAGCAAGGTTGAAGAACTGCTTATGTAATTTACAGAGGAAAGGTCAAAAAGAGGGCTGATTTCAAAAATGTATAAAGCACTACAATATTAATATGGATGTTACAGAAAGATGGTAATTGGAACATCTGATCTATGTTGGAGGAATTGTGGCATGGTGGGCGATTTCACTCACATATTTTGGGATTGCCCAAAGATCATACATTTGTGGAAATGTGTGAAAAGAGAAATGAAAAGAATTCTGGGTATTGACCTACATCTTGACTCAACCATGTACATACTTGGGATATTACCTGAAGATCTGATAGACAGAGAATGTAGATTCTTATTGAGAGTCCTGCTCTTGATAGCAAAGAAAATGATCATGATTAACTGGTTGAAGTCACGTCCCCAACATAGTGCAATGGACAGAGTAAAAAAGGTTTTTATTATGGAAAAAACTACTGCAAGATTACAACAGAAATTAGAAACATTTCAGAGATGATGGAAACCAGTAACGCAAGCAATACCAGAGCTCTAAATACCTCTTTTTTTGTTTAAATTATATTTATTTTGTTCACATGTGTTGCTTTTTGATTATTTATTTTTATATAACCAAAATATATTATATATTACTGTATAAGTATTTTCTTTTTCCGGGTGTGATTTTGTGCACATCATCATGTGTTTTAAAGCTAATGTGGAGTAAATCAAAATTTAAAAAAAAAAGGGCTGTGATTTATCAGGAGGGCGAATCGGAGAGCACGCGTCAGTAACGTACACAGATCCATGAAGAGCAGCAGACATCAGTGACATAAAACACTCGTCTTGACGTAACAACACTCTGAAGTTTGAAGGTTGTCTTAGAAGACATTGACTAAAGAGATGAAAAAAAAACCCCGATCTTTTCATTTTGATGTGCAACAGAGTGGTGGATGTGCTGTAATGTTTCCCAATAACCGACTGTAGTCTGTATTATCCAAACAGACCTGAACAAACAGCACAGCACCCTCAGACCTGGAGTTCTGGATCTATTCCAGTCCAAATTGAGCTACCCATCAGCCATGGAGTGCAAGGAGCAGCACTTTATAGCTGCAAATGCTAAAGATACACTGAACCAGATCTAACAGCTAACCACTAAAGTGGTGTGTCTTTTCACTGTGAAAAACAGTTTACACAATATAAGGTTACAGGCACCAGAGAGCAAGGAAACCTTAATAATAACAGACGCGAGGAACAAGTTTCACGGGGAGAGTTGGTCAATTCAGAGAATTCCAGACGCTGAAAAGAAGAGAAGCAGCAGAAATATCACAACATATGTCATTTTCTTCTCTACTTTATGACAATGTGTGTTTTGCTTTGACTGGGGCTTTTGTTGAGCTATGAGTAAGAAATACATGCTAAACTTGTTTTGTGTAAATTTGAAAGTTGTCAGTATGACTCAGCCTGAAGTGTTCCCAGGATTATTTGCATTACATGAATCTTGCGTTGGTGGTTTTGATTGAAAGTGAAGAATTACTGACTCGGTTTTGTCTCACTGTAGAATATGATGACTGTGCATACACACCTGTGCACACCTGTCCTTGTACAGGGACAACCTGCTTCCTATTCATTTAAGTTTTATATATATTTAATGACACATAGATTAAAAAAAAGGTTCATGTCCAGGTCAGAGCAGCACCTTTGCTTTGACAACTCAATAGAATTGAATTCATCAGAATGTAATGTAAAGGCTGCTGCTGCAAACATGAACCTCTGTGGACTTGACTGTACAGCCCGTGGCTGCTAATAATGGTAGATTATTTATTTGACTGGAGCACACTGAAAAGATCTTTGAAGCTAAGTCACAGATGTCAGTTCAATTTTTATTTGGCACCATCTCTATAAAATGTAAAATAAATAAATCTACTTTTACTGGATGTGCAAGCATCACTCACACAGCCTCAAGTGCACACTTGGATTGTAAATACATCGGGACTGAAGCCACGATGAAAGTTAGGTGCTCTAAAACATTTTATGTTAGAACTGGAAATTAGAATATAATATACAGTGCATTTCATGTTCTACAACCAAAAGCCATAACAGCTGCAGTTATAATACTCATTATCTGAGGGGTACAAGGTGCAGAAACTATTTCTTTCTTTGCCTGCAGGTGTCCACATCAACTTGTAAAAAGCTGCAGTTATGAGCTGCTGTCGTTATGTAAGTTATAGGCGGCGACAGAAAATGTACAGCTTCTATACTAGCAGTGAATCTGCATCTTAATAATGACTAGTTTTTGAGCGTGTGATGCATTAGTATGCACACAATAACACTAATAATAATAATAATTAAAAGACAAAGGTTGAGGGAGGAATGAAGGGTTTACCATTTCCCTTTGATTGGATTCATGCAAATAAGGGTTGGACATTGTAATTGTAAGAAACGACAGGCTAACGGCTTCCAGTAGCCAAGATAATAAATTCAGAAATCCATATTCACCTGCAGGTACCCTACAGGTAATCATATGGTTTTCTCCATCTAATTTCCAAAACCCAATTAGTTTTTTCTTCCCTCCGAGTGCAACATCTATTTACATGAAACATTATGCACAGGATATCAATGAGAACCTGCTCCTCATTTTTCAGACTGTTTAAGCTGCTGTGACATACACTCACATTTTCAAGTACACTCATTCTTTCTGGATGGGAAAAGCGTCGACGAACAGATGGCTGCAGCAAATGAAATAAAACACTTTGTCTCCCCTCACAAGTTTGATTACCTGCTTTGCGTAAGGATCATGGAAAATGTCATGACGAACAAATGGAATTGAAAAGAGAATTCGAACTAAAGCTACATTTCTGATACAAGCACATGGAGACAAAAAACAACAACAACAACAACCGCCATATGATTAACTGTGAGTGTTTAAATTTGGCCACCATCACTGATTAGCTGTGTCCTTACCCCCCCACCTTAAACACTATCTCTAATGAAGATGAAAAACAACAAATGAAAAGGGCAAAAGAAGGTGAAATAAATATGTTCCAGTTAATTCTATTAGATATAAATAACATAAAAGTCTTGGGGTTTTGTTCTTTTTCCACTTCATTTAATGTTTTGAAGGCTGCTGATGAATATTAAGTGTGTTTACTGGCTTCCTTTTGTGAGTGGAAATGGCTTACCATAATGACACTGCCAAGATTGTGTTGTTCTATTAATTTGGTAAACAAAAGCGATTCATCATTGTTAATCTGCATCTATCAGGCTATTTAACACACAGGTGTGAAGTAGAGCCCGATAACAAAGAGATGTGTTCGTCCACGTTAACAAGACATTTCAGAAGGTCTGTCATTAACGTGACGTCATACTGTACAGAGCGACAGCCTTCAACCTCCACAATAAAACAACAACATAAGGACAGAAAACCTGGAGATGTTTTCTAAATATTACTCCATGTGGAGAGAGGTTCCCGCTGTTGCTCTGAGAAAACAATTTCATTTCTGCAAATACTAAACTTTAGGAAAAGCCAACGAACAACAAAAAGCTCATAGTTAGGCTGCTGGTGTTGATGTTAACATTCTTTCCAGTCTCTCAAAGAGTATTCGATGCCTCCTCACATTCTAACGCAGATTTCCCTTTATCCTTCATATCCAAACCAAATCAATATTACCTCAGTTTCTTTGAGAATGTGCTCTCCACACACATCAACCGAGTATCAGTGTCTCAGAAGCACAAAGCAAAAATCCTTAGTGGAAGTCTTTGCTTGTGTTGGCATCTCAGGTGTATTTCTAAGGTGTTTCAGATTTTAAAATATACAGAGGAAAGAGGGTTGTGTCATTGCACAAGCTGGTTATTTAGTGGTGTTATCTGCGTATACTCCCTTGATGCAAAGAACAAATACCTCTCTCTTAATGCACAACCATATCGAATATCAAACATTTAAATCGTCCCATTCTTTCATTATGAATGAATTTCCTGAAGTTTCGCCCAATGTCTTGGTGGTAATTATTAATGGTGCCTTTAATGGAGGTCAGTGAGGTCAGTTCAAACCATTAATCTAATTGTGTGTCATTTAAATATCATAAATCAAATTGTACATGTTTACGTTTGACATTTCTTTGCACTTAACAGTGCAGTAATACATTTTCTTGCTCCCTGTAATCATCAGTGCATGAATATTGATGTGGTATCTCTCCAGGCCCTTCATTTAAAATGAATGAAGACGGGCCTCCAGCTCAGACAGGTCTGCATAAACATGGCATGCTCATTAAAGACCAACTGTATAATAATGTGCACCTGTCTGGAGAAACAAAAGCCTGCCTTTTGACTGAATTCTACAGTGCACGCACATTTACATAAATAAGTTTTCATCCATTACATGAGCAGTGGCTGTGCCAGTTATTTTTAGTTTTTCACAGGTATGTGCAATTAGCTTCATGCTGAATGGTATGACTTAAGGGGGGAAACAATTAAATGGGTTTAAGTGGTCATTGGTTTCCTACATCACAATAAATCAAGTCACAATTCAAGCCTTCACGACAGAACTGATCACACCAAAACATATTATTATACATATTATAAAACTTAACTTAGACTTAAATGATGCATGTTTTGGTGCAGCTTTATATTTCTGAATGCAGGGGCCACAGAAATAAAAAAGTATGTATATATATATATATATATATACACATATATATATATATACACATATATATATATATATATATATATGTATATATATATACACATACATACATATATACATATCTATATAATCAGGCATGCAATTACTGTCTAAATAAATGGTTTGGTTCAGACCTTGATGTGCTGAACCACAGTAAAATAATCATCGCAAGCATAGAAGTAATACTTATAATAAGAGAGAGCGTTTGTTAGCGTTTACTCCGTTCTCTCGGTTGTGCACGTGTCAAGGAATTGTGTATTTTACATGACTGTGGTTTGTCTTATCTCTCTCTCACAGAGATGAGACGAGATCGGTTTGAAGTGGCAAAGAAAATGATGTTTGTTGGCGTGTGATCTTATTCAATTTACACATTAAACTTTACATTTCAAATGTCACATCACTCAGTGTATACAAAATAAATTACAGACAGGTTACTGGTAACATTCGAATCAGAATGACCTGATTAAATGTTTTGTGCAAAAGACATGTCTTTGAGAGTGTTCCTGCACCAGGTCCCACTGTTGTTTTTAGCTTGGTTGTGAGTTTGTAAATGTTTTTGTGTGACAGTATTGTGAACGCTGTTTGTACTCATACCACAGAAATATAATATTAGCTCAATCTGAAACCAAATGATTAACTATTTTGACAAGAATCTCTTTTTTTTTTTTTGACAATGTGTGAAATTTTAAAAGCTTTTTCGTCGCAACAAAACACTGGAAACACGTTTTATTTCATATCATTCCGCCTGATATGTGCAAATAGTCTGCATCTGTTTGTTTCACTGTCATGGATAATTCTACTTCCATTAATGAAGCCGTTCATCTCAGTTCATCTCATCAGGGGCCTGCTCATGGTTGTTAACCTTGTAAGAAATGCATATACCCTTCAGAGGACGAGTCTCTCAACTAACTGTCTGGTCTTTTGTACTTTGCAATGTGTCTAAAGGATGATGTTACATTACAAACTTAACTCACAAACACATAAACTAACCGAACAGCTGCTGTAAACATTTATTTCACTGGTCAGTCTGGTTCAATGTCGTGCTCGCTTAAAGAAACTGTAGGTCACATGTGTCAAACCCAAGGCCATACAATTAGATTCGGCCCACAACATTATGTCTTTCCTGCTCCTCCACTGACACACTTATAAGTACCACATATTAAGTTACCTCGCCTGTAAAAGAAATAAACAAATTAAATGTGGACTTTGAAAGCCCAGAGGGGAGGTTAGGAGGTGGCTCAGCGCCTCATTTGTATTTTGCTCCTTCTCGTTCAGCTTTATATGTCAAGTGTCAAGGTAAAAATTATGAAGTACAGCAAAGTGTTGGCTAAAAACATGTATGTGCTGTTTTACTGGAATACAGCAGAGGAAAATCAGGTAAGACCCATGGAAATTCCATTAGTATACTTCAGCAATTAACACCTTGTTTTTGTTCGTTTGTGAGGTCTCCAACTTTGAAACAGTAGTCAATTAGGTGATCAATTAATCGGATTTTATGAAAAAACTATCCATTGTACTCACTAATATATCTTAACCTCAAACATCTTTCATTTCAAATTTGATCTCTGATTTGTTTCTTTATTTAATCTATACGCTTGCTTTGTCTGGCCCTCGACCTGGACACATTTCTTAAGTTGGTCCCCCTCTGTAATTGAGTTTGACACCCCTGGTGTAGGTGATGCAGGAATAATATAAATTGTTTTATATAAACAGCTTTCAAGAAGCACTCAGGCACAGCACTAAACTCATAACTTGAATTATATTTTCCACTGCAATAGAGATGCTGCAGTCTGTGTTCACAACGCTCATGGTGACTGATAAAAATCAACATTTCTGCATCAGTAACTAGTCTTGTCTGCTACTGCATCTGTTCTGTTGACACAGTTCTCTTTGAAGCTCACTGAGTACAGGCTGTACCAAAATGCTATTCTTCCTTTATTGAGCTTCTTATCACTTTCATTTTTTTGCTTGGAGACTTTCCAAAGAGCTAATTCTTTTTTTCTGGATGGCTGAAGGCAGTCAAGCCAATCTCGTGGAGCAGCTTCTGCCATGCTGCACTGCACCTACTACAATCCAAATAGGGTCATGACTAGAGGGTATCTGCATGCTGTTGAAGTGACATTCCTTTCTGCTCAGTTGATGTGTGTTGTACGATTCCTGCAGCTGTCTGATGTCAATGTTTTTTGGAGGCCATGGCTCAGGACGCCATAATAAACTGCTCAAAATAATCAGCCATTTTCTAAATGTGAACGCTCCAGACATATTTACTTTAAAATACTGCCCATTACATACAGTATACGTACTAAGTCCGGACCGATGTTGACAGATTTTGTACAAGCAGTGTACCACTACAGTACAAGACATGAAGATTTGGCAGGAAGAGGAACAGAATTTAAAGATTTGATAGTGTAGTTATGATTAAAAGGATTTTAATATGGATTGATGCCTTTTATTTTGAAGGACGTGGTTCAATATTTTCATAACTTTTTTTTTTAATGGTAAGCAAATTCAAAACTATGTACATTAGTATTTTGGGACTAGGTTTCAGTTACAATTTGTGAAAAAGCTACTGTGCTGTAGTGTTGCTTGCATGACAAAATTGTAGCATGGGGCGTTTGGTGCCTTTAAAGCTGATGGAGTATAAAAATGGCACATACTGACTCCATCCACTAAGGCGCAACAGTCTCCTTAATTTCAATCACATTTTTGACAGGTAACAGTAGGAAAAGCACAGGTGTACATAATTAAAGGACAGATGGTGGATTTAGCTTCCTTGGTTTCTGGATGCATGGTGGTTCACTGCCACACTGTACTGACTAATATGAACAGAGCACGGCCGTCGTTAATTTTATGAGTCACACCTGTGGTTTTCCATCTAAAACATGTAAAAATGTCTGCCGTGAAAAAAGCCATCATTAAAAATGGCCCATCTTGCAATGTCAAATATAATGTTCATGTAAAAATTCTTGCATCCACTGTCTGCACCAAATATTCATTTGGTCCAGTGTTGTTTTCGTAAACGATGAAATCATTTCGCTGACGTCGCTTTTTTTTCATGGCGATAACGAGACAGTGGCGAGATAGCCATGGACCTTTGATGACTAAAACATGACGAAACGTGTGTGAGTTTTTGTTGATGAGACGAGAATGTTAGCGAGTGGTCTGTCAGACGTTCAAAATGCAGGACATTTCTGCTTATTAGGTGCCTGCAGCCACAAGGCATACTAGTCAGAACCCTAGGGTTCTCACTAGAATGCATTGTGCTGCGAGCACATCTTGTTATCCCAACGGCGTTTATTAGGTGCCTGCAGCCGCAAGGCATTCTAGTCAGAACTCCCTAGAGTTCTCACTAGATTGCATTGCGTTGCAAGCATCTATTGTAATCCTACGCGTTTATTCCGTTTCTTCTTATTATTCTCGCACCCTCCCAAAAGTTTGCCGCGCTACTCCTCCCGCAGTTTTGAGAAACCCCCAACACAAGTTACATCAAAACGTGCGCCTTGACCGGGAATCGTGTGCTATGTCTTTTCTAAGACTTTCGAGTAACCATGGCGACACAAATCGCGAAAAACTGCGATTAATTTCCACTCACACAATAATGGGAAACGGCCAAAATTTTGAGAAAAACCAAGCCCGCTTTGGAGCATCACAGTGTCGTCATACTTTAACGTAGAAACGTGGTTGAAACTTTAAACGAGTCACAAGACTTGGGACTTTTCTGACCCAAGTCAAAGTTTTGATACATGTTACGGTTTTTAAACAATCGCAGTTTACGTTTTGTACTTTTTTTCGACGCTTTCTGATTTTATAATGATTGTGTGAGTGGTTTGTGAAGTGTGTGGGCGGATCGCTAGAGTGGCCCACTCTAGCGAGATCCAACAAAATAATCACCAAAAATCTCTAAACAAACTCCTCTCCTGCCCACAATTTCCAACCTACACTGATAATTTTTACATCAAAACGTTGCCATGGGTGTCGTGTAACCCTGTGTGTGTTTTCATGTTCATATGACTTGTAGTTTTTCTTCAAATCACCTCAAAGCGCAGAGAGTCATGGTCACACTCTCCATTGACTCCCATGTTAAAATGTCTGCTTTTGAGTTCTGGAAAAATCAAGACGAGGGTGATTTTAAAACTGTGATTTCTCTGTCAATTCACGTCCGTTTGTCACCAATTTAAATGTGGGAGTTGCCGAAAGCCTCCTGACGCTCACAAACCAAAAATTGTATCTCTATCATCAACCGTTCTTGAAATATGACAATTTTAAAACATGCTGTTTTCTCAGCTTTCTCTGCTGGTTTTGGAGAGATAGAGACAGAGTGTGTGCGTGTGTTTGCGTGTGTGTGTGTAAGGAGCAGAGGGGACTTTGGGAGGGGCTTGTCAGTCTCTCTGTATTCTTCCACCCAAAACTTTGACGTCTAACTCCTCCCACAGTTTTGAGAAAACCCCCACACATGTTATATCAAAACGTGCGGCTCGACCGGGACTTGTGTGCGATGACTATTTCTAAGCGTTTCAAGTAACCATGGCCACAAAAATCGCAAAAAACTGCCATATAACTTCCACATACACATGAATGGGAAACAGAGGGGCTTGTGAATCTCTCTCCCCCTCTCTCCTTTAAAACTGGGTGACTCCACCAAAAAGTACTTCCAAGGTGGATTGGATCCAAATCATATAACTTCCACATGCCGCAAGAACTGCAGGCACCCTCGAAATTTCGGCACGGAATTGCCGATCTAGTTAGGTGCCTGCTGCTGCAAGGCAAACTAGTCAGAACCCTAGGGTTCTCACTAGATTGCATTGCAGAGCAAGCATCTATTGTAATCCTACGCGTTTATTCTTCTTATTATTCTCGCATCCTCCCGTTTTTTGCCGCGCTTCTCCTCCCGCAGCTTTGAGAAAACCCCAACACAAGTTATATCAAAACGTGCGCCTTGATCGGGAATGGTGTGCTATGACTTTTCTAAGACTTTCGCGTAACCATGGCGACAGAAATCGCGAAAATGTAAAATAATTTTCACTCATTTCCACTCACACAATAATGGGAAACCGAAAACAACCAAGCCCACTTCGGAGCATCACAGTGTCGTCATACTTTAACGTAGAAACGTGGTTGGAACTTTAAACGGGTCACAAGACTTGGGACTTTTCTGACCTAAGTCAAAGTTTTGATCCATGTTACGGTTTTTAAACAATCGCAGTTTACGTTTTGTACTTTTTTTTTACGTTTTCAGATTTTATAATGAGTGTGTATTGCGTTGTGTAGGCGGCAGCTAGAGTGTGCCACTCTAGCGAGATCCAGCAAAATAATCACCAAAAATCTCTAAACAAACTCCTCTCCTGCCCACAATTTCCAACCTACACTGATAATTTTTACATCAAAACGTTGCCATGGGCGTCGTCTAACCCTGTGTGTGTTTTCATGTTCATATGACTTGTAGTTTTTCTTAAAATCACCTCAAAGCGCAGACAACTCCGGTCACACTCTCCATTGACTCCCATGTTAAAATGTCTGCTTTTGAGTTCTGGAAAAATCAAGACGAGAGTGATTTTAAAACTGTGATTTCTCTGTCAATTCACGTCCGTTTGTCACCAATTTAAATGTGGGAGTTGCCGAAAGCCTCCTGACGCTCACAAACCAAAAATTTTATCTCTATCATCAACCGTTCTTGAAATATGACAACTTTAAAACATGCTGTTTTCTCTGCTTTCTCTGCTGGTTTTGGAGAGATAGAGACAAGCGTGTGTGCGTGTGTTTGCGTGTGTGTGTGTGTGTGCGTGTGTGTAAGGAGCAGAGGGGACTTTGGGAGGGGCTTGTCAGTCTCTCTGTATTCTTCCACCCAAAACTTTGACGTCTAACTCCTCCCACAGTTTTGAGAAAACCCCCACACATGTTATATCAAAACGTGCGGCTCGACCGGGACTTGTGTGCGATGACTATTTCTAAGCGTTTCAAGTAACCATGGCGACAAAAATCGCAAAAAACTGCCATATAACTTCCACATACACATGAATGGGAAACAGAGGGGCTTGTGAATCTCTCTCCCCCTCTCTCCTTTAAAACTGGGTGACTCCACCAAAAAGTACTTCCAAGGTGGATTGGATCCAAATCATATAACTTCCACATGCCGCAAGAACTGCAGGCACCCTCGAAATTTCGGCACGGAATTGCCGATCTAGTTAGGTGCCTGCTGCTGCAAGGCAAACTAGTCAGAACCCTAGGGTTCTCACTAGATTGCATTGCAGAGCAAGCATCTATTGTAATCCTACGCGTTTATTCTGCTTATTATTCTCGCACCTCCCAAAAAGTTTGCCGCGCTTCTCCTCCCGCAGCTTTGAGAAAACCCCAACACAAGTTATATCAAAACGTGCGCCTTGATCGGGAATGGTGTGCTATGACTTTTCTAAGACTTTCGCGTAACCATGGCGACAGAAATCGCGAAAATGTAAAATAATTTTCACTCATTTCCACTCACACAATAATGGGAAACCGAAAACAACCAAGCCCACTTTGGAGCATCACAGTGTCGTCATACTTTAACGTAGAAACGTGGTTGGAACTTTAAACGGGTCACAAGACTTGGGACTTTTCTGACCTAAGTCAAAGTTTTGATCCATGTTACGGTTTTTAAACAATCGCAGTTTACGTTTTGTACTTTTTTTTTACGTTTTCAGATTTTATAATGAGTGTGTATTGCGTTGTGTAGGCGGCAGCTAGAGTGTGCCACTCTAGCGAGATCCAGCAAAATAATCACCAAAAATCTCTAAACAAACTCCTCTCCTGCCCACAATTTCCAACCTACACTGATAATTTTTACATCAAAACGTTGCCATGGGCGTCGTCTAACCCTGTGTGTGTTTTCATGTTCATATGACTTGTAGTTTTTCTTAAAATCACCTCAAAGCGCAGACAACTCCGGTCACACTCTCCATTGACTCCCATGTTAAAATGTCTGCTTTTGAGTTCTGGAAAAATCAAGACGAGAGTGATTTTAAAACTGTGATTTCTCTGTCAATTCACGTCCGTTTGTCACCAATTTAAATGTGGGAGTTGCCGAAAGCCTCCTGACGCTCACAAACCAAAAATTTTATCTCTATCATCAACCGTTCTTGAAATATGACAACTTTAAAACATGCTGTTTTCTCTGCTTTCTCTGCTGGTTTTGGAGAGATAGAGACAGAGTGTGTGCGTGTGTTTGCGTGTGTGTGTGTAAGGAGCAGAGGGGACTTTGGGGGGGACTTTGGGAGGGGCTTGTCAGTCTCTCTGTATTCTTCCACCCAAAACTTTGACGTCTAACTCCTCCCACAGTTTTGAGAAAACCCCCACACATGTTATATCAAAACGTGCGGCTCGACCGGGACTTGTGTGCGATGACTATTTCTAAGCGTTTCAAGTAACCATGGCGACAAAAATCGCAAAAAACTGCCATATAACTTCCACATACACATGAATGGGAAACAGAGGGGCTTGTGAATCTCTCTCCCCCTCTCTCCTTTAAAACTGGGTGACTCCACCAAAAAGTACTTCCAAGGTGGATTGGATCCAAATCATATAACTTCCACATGCCGCAAGAACTGCAGGCACCCTCGAAATTTCGGCACGGAATTGCCGATCTAGTTCTGCTTATTATTCCTCTTCCTCCCGTTTTTTGCCGCGCTTCTCCTCCCGCAGCTTTGAGAAAACCCCAACACAAGTTATATCAAAACGTGCGCCTTGACCGGGAATCGTGAGCTATGACTTTTCTAAGACTTTCGCGTAACCATGGCGACAAAAAACGCGAAAAACTGCGATTAATTTCCACTCACACAATAATGGGAAACGACCAAAAACCAAGCCCGCTTTGGAGCATCACAGTGTCGTCATACTTTAACGTAGAAACGTGGTTGAAACTTTAAACGAGTCACAAGACTTGGGACTTTTCTGACCCAAGTCAAAGTTTTGATACATGTTACGGTTTTTAAACAATCGCAGTTTACGTTTTATACTTTTTTTCGACGCTTTCTGATTTTATAATGATTGTGTGAGTGGTCTGTGAAGTGTGTGGGCGGATCGCTAGAGTGGGCCACTCTAGCGAGATCCAGCAAAATAATCACCAAAAATCTCTAAACAAACTCTTCTCCTGCCCACAATTTCCAACCTACACGGACAATTTTTACATCAAAACGTTGCCATGGGCGTCGTCTAACCCTGTGTGTGTTTTCATGTTCATATGACTTGTAGTTTTTCTTAAAATCACCTCAAAGCGCAGACAACTCTGGTCACACTCTCCATTCACCTCAATGTTAAAATGTCTGCTTTTGAGTTCTGGAAAAATCAAGACGAGGGTGATTTTAAAACTGTGATTTCTCTGTCAATTCACGTCCGTTTGTCACCAATTTAAATGTGGGAGTTGCCGAAAGCCTCCTGACGCTCACAAACCAAACATTTTATCTCTATCATCAACCGTTCTTGAAATATGACAATTTTAAAACATGCTGTTTTCTCTGCTTTCTCTGCTGGTTTTGGAGAGATAGAGACAGAGTGTGTGCGTGTGTTTGCGTGTGTGTGTGTAAGGAGCAGAGGGGACTTTGGGAGGGGCTTGTAAGTCTCTCTGTATTCTTCCACCCAAAACTTTGACGTCTAACTCCTCCCACAGTTTTGAGAAAACCCCCACACATGTTATATCAAAACGTGCGGCTCGACCGGGACTTGTGTGCGATGACTATTTCTAAGCGTTTCAAGTAACCATGGCGACAAAAATCGCAAAAAACTGCCATATAACTTCCAAATACACATGAATGGGAAACAGAGGAGCTTGTGAATCTCTCTCCCCCTCTCTCCTTTAAAACTTGGTCTTTTAAAGGGTGACTCCACCAAAATGTCCACGTACTTCCAAGGTGGATTGGATCCAAATCATATAACTTCCACATGCCGCAAGAACTGCAGGCACCCTCGAAATTTCGGCACGGAATTGCCGATCTAGTTGTTAAATGTTGTTTATGTTCAAAGAGTGAACGAATAAATGACATTCATGTGTTAGTTCTAAATTAGATCTATTCATTTTTATCACTTGTGGCTCACAACGGTTCACCTTTGACCTGTCTGTCTCTGTGTCTTTGTGTCTCCATGTCTGTCTCTGTGTCTTCATGTCAATGTCTGTCTTCATGACTTTGTGTCTCTGTGTCTTCGTGTCTGTGTCTCTATGTCTTTGTGTCACCGTGTCTCTGTGTTTCCATGTCTTTGTGTCTCTGTTTCTTCGTGTCTCTGTGTTTCCATGTCTTCGTGTCTCTGTGTCTCTGTGTTTCCATGTCTTTGTGTCTCTGTGTCTCAGTTCAAAGAAATAAACCACGCTTCATCTTTGATTGTCCAGCTTTATTTCTCGTCATCAGATCTTGGATCATTTTTGCCACGCCCCTGTTTGATAGACAGGTCATGTGACTTCCTGCTAACTTTTCTAACGCGTGGATGCTAGTGTCTCGTGATTGACAGCTCGTCCCCACAGTCTCAGCCGGCTCACGCCTCCGTCCGGAGCGATGACCAAACGAACGTGAGTGATGGGGTGGGTCAGCGTCAGTGCCGCCGTGTCGTACACGTGTCTGTGATGAGGGCGGAGCTACAGCACAGAGCAACACCCATGTGAGGAAAGTGATCGCCATGACAACCACACTGAAGACAGATGAAGATATGGAGACAGACATGGACATGGAGACAGACATGGACGTGGAGACAGATGGGGACAAGAAGACAGATGACAGGAGACGGACGAGAACATGGAGACAGACGAGGACATGAAGACAGACAAGGACATGGAGACGACGAGGACATGAAGACTGACATGGACGTGGAGACAGATGGGGACAAGGAGACAGATGACAGGAGACGGACGAGAACATGGAGACAGACGAGGACATGAAGACTGACAAGTCCTACTTTCTGAGAAGGAAGAAGAACCTCCCACTTCCCAGAATTCCACTTGGTCCTGACGCTCCGCCCCTCATCCTCAGGGGTCAGTGCACATGCCTCCACTCTGCAGGAATCTGGGAAGTTACCTGGAGACACAAACATCGAGTCAAAGGTCACATTTGCGTAGAAATTGTCTCCAGATGATCTGAGATGTTTCTCCACCTCTGAAGTGGTTGGTGTCGACCTCTATGCTGCTGATCACTCCACAATGACCTAGACCAAAAACTGCCCACTCACAGCCAGGAACCTGCAGGACCCCCTGTCCGTCCACCTGCAAGACCAGCACCAGTAGTGAGACCTGCGTGTCGGGTACATACCTGTGTGTGTCAGTCACATACCTGTGTGTGTCAGTCACAGACCTGTGTGTCAGTTACAGACGTGTGTCAGTTACAGACGTGTGTGTCAGTCACAGACCTGTGTGTCAGTCACAGACCTGTGCGTGTCAGTTACAGACCAGCCAGTTACAGACGTGTGTCAGTTACAGACGGTGTCAAATCACAAGCAGACGCAGGCCGTCACAGACGCGGCAGGTGTCAAGTCACAGACATGTGTGTCAGTCACAGACGCGGTGTGTCAGTCCCAGACCTGTGTGTGTCAGTCACAGATGTGTGTCAGTCACAGACATGTGTGTCAGTCACAGACGTGTTTGTTAGTTACACACGCGGTGTGTCAGTCCGCAGACCTGTCAGCCACAGATGTGTCAGTTACAGACGGTGTGTCAGTCATCAAGCAGATGTGTGTGTCAGTCACAGATGTGTGCCAGCGGAGGACCCCGGTGTGTCAGTTACAGACTCAGGCCGCTACAGACGGTGTGCTCAGTTACAGTCGTGTGTGTTAGCTACAGACGTGTGTGTCAAGCTACAGACGCAGTGTGTTAGTTACAGACGGTGTGTGCTAGTTACAGAGGTGTGTGTTAGTTATAGATGTGTGTGTCAGTCACAGATGTGTGTGTCAGTCACAGATGTGTGTGTCAGTTACAGACCTGTGTGTCAGTTACAGACCTGTGTCAGTTACAGACGTGTTGCTGGTCGTGGTGTGTGTTAGCTACAGACGGTGTGTCGTGTTTGCACGGTGTGTGTTAGTTACAGAGGTGTGTGTTAGTTATAGATGTGTGTGTCAGTTAAGCAGACTTGTGTACAAGTTACAGACGCAGGTGTGTTAGGTTACAGACGGTGTTAGTTACAGACGCGGTGTGTGTCAGTTACAGACGGTGTATGTTAGTTACAGACATGTTTGTGTCAAGCGCAGATGTGTTGGTTACAGACGTGTGTGTGTCAGTTATAATCATGTGTGTCAGTTACGAACATGTGTGTGTGTTAGTTACAGACGTGTGTGTGTTAGTTACAGACGTGTGTGTTAGTTACAGACGTGTGTGTCAGTTACAGACGTGTGTGTGTCAGTTACAGACTGGATTTTGAACCTTGAGTTTTTTGGGTCTGTCCAATCGACGAGCTGTTTCCCACCCGTCAGCCATGTTAGCAGCTCGGCCCAGGCCTGTAAACATAGCACACAGGGGTCAGGGGTCAGGGTTCAGGGCTCAGCAGGGTCAAGTCTAAAATGTGTACATCTGTTAATCGAACCAATCATGTTGCGTGGATGACCAAAGTGGGCGTTGCTATAGCCGAGACACACTCCTCCATTGGTCAAAGCCACCAGATCGACATCCTGGTGAAGTGAGACGGACGTCCAGTCTGTCTGTCCAACACCGTACACCCTCATTCTGGAAATCCCGCCATCTGAGGACACACACGTGTGTCTGTGTGTGAGTGTGTGTATGTGGGTGTGTGTCTGTGTCTGTGTGTGCGTGTGTGTGTGTGTGTCTGTGTTTACCTGGGTACATGTTGAGGCGCAGGTGTGTTACTCGTTGCTTGAAGTTGACTTTAAAGTAGTTGTGGCAACAGTCTAAGTATCCAGGTTTCAGCTCTGACACGCCCACCAGCTCTGGCCAAGCCTCCGAGTGCAGCTGTCAATCAGTCAAAGCCATGTGATCACAGTGACCAGCTGATTGCTATGGTAAGTAACGGTCGCACTGTGGCCTCTTCTCTCTCTTTGTTGCCATGGTGATCACACAAATAAATAAATTGGGTTACCTTGGCGACAGCAACTAGCTCTGCATGGGAGGCAGCCACGCCGGTTCGGTCTCCCTCCAGGTTGAAGGTGGGCGGTTCCTCTGGTGAGAAGACGGAGGATATTTCCTTGTCACTTGTGTTTCCATGGTAATTGTTGGTTGTTTGTCTTAAATTTACATCACAATTAATTGTCATGAATTACAGACCCGCCCCCTACTTGTCACCAGTAGGTGGCGCTGTAACTCTTCCTCTACAAGCATCTTTAGAGACATGAGGCTGCAATGTTTGGACTCTTATGAACATCTCATGGATCGTACCCAGGTGTCCGGCCTGGACAGAGACAAAAGGGGGGTGATTCCCAGTGAAGAAGGACGTGTCCACATCCACGCCATGGATCCGTCCTGCGACTCCAAGTTGAATGATGCACCAGTCGTGACCTTTGACAGAAGAAATAGATGAAAAAGTAAACTTTCCAGACGCCGCCGACGTCAGTATTTCTGAAGCTAACGCTAACCAGGTGTTCTCTTCCTCCTCGTCTCCCATCCGTCCATCCACTTTCCAAACTCAGTGAATTCGTCAGCGATGAACTGTGGTGGCGCTCTCTGTATGAACATATGGACACAAATGAACTGTCTGTTTGTCTGTCTGTCTGTCTGACAACTGACTGTATGTGAAGCCACAAAACTGATGTGAGTCGGGAGTTTAGCACTTCTCTGACCTCACGGTCTCCCTCACTCAACTGTCTTCACTTTTATTTTCTAACTGCTAACTAACAGTTACTAACAGGTCACTAACAGCTAACTAACAGTTTACTAACAGCTAACTAACAGCTAAGTAACAGTTCACTAACAGCTAACTAACAGCTAACTAACAGTTACTAACAGCTTACTAACAGACTAACAGCTAGGTAAAAGTTCACTAACAGTTCACTAACAGCTAACTAAATGCTTACTAACAGTTCACTAACAGCTAACTAATAGTTCACTTACAGCTCACTTACAGCCAACTAACAGTTCACTAACGGCTTACTAACAGTAAACTAACAGCTAACTAAAAGCTTACTAACAGTTCACTTACAGCTTACTAACAATAAACCAACAGCTAACTAAATGCTTACTAATAGTTCACTTACAGCTAACTAACATTACTAACAGCTGACAAACAGCTTACTAACAGCTAGCTAATAGTTCACTAACAAACTAACCATTACTAACAGCTTGTGAACAGACTAACAGCTAACTCACAGTTCACTTACTAACAGTTACTAATAGCTAGCTAACAGTCCACTTACTAACAGTTACTAATAGCTAGCTAACAGTTCACTAACAGCCAACTAACAGTTCACTAACAAACTAACCATTACTAACAGCTTACTAACAGCTAGCTAAAAAGTTCACTAACAGTTCACTAACAGCTAACTAACAGCTTACTGATAGTTCACTAACAGCTAACTTACAGTTCACTAACAGCTAACTAACAGCTTACTAACAGTCCACTAACAGCTTACTAACAGTTCACTAACAGCTTACTAGCGGTTCACTAACAGCTAACTAACAGTTCACTAACAGCTTACTAACAGCGAACTAACAGCGAACTAACAGTTCACTAACAGCTTACTAACGGTTCACTAACAGCTAACTAACAGTTCACTAACAGCTTACTAACAGTTCATTAACAAACTAACCATTACTAACAGCTTACTAACAGACTAACAGCTAGCTAAAAGTTCACTAACAGTTCACTAATAGTTACTAACAGCTTACTAACAGTTCACTAACAGCTAACTAACAGTTCACTAACAGCTTACTAACGGTTCACTAACAGCTTACTAACGGTTCACTAACAGCTAACTAACAGATCACTAACAGCTTACTAACAGTTCACTAACAAACTAACCATTACTAACAGCTTACTAACAGACTAACAGCTAGCTAAAAGTTCACTAACAGTTCACTAATAGTTACTAACAGCTTACTAACAGCTAACTAACAGCTAACTTACAGTTTAATAACAGCTTACTAACAGTAACCATATATACCGTTAACACTGAGCAGTGACCACTTTATGAACTTTTTTGTGAATAAAATAACATTAATTGGCTCATCCAAAGTGAGCTGATCTAAGGTCATGATTGATCAGCGGTTGATCAGCGGTTGATCAGTGATTGATCAGTGATTATTGATGATTTTTGATGATTGTACCTTGAGCAGGTTAGCAGCAGGAGCGAACCACTCATCTGTCGCAAAAATCACCTGAAAGAGAGCAACGTTTTTATCATTACCTAATAATCAATATTTTAAAGGAACAGTTTGACATGATACATGATCATTTAAGGGATAGTTCTGATTCTGTGACGCGTGGGTGTGGCTGGTTGGGAACAGTGTGCTAACATGAAAGCCATGATTCTTTTGTACGACGGTAACGCGTCACATGTGGACGATGAAAATAAAGTTGCAGAATGTCTCACCCTCCCTCCGACCGTCTCACAGGCCAGATCATTGAAGAGCAGGAAGTCTGGTTCTGCCGCCGGTGCCGTCAGCGCTGTTCTCCTCTCTGCCATGTTGGACAGACTTTTCTGAAAACGTGGTCCTGCAGAAATGATCTTTTTTTGTCCTGAAGGACAAAGTCCATCAACCCCTCGCTCACTCACACACACCAGGGTGGGGTTAGTGACCTCATGAGTTAATGTCAACATTTGATCCAAACTTGTATTGATGGCAATAATAGAGGGTTGTTTCTGTCGCAACAGGTTTTTGTGGGAAATCAAAAATGATTTTTGACTTTTCCCACGCCCCCCAAATTCAGAAAAGACAAATTGAAACTGAATTTGTCTCACACACACACACACACTTGGTCAACCCTGCCAAGAGATGGGTGTCTAAACTGTGTCTCAACATCTTAGCAGACATCCTTGAATCACTAAATGACAGACTGAGATCAAGTGTGTTGGAACACTTCTTTTATTTTGTCTCTAAATCTTTTACAAAACATCAGCAAGTAAGCACTAGAGGACAAGGTTTTTCAGGAGAGCCGTGACATTACCACTGAGTCATGTTGATGACTGAACTGGGAGCCCCTGTTGCAGGTGAGCCCCTGTGTCGCAGGTGAGACCCTGTCGAAGGTGAGCCCCTGTGTCGCAGGTGAGCCCGTGGCAGGTGTGGCAGGTGAGCCTGTGTAGGTGAGCCCCTGTGTCCAGGTGAGCCCCTATGTGGTGAGCCCCTGTGTGCAGGTGAGCCCCTGTGTGCAGGTGAGGCCCTGTGCAGGTGAGGCCCTGTCGCAGGTGAGCCCCTGTGTGCTGGTGAGCCCCTGTGTGGCAGGTGAGACCCTGTGTCACAGGTGAGCCCCTGTGTCGCAGGTGAGCCCCTGTGTCGCAGTTGAGACCCTGTCAGGTGAGACCCTGTGTCGCTGGTGAGCCCCTGTGTGGCAGGTGAGACCCTGTGTGGCAGGTGAGCCCCTGTGTAGAGACCCTGTCGCAGGTGAGACCCTGTGTCGTAGGTGAGCCCATTGATAAGATTTAACTGCGTCTATGAAAATAAGGCGTACGGAAACAATCGTTAAGTCCTTCCCTTTTTTTTTTTTTTTAGAACTTTTTATTTACAACACATGAAGATGTACACAAAATCACACCAACGAGAATACATATAAACATAATAACAAATAGATAAATAACCAAAAAACAACACATATATAAAATTAATCCAAATTGAAAACAAGAATGAGGTATTCAGAGCTCTGGTAATGCTTGTAATATTCGTGTCCATTTTCTCTCAAATTTTTCTAATTTCAGTTGTAATCTAGCTGTAATTTTTTCCATAACTCAAACCCTTTTTATTCTGTCTGTCCACTGCAATATGGTGGGGGGATGAGGCTTCAACCAATTCATTGTGATCATTTTCTTTGTTATCAAGAGCAGGACTTTCACTAAGTAGCTACATTCTCTGTCTATCAGATCCTCAGGTAGTATCCCAAGTATGTAAAGGGTTGAGTCAAGATGTAAATCAATACCCAGAATTCTTTTTATTTCTTTTTTCACCCCTTTCCAAAAATATATAATCTTATATATAAGAATAATAATAATATAATCTTGACTTTCCAGTAAAACTCCCTCCATGTTGGACTGTTAATTTATGACCTGCTCTGAACGTTTCCTCCCAATTTATTATTATTATTTTTGCTTCCAATTCCCATTTTTCTTTAACATCAATATTATTGTCCTTGGATTAATATTGTAGTGCTTTATACATTTTTGAAATCAGCCCTTTTTTTGACTGTTCCTCTGTAAATGACATGAGCAATTTTTCAACCTTTGTTGGTTCTTTGCTTATTCTTTCCCATTCATTATGTTTCTGGAGATAGTGTCTCAACTGCAAATATTTATACAAATCATTATTTGGTAAATTGAATTCCTGTTTGAGTTGTTCAAACGTTTTCAAAATTTGCCCTGTAAAAATTTCCACTAACCCTTGGGTCACACGGTGGTATAGTGGTTAGCACTCTCGCCCTCCAGCGAGAAGACCCGGGTTCGAGCCCCGGTTGGAACAAGGGCCTTTCTGCATGGAGTTTGCATGTTCTCCCCGTGTGTGCGTGGGTTCTCTCCGGGTTCTCCGGCTTCCTCCCACAGTCCAAGAACATGTAAGGTGGGGATTAGGTGAATTGGACACTCTAAATTGACTGTGAGAATGAATGGTTGTGTGGCCCTGCGATGGACTGGCGAACTGTCCAGGGTGTACCCCGCCTATCGCCCGATGTAGCTGAGCACAGCTGGCACAGCACCCCCCGCGACCCTCTGGTGGAGGATAAAGCGGTAGATGATGACTGACTGACACGAGCCCTTTCTTCGACCATTTCTCAAATCCTGCATCCATAGTACGCAGTAATAGTTTTTGGCTATTTTGTAGCTTTACAGAGCTTGAGACATTTATTTTCTTTGTATTGTCCTCTTGTGGAAAAGAGGACCAGAATCTGGACCTCTTGTGGACCAGATTCTCATTGTTTCTGTAATCAAATCATTTCGAATTTTAAGCTTCTTTTGCACCAGCCTGGTTACAAGTGGTAGTCCTTCCCTTTTATTGAAGAAGGTGCAGGATTCACTTTAAAACATGTAACAACTTCTTCTGGCGTGTGGGTTTCGCCGGCTAACACGAAAAAGCTAACGGAGCTAAAAACACAAGGCAACGACAACTTCCGGGGCCGTTCTTCATCGGCGGTAGAAAAAGGAGACACCTGTCGAGGACAACATTCTACATGCAAACGATGCCACACAGTGGCTGCAAGTGTACACTGCAGGCGTGAACCAAACTACAAAAAAAAACACAATGTATTACTCTCTTTTAACCATTACTTAAATAATACTAATTCAAATCAATAAGCGTGAAAGTTACAACATCCTCCCCCCCAAGAAGACTGCTCATGTGTGAACTTCAAAAGGATACAGAAGCTGAACTGGTCTTCTTAATGTCGTCCCATTTGGCATGCGCACAGCACAGGACCTTACTCGTCCATCTCTTCCTTGGAACAATTCTGTGATTAGACCAGTTCTCTACGTCAACCATGGCATCTTGTCCTCTCCAATGAGAACCACGTCTCCTTCCTTCAGCGGGGTCTTGGGTGTGAGCTGACTTCAAGTCCACCGACACCGACTCCAAAACTCTGTGATGAGTCATTCCATCGTCAGGTCAGCTCCTCCCTGTTGCCGTTGGTTGTGTGACCTGCAGCAGCAAAGGGCTTTGGTGGCAAGGAGGAAAGTCTTTTTCCTATCAGGAAATGGGCTGGTGTAAGAGGCTGGGGTTCCTTCAGATCACTATACACAAAGGTGACAGGTCGTGAATTGATTGTTGCCTCCACTAAAAAAGATCTCAACTCCTCAAAGCCGGGTTAGGGTTAGTGACGCTCTCCCATCACTCTATTTAGACAAGCCTTGACTGATCTAACTAGTCCCAACCCACCACCAAGAATTTCCATACAATGCCCTTTGCTGAGAAGTATTCTCGAAGCTCGGGCTCCTTCATTGTTTTCCGAAGCTCTTTAAGACCTTGCTGGGCCAGTTTGAACGTCTGGGAATTGTCCGAATAAATTATTTTACAGAGTCCTCGTCTGGATATGAATCTTTTTAGAGCCAGGAGGAAGTTTTCTGGTCGACAGGTTTGACACCAGCTCCAGATGCACAGCACGAGTCACAGCACATGTGAATAATGCGACATAGGCTTTCTCTACAGTCTTTCTTACCTTCACATATAGAGGGCCTGCAAAATCAACTCCTGTGACTTCAAATGGGGGTGACTCTGTGATCCTGTCTCTAGGCAGGGGTGCAGTTACCTGTTGGGCAGCCTTAGCCCTGAATCTGTTGTAAATGGTGCAAGCTCCAATGCATTTCTTCACTAACTGTCTGGCACAGGAATCCAATACTTTTCCCTCAGTTGTACAAGAGTGTCTCTCATGCCTGAATGCATGACCTTTTCGTGGCTGTATTTGATGATCATTTCTGCAAATCTGTGATTTGGGGATAACAACCATGGGTGCTGCTCTCTGAAGCGCAGGTCTGACTGATGCAGCCTTCCTCCCACACAGATTAGTCCATGATCGTCACGAAACGGTTTAAATTCCCTGATTTTTGAACCTTTGTGCACATCTCCTCCAGCCTGTCGGCTTGGACCTCACATATCCAATATCTTTCGGCCTCTGACAGCTCCTCTGCTGTCAATTCTCCTCTTCTCTTCTCTTTCCTGCGGCAGTTGTAGTTAAACCTTTTGATCCATGCTGTAACTCACATTTTGTAATTTAGAGTCTCCTGCCATGCTTTCAGTGTTGCTCAGCTGAACTGCAACATGGCTTGACTTGAGCTCAGTCCTCACAACTTCATCTGAGAACTCTTTATCAGTTGGCCTTGTGGGCTGTCCTCCTGATTTTAGGAAAGGAGGTCCCGACCACCAGAGATCTTCTTCTCTCAGCTTTGAGGCTGGTTGACCAGTGCCTGTATTTCCATGACTCGATTGGCAACAAACTGCTTCCATTTTTGGGCTGAGCCACGAATCCAATGGATTGCGATCATAGTGTCTGACCACATGCGAAGTTGGCCTGGTTGCATGTGAAGAGCATTTCTTAGAGTGCTTCCCATTCTCGCTCCAACTAGAGCGCCCATCAACTCAAGGCGTGGCAGAGTTATGGTCTTTATAGGTGCCACCCTTGACTTGGATGCTACAAGCCTGGTCACGGTCTCTCCATCCACAGTCTGTCCTTGCAGATATGCCACTGCTCCATAGGCTTTCTCACTTGCATCGGTGAAGACATGTAGAATTTGACTCTGCTCCCCCAACCGCTTGTCTGCACCATACCACCTGGGAATGACAATTTGGTGAATCTGAGGCAGCTCCATACACCACTGCTGCCATACTACGCCACATTTCTTGTAAGGGACACTTTACTCTTATGGTAAATGGAGTCAGGAACCCTATGGGGTCGAATATTCTTGCTGAGGATCTTAAAACACTTTTTTTGTGTTTTCCTTTCCCTTTAGGATGTCCATCAGGTGTTTAAGGTCAAAGATGAAATCGTCAGTGTCTGGTCTCCATATCTCCTCACTTCCACTGATGATGCCCAGTGACTCTATTTCCCAAAACGCATGTATCTGTTTCGTCAGCATGTCAGTATTTTCACTTATGCCAATGTGCATGCAGCCAGCTTCATTCATGCTGGACATGGAGACGGATTCTTACACTGCCCAGCCAAGCACAGTTTCTACAGCAACCAGCACTTCTGAAAGTCTCAATTTTGCCAGTCACTATCTTCCAATAGTAGTCGGCTCCAATCATTATTGACAGTTATGGGTAGTTGGTGTGAGAGAGGGGGATACAGAGAACAGGGTGAGATGGAGGAGGTTGATTCGCTGTGGTGACCCCTGAAGGGAGCAGCCGAAAGGAAAAGAAGAAGAAGAAGATGGGTTCTCTCCGTTGCCTGCTGAGACGTCTGCTAATGCCAGCCCGTTTTCCTCCATTTGTTGTTTTTCCAGGGACCTTTATGACTGCAGTGCATATTTGTGGTGTCTGAACAGCATTGATCTTGATGATCTGTTTGTTGTTACAGATATTTTCCAAAACCACCCTTATGACATTGCGCTCTGCGATCACTGGGGTCTGTGATCCAAACGTATGTAGCTTTAATCTCTCCCTTCCCAGCGTTGGCAATTTCAGAGCCTTCACATGGCCCTCATGGATGAAACTTTGTTTGCAGTAGCAATGTCCCATGTTTTCCCTGATTTGCTGTTGCTAGATGAGGGATCACAGAAGAAACAACAGCATCACTTACTTCTGGTGTAGCAACATCTGAGGGTACTGGTTGCTCACTCTTATCACACAAAACCATGTGATGTCTCCCTGCACACACAGTGCATGACACATTTCTAGTCTTACAATATTTGGCAATGTGTCGTGGTCCCAAGCATATGAAACATCTCCCCATATTGTTTAATTTCTCATGGTGACAGTGTTCTCCTCACACAATGTTGATTTATGGCTTGGGCTGTCACATAATTTAGACATATGTGCACTCACAACAAGGTCTTTCCTTCCAAATCTCTTCTTCAGCATGTCAATAGCTGTGTCATAGTTGCTGTCTGTTATTTTCAGACCAGCCACAGCTCTAGCAGCTGGACCCACCAGGTATGACTTAAGGTAAGTGAACCTTTCCGTTTTGCTGAAGTCCTTATTTTCATGAATGGCAGCTTCAAACTGGTCCCAAAACTCTTGCCAGATGCACACTTCTCCATCGAAAGAATTTTTACTTAGCTTTGGGAGCCTGACTGATGGTCTGTTGTTGGTAAATTGTCGGCTCACAACGCTCGCTCGCCCGAGGAGAACGTATATCCGCTTCTTGTTGCGTCTTTTCCATGGCTCTCGTTGCTCGGGTCCGCCATAGCATGGCGTTATCCTGGCATTCCAGCGTTCTTGCAATGTCCGCATCTAATTCTTCGATCGGTATTTCCAGCTCGATTTGCTCCTTCACCGACAACATCAACAGAAGCTCCATCAAACGATCGCAGTTCACATTTTCCTTACATGTTTCATCCTGTACGACTTGCAGCGGCTTCGTGGCGGATGTCCGTAACACCGTGTCGCAGGTGAGCTCCTGTTGCAGGTGTTGAATAGTGACTGACTGGTTTTCAGAGTCCTGATTGTCTTGAGATGCAGTTGGTGGTGGTGGAAGTTTGGGCGGTGTAATCCAACAGTCTGCGGGTCAGGGTTCAGCTAACCCAGTACTCAGTCCACTATAAAAACTTTGCTCTCACAAATGTAGTTTCTCTGATCAATGCAGGCAATGTCATCCCAGTTTCTAAAGGTCTGGTCTGTCCTTTCATTTAACTCAAACACAAGAACAACGCAGTCTGCTCCCTCCAGGGACGAATCATGTGTCTGGTTGTCTGGTTGACCATTGACCCAGTACTTCTTTGAAGGACGTTTGCCATTGACCCACTGGAAGGCCCCCTCTTGATCCATGTCATGCAACCCAATCCATGTTCCGTTGAATTCCACGTTAGATTTAAACTTTTCCTCAGTAAGATTGGTAAGAAACTTCTGGTCTCCCTCACTCAGAACTACAGCCAGGTCACCACCCTTATCAATACAGTACGTGCGTGCATCTAACCATTCCTTTGTGTCCGCTGATAAGAAGAAGCATCGTGAGTTGTGCTCCGTCCAGCCTTCCATACAACGTGAACATGTCAGTGTGGTCATGTCACAGTCTGTAATGTTTGACAAGTTAGAAGAGCTAAGAATCAATCGAAGCTTTCCATTTTCTTCATTCAGGGTTGAATTGAGTTGAAATGTTTCGTTCACACTTTCCTGACATTGTTTATTTTGCTGAGTCAGGTTTGAATTGAGTTGATTCGTTTCGTTCACACTTTCCTGACATTGTTTATTTTGCTGAGTCAGGTTTAAATTGAGTTGATTCATTTCGTTCACACTTTCCTGACACTCTTCATTTTGCTGAGTCAGGTTTGAGTGTAGGTTTTGTTGTTTTTTAGATAATGAGCTGAAATGTTGATATTTACGCAGCAACTTCTTGTATTTTTCCATTAATTTTGTGTTGTTACTGATTAGCTGTTGAACATGTTGATTTTCACTGTAATTGTTTAACAGGTATGTTTTTCTTTGGCTTTTCAGGGGTCCAATGTCACTAGTATAAAATGTTAGAAATCCTAAAGAAAAAAAAATGAAACCAAAACTCAACGTGTGAACACTCATGTTTGTGGCATTTTGATTCCTTTCAATAACAAAGCAGTGGAAGCATTCATGTACTCAGCAATGACACTTCCTATGATGTCGTTTCTATCCTTTGAAGTGTTTTCAGTGTAATGGGATCTTTTGAACGCACCTGACTTGTATAGTGCCAGGTTTGCAGGTGAATCTCAGCTCTGTGGTTGATGTCAAATAAAGTGAAGCTACTGATTAGAACTTAATAATACAAAGACAAATCCTTCTTGCAATAGAGGTCTGTGTCTCAACATCTTAGCAGACATCCTTGAATGACTAAATGACAGACTGAGATCAAGTGTGTTGGAACACTTCTTTTATTTTGTCTCTAACTCTTTTACAAAACAGGTAAATACATGTTTCTATTGGATTAACATTTCAAAAAGGATTTTTTTGCCACGTTTCCTCATCACTGTTGACATTTGAACGTCTATTTTCTACCAATCAACTGGTAATTGACTACATGATTACCTACAACCCTCACCATTTCTCTCCAGTAATGACCCATTACATGGACGTTACATGTATTCACACCTGTCATTTAAGGTCTTTGGTGCTGCCGTCCCAGAACTCTGTCACCAGGCAGGCGAGGAGATGTGGCAATTTTAACAGTTGATTCAAAAAGGTTTTAACCAACGTGAGGGAAGTAGTTAAGTGCCGGTCATGGAGGCGGCGATCTGTTCCAAACAGCAGTGAGGCGTCAAACAGCAGCATGCACACGAGAGAGAGCTCTTTACACAGGAGAGCACAGGAATGAGCAAAGAGGCAAAAACAACAAGCAGCGAGTAAGCACTAGAGGACAAGGTTTTTCAGGAGAGCCGTGACATTACCACTGAGTCGTGTTGATGACTGAACTGGGAGCCCCTGTGTCGCAGGTGAGCCCCTGTGTCGCAGGTGAGCCCCTGTGTCGCAGGTGAGCCCCTGTGTCGCAGGTGAGCCCCTGTCACAGGTGAGCCCCTGTCGCAGGTGAGCCCCTGAGCCCTGTCGCAGGTGAGCCCCTGTGAGGTGAGCCCCTGTGTGCAGAGCCCCCTGTACAGGTGAGCCCCTGTGTCAGGGTGAGCCCCTGTGTCGCAGGTGAGCCCCTGTAGCAGGTGAGCCCCTGTGTCCAGGTGAGCCCCTGTGTCAGCAGGGTGAGCCTGAGGTGAGCCCCCTGTGTCGCAGGTGAGCCCCTGTGTGAGGTGAGCCCCTGTGTCAGGGTGAGCCCTGAGGTGACCCCTGTCGCAGGTGAGTCCCCTGCTCCAGGTGTGTGCAGGTGAGCCCCTGTGTTCCAGTGAGCCTGGGTGAGCCCCTAAGCCAGGTGAGCCTGTGTGAGGAGCCCCTGTCGCAGGTGAGCCCCTGTGTCGCAGGTGAGCCCCTGTGTCGCAGGTGAGCCCCTGTGTCGCAGGTGAGCCCCTGTGGTGGTGGAAGTGTGGGCGGTGTAATCCAACCGTCTGCGGGTCAGGGTTCCGCTAACCCAGTACTCATTCCATTATAAAAGCTTTGCTCTCACACATGTAGTTTCTCTGACCACGGCAGGCAATGTCATCCCAGTTTTTAATTGCCCTGTCTGTGCTTTCATCTAACTCAAACACAAGAACAACGCAGTCCGATCCCTCCGGGGACCAACCAGGTGTGTTGTTGTCTGGTTGACCATTGACCCAGTAGTCTGTTTCTTGTCCAGTTTCGTTTATGTATTTGGCAAGATTTTTGCCGTTGATCCACCGGAAGGTCCTCTCTCGTTGCATGTCGTGCAACCCAATCCATGATCCGTTAAATTTCTCTTTGGATTTATAATTTTTCACAATAAGTTTGGTAAGAAACTTTTGGTCTTCCTCACTCAGAACCACAGCCAGGTCACCACCCTTATCAATACAGTACGAGCGTGCATCTAACCATTTCTTAGCGTCACCTGATAAGAAGAAGCATCGTGAGTCGTGCTCCGTCCAGCCTTCCATACAACGTGAACATGTCAGTGTGGTCATGTCACAGTTTATCTTGTTTGACTTAAGAGAGCGAAGAATCGATCGAAGCTTTCCATTTGTTTCTTTCAGGTTTGAATTGAGTCGATTGGTTTCGTTCACACTTTCCTGACACTGTTTATTTTGCTGAGTCAGGTTTAAATTGAGTTGATTCATTTTGTTCACCCTTTCCTGACACTCTTCATTTTGCTGAGTCAGGTTTGTCTTTATCTTGAAAATGTTTTGCTGTTTTGAGCTGAAATGTGGATATTTACACAACAACTTCTGGTATTCTTCCAGTAATTTTGTTTTTCTACTGATTAGCTGTTGAACATGTTGATTTTCACTGTAATTGTTTAAAAAGTATGTTTTTCTTTGGCTTTTCAGGGGTCCGATGTTACTAGTATAAAATGCAAGAAATCCTAGAGAGAAAAAAATGAAACTAAAACTCAACGCGTGAACACTCATGTTTGTGGCATTCTGTTTCCTTTCAATAACAGTGGAAGCATTCATGTACTCAGCAATGACACTTCCTATGATGTCATTTCTATCCTTTGAAGTGTTTTCAGTGTAATGGGATCTTTTGAACGCACCTGACTTGTATAGTGCCAGGTTTGCAGGTGAATCTCAGCTCTGTGGTTGATGTCAAATAAAGTGAAGCTACCGATTAGAACTTAATAATTCAAAGACAAATTGCAATAGACGTCTGGTAGCTGTACAGTGCCCTCCAGAAGTATTGGAACAATGAGGCCAATTCCTTTATTTTTGCCATAGACTGAAAACATTTGCAGGGTTGATCGTTCTCCTGGTCAACCCTGCCAAGAGATGGGTGTCTAAACTGTGTCTCAACATCTTAGCAGACATCCTGGAATCACTAAATGACAGACTGAGATCAAGCGTGTTGGAACACTTCTTTTATTTTGTCTCTAAATCATTTACAAAACATCAGCGAGTAAGCACTAGAGGACAAGGTTTTTCAGGAGAGCCATGACATTACCACTGAGTCGTGTTGATGACTGAACTGGGAGCCCCTGTGTCGCAGGTGAGCCCCTGTCGCAGGTGAGCTACTAGCCCAGGTGAGCCACTGTCCCAGGTGAGCCCCTGTCCCAGGTGAGCCACTGTCCCAGGTGAGCCCCTGACCCAGGTGAGCCCCTGTCCCAGGTGAGCCCCTGTCCCAGGTGAGCCCCTGTCCCAGGTGAGCCCCTGTCCCAGGTGAGCTCCAGTCCCAGCAGACCCACAAGGATGATCAGCAGGTACACACAGAGAGAGAGAGAGAGGGGGACAGAGAGACAGACAGAGATAGAGAGAGGAAGGGACAGACAGACAGACAGACAGAGAGGGAGCGAGACAGTCAGAGAGAGATACTTTTTGGAAAAGTTTTATTTAAATATTTTTATCATTTTTTTAAAGTAACGTCCGTGTTTTTTGTTTTTGTTGAGAACCTTTTTTTATTCACGTCAAACGTCACGGAGGCGGGACCACCTGAAAGGCCGGTGACGTCACCTGTCCCATGTAGGCGGCCACTCCTATTGGATAAACACGCGGAAGTGAAGAACAGTCGAAGCTAATAACAACTTCTCCTCCACCGTCGCTGCTGCTTTTGTTGTTGTTCTGGACCCTCTGGACCCTCTGGACCCAGACGGACCATGGCGCTGCCGGCTCAGCTCAGATCCATCCAGCACCACCTCCGCACCGCGCAGGAGCACGAGAACCGGGACCCGGTGGTGGCGTACTACTGTGAGTCTGCTGTACTAGCTGCTGCTGCTAGCTGTAACCTGCTGTGTTTACTTGCGCGCACACACAACTGTTAGCTGTTAGCCGTAAACCCTGATAAGCACGCGCCCACAGACGAACACAGAAGCGGTTTGTTCCGGATTAAAATGAGAGAACACTCTGGGACGTTAGCATGGAGCGAGCTAACTTCCGGGCTATCGCTTGTGAGTTTGTGTGTCAGTGATGAGGACATGGCGTCTCTGTGAGGACTCAGTCTGTCTCTAAGCTCAGTCCGGGTCCAGCTGAGTCCAACATAGTCCAACATAGTCCAGCAGTTTGTTCTGGTTTTGACCAAACTCTCCACAAAGTCACGATAGAGAAGAATAAAGTTCTGACAGCAGTGACTCAGCACACACACACACACACGCGTGCGCGCGCGCTCAGACTCACTCTGTCACACCAAACCTCATAGAGAAAATCAGTGATTTTAACATCACACACACACACACACAGGAGTTGCCTCCATCACTAAGTTTCAATGTCTTATTTTTTGAATATTTCATTTAGACTTGACTCAGTGACACAAAGTGACCACAGGAGGCAGCAGAGGACCAGCAGCTCGTGTGTGTGTGTGTGTGTGATGTACAGCAGATAATGACACATGTTTGAACTCAGAAACCTGATAAATGTTACTAAATGTCCATGGAGTGAAATCATTTGTTGTGTCCATGTTTGTCTCTCAGTTTTTAATTTAATATCAATTTATGGCTTCTATTTTTTGGATGTTTGGGCTGATGAAGGATAAAAGCAGCAGTCAGAAGAACTGTGATTCAGGACTTCAAACTGTAGAGGGCAGCATTTCACCTCCTGCCATAATTTGTTAGGAGAAGAAGAAAATTGGTGACTGCAGTGGACAGAAGGATGCAGTCTTGACTACTGAGACACAGCTGAAGACAAAGGACTGATACAGCTGTAGAGCGGGGCTTAGCCTTAATCATTACCTTTCCTGACCAGCAGGGGGCAGCAGCACTGTCTGACTTCCTGTCATTGTGTGTGTGTGTCTACAAAGACACTCTTTGTCACTGAGCGTCAGTGACCACCTGCTGGTGAACTGCCTCACTACACGCCTGAAGCCCCACCCCCCTGTCAAACAGCTCATTGCTCTGTTGTCAGTGTACAGTGACAGTGAGTAGGTAACCTACAGCCCTGTGTGGCCTGTTGCCAGGCAACAAGTGAGAGTAGCTGAAACAGTCAACGTGAACGTTGGATTTCAAACACTGAAGAGACAAAATAAGACATTTGAATTTAGTGATGGAGGCAGCAGTGTGTGTGTGTGTGTGTGTGTGTGTGCGCGCTTCACAAACGTCTCTCACAGTGAGATAAAGACGTGATCATGTGACGTAGACTTGTGTGAACGTGCTTGTAACCAGCCTGTTTGTCATATTGTGTGAATCTATGAGCAGATGTGATTGACAGATGAGGGATTGTGGGAGTTCTCACGGCATCTTCTCAGCAAAAAAGAAGAAAACAGCTGGGATTTGTGTGTAATGATTTACTGAGCTGTAAGCGGGTGTCCTCCTGTCCTCCCTGCAGGTCGTCTCTATGCCATGCAGACAGGTATGAAACTGGACAGTAAAACACCAGAGTGCAGAAAGTTCCTGGTCAAACTCATGGACCAGCTGGAGTCGGTGAGTTCCAACAACAGTGATCTGCAGAATATATGTATATACAGTTATGTTCATAATAATAGCAGTGTGTTTAAAAAGGTGAGTAAACCTCAAAATTCTTCAAATAAATTGTATTCTAATGAACACAAATGCAGTGGGGACACTGCACATTCCATTTCAAAGCAAGAAAATAGGAAAAAGTAATTGAATTTGATAATATTTTACAGGAAGTCAAGAAATATAATGTTCATAAAAATAGCAGTGTTGACATCTTTCTTTACAAACTCAAAAATGTACTGTATAAACTAAGAGATGCTTGAAGATTCAACTTTCCTGAGAATGATAAACTAATATTTAGTTGCATAACCACAGTTTCTGATAACTGCTTCACATCTGTGGTACATGGAGTCGACCAACTTCTGGCACCGGTCAACGGGTATTGCAGTCCACTACTATGTTCCACAATTCCTCTGCATTTCTTGGTTTTGCCTCATGAACAGCATGTTTTATGCCAGCCCACACGTTTTCTATGGGATTAAGGTCCAGGGATTGTGCTGGCCACTCCATTACTTGAATTCTGTTTGTCTGGAACCATGATTTTGCACGCTTGCTGGTGTGTTTGGGGTCATTGTCTTGTTGAAACACCCATTTCAAGGGCATTTCCTCTCCAGCTAACTGATGTACTCAAACTGATCCCTGGTATGTGATACATGGGACCAACACCATAGTATGAGAAACATCCCCATATCATGATGCTTGCACCACCATGCTTCACCGTCTTCACTGTGTACTGTGGCTTGAATTCAGTGCTTGCAGGACGTCTGACAAACTGTCTGTGGACCCAAGAAGAACAATCTTACTCTCATCAGTGCACAAAATATTACGCCGTTTCTTTTTAGGCCAGTCGATGTGTTCTTTGGCAGATTGTAACCGCTTCAGCACAATGGGACTTTGAGTGGGCTTCTTGCCGGTAGCTTGGCTTCACATAGACGTCGTCTGATTGTTACAGTGCTCACAGGCGATCCATGATCTTCTTTGGCTGAGCCTTTGCCATTTTGGTTATTCTCCGATTCATTCCAATAGTCGTTTTTCTTTTTCTTCCTCACTTTTCTGGTTTTGGCTGCCATTTTAAAGCGTTTGATATAATTTTTGCTGAACAGCATATCATTTTCTGCACTTCTTTAAAGGTTTTCCCCTCTTTTATTCATTTCTCAATCAAAGAACGCTCTTCTTCTGAACAGTGTCTTGAACGACCCATTTTACTCTGTTTTTCAAGTACAAATGCACAGCCAGCATATGCAGCATCAGTGGCCTTGATCCTTAAATAAGAGCCACCTGTTTAACACCTATTTTGTTTTACATAATCAATGACCTCACTAAATGAACTCGGCACTGCTATTTTTTACACGTAAATGGTTCAGTTTCACAGAATCAGCAGCATGCACGTCATGCCTGTTGGGTCTGTTGGTTTTCTATACCTTTACTAAACCCTCTAGAAACTTACTTGCAGTGTAGAAGTTGAAATTCTAACAAAAACAGTGATTTATCTTGCTAGTGATGTGGGACACATATATATGTGTGTATATTTTATATATATACATATATATGTATATATACATATGTATGTATACACGTATGTATGTGTATATATTATATATATGGGTATATACGTATATGTATATATGTGTGTATATATATATATATATCTTTATATATATATATGTATGTGTATATATATACACATGTATGTATGTGTATATATGTATATATGTATATATATGTAAATATATTTATTATCGTGAATCACTTAACAACAACGATGTCTAAAAAAGCCTAATGATTCTATATAACAGTTTATGTAAACATCAATGTCAGTCCAGCTGAAGCATATCTGTTGTGTTAATGGTCACGTGTGCACACACACACACACACACACACACACACACACACACACACACAGCTCTCGACAGGAGCCGCTCTAATGAGCTTTTATAAGCTCATCAGGAGGAGGTGAAACTGACGTCTCCACAGGAGTCAAAGAAACCAGCCTGTTTCCTCAAGGGTCTGAAGGAGATGAGAAGCAGCTGCAGACTCTGACAGTCTCTGTGGACTATAAGGGTCCAAAGAGTCCCGGGGGGGTCTGACAGTGCTGTCACTGGACCTCGTTAGCAGGTTTCACGGCCCAGCTGCTGAGAACCAGCCTGAGACTCTCTGCGTCACATGATCACGTCTTTGTCTCACTGTGAGACACACTGCTGCTTCCATCAATAAGTTCAAATGTCTTATTTTGTCTCTTCAGTGTTTGAAAGCCAATGTTCAGATTGAGCTCAGTGACACAAAAGTGACCACACGAGGCAGCAGAAGAGCAGCAGCTCCTGTGTATGTGTGTGGGAGAGTGTAACAGAGAGATAAAGATGTGATGTAGAGATCGTACAAACTTAAACTGACAGAGATTTTATTCCACATGTCTTAAATTAAAGTGGATTATAATCTGTTTTATCTCACCTTATCATTATTACATTACATTCCATATCATTTAGCAGACGCTTTTCTCCAAAGGGACTTACAATAAGTGCATTTAAACATTTGTGTACAAACAAGTCAAACTATAAAGAGCTAGTCATAAGTGCGAGGTATAAGTAAGTGTTTTTTTAAGTCGAGGTAGACTCAAAAGAAATGTGTTTTTAGTCGGCGGCGGAAGATGTGGAGGCTTTCTGCTGTCAGGATGTCGATGGGGAGCTCGTTCCACCATTTGGGAGCGAGGACAGTGAACAGTCTGGAGTTCTGCGAGTGCCTCTGTGATCCTCTCAGTGAGGTAGCAGCGAGCCGGTTTGTCGATGCAGAGCGGAGTGGGCGGGCTGGGGTGTAGGTTTTGATCATGTCCTGGATGTAGGCTGGACCGGATCCGTTTGTAGCATGGGACGCAAGCACTAGAGTCTTGAAGCGGATGCGAGCAGCTACAGGAAGCCAGTGAAGGAGCGGAGGAGCGGTGTAGTGTGGGAGAAATTTGGTAAGTTGAAGACCAGTCGAGCTGCTGCATTCTGGATGAGTTGCAGAGGTCGTATGGCACACGCAGGAAGACCAGCCAGGAGGGAGTTGCAGTAATCCAAGCGCGAGATGACAAGAGCCTGGACCAGAACCTGTGCTGCCTTCTGCGTTAGAAGAGGCCGAATCCTTCTGATGTTGTGCAACATGTATCTGCAAGATGGAGCTGTTGCAGCAATGAGTTGGGTGTCATGGGCGTAGCTGTGATAGGAAAAACCATGAGAGTGAATAATGGAACCAAGAGTGTTGGTATATAGAGAGAAGAGGAGAGGGCCCAAGACAGAACCCTGAGGGACCCCAGTAGATAGAGGACAGGGTTCCGACACGGAACCTCTCCAGGTTACTCTGTATGTTTGGTTTAGAAGATAGGACGAGAGTGACAGCAAGAAGTGCAGGTTCGGTTGAGTGAGCTGCCTTAAAACCAGACTGAAGAGGAACGAGAAGGTTGTTCCGGTGAAGTTAGGAAGAGAGTTGATTAAAGATAGCATGGTCCAGAGTTTTGGAGAGAAAAGGAAGAAGAGAGACAGGTCTGTAGTTATTTACTTCAGACGGGTCACTCTGGGTCACATCAGGGTCATCTGTGCAGGAAAAATAATGACCAACATGTGCTTTTCATAAACAGACTCACAGGAAGCACACACGCACACACATCAAAGCAGCGGATGTGAGTGTGTGTGTGAAGGTAATGAGTCTCTGGTGTCTCCAGGGGACAGCTGTGTCCACTGTCTCTTCTAATTGGCTCAGAGTCGTCAATAAAGTCACTAATTAAGACTGTGACCTGTTTTCGTTTTCGTTGTTGTTTTTGTCGCTGTCCTCTCTGAGATTAGCACAGCGCCCCCTGTGGTAGAAGACGGATGAATACATGAAAGCAGAGAAACGGAGCTTTGCTCTCATACATTCGTCATTACGGTACAACCTCAGGACTTCAGAGGAACGAGCGTCCAATCACAGACGAGCTTCAGCGTCACGTGTTTGTGATTCTTAAATGTTTGAATAAAGTTCTCTTTGAAAAACGTTTTAGACAATTCTACATAAGAGGGTTGTTCTCAGGATGAACGCATGAACTGAGGATGACATCGGGATGAACTGAGGATGCCATTGGGATGAATGGATGAATTGAGGATGAATGGATGAACTCAGGATGACATTGGGATGAATGAAGTCAGGATGAATGGATGAACTCATGATGAACGGATGAACTGAGGATGATATTGGAATGAATGGATGAAATTGAGGTGAATGGATGAACTCGGGATGAATGGATGAACTTGGGGTGAACTCAAGATGAATATATAAATCTGGGGTGAATGAAATCAGCATGAATGGATGAAACAGTAGAGAGGTCAAAGATGGTGAAATAAAGGGATAGTTCAGGTATTTTCTACTGTGTGAGGAACTGATGATGATGTGTATTCATTCATTCATTTATTCTGTGTCTCGTCTCAATACTGTGTGGTTTCATGACATGATCTGACTTTTTCACTGTCAGCCTTGTGTGTGTGTGTGTGTGTGTGTGTTACAGATGAAGCAGGAGCTCGGTGACAATGACTCCATCAGTCAGGAGGTTGTAGGAAACGCCCACATCGAGAACTACGCCTTAAAAATGTTCCTGTACGCCGACAACGAGGACCGAGCAGGACGGTTCCACAAGTGAGTCCTCCCTCCTCCTGTTCGCTCTCTGGTCCCACCCCCCAAAACACCAGGAGTGGTAACATTGTTTGTAATGTTTATTCTAAGTGTGTGTGTGTGGTAAAGGGATAGACACACACACACACACACACACACACACACACGAAATAAGAACCTTCCTCCAACAAAGAGGCCATTCACTCACTCACCTTAAGTGTGTGTGTGTGTGTGTATCAGAACACAGCTCATATGTTCTGTAACCAGTGTATTTAGGGGGGGTCAGAGGTCATGGGGATGACTCAGTGAATCATGTGCTGAGGCAACATGATTCGTCTCCATGACAACCTGACACACAGGTGGATGAAAAAAGAGTGTTTTCTCTGTTCACATCTAAACCCCACATCCTTTCTCCTCTTCTCCTCTTCTTCTCTTCTCCTCTTCTCTTCTCCTCTTCTTCCTGCAGGAACATGATCAAGTCCTTCTACACGGCCAGTTTGCTGCTGGACGTCCTGTCTGTGTTTGGAGAATTATCAGAGGAAGTAAGAGGGAAATCATCACGTCACGTCAAATCACATCACGTCAAGTCTCATATCAAATCACATTAAACTACTGTAGAGACTTTTCACAATAAAACATCATTGAAGCTTTATTTAGTTTTAATAATATTATTTAGTCATCACAGTTACACAGTTATTATTACTTTTGTCAGATTCAAGTTATTTCCGTGACCATTGTGAGTTTTTCTTTCATTAACCGAAGGGTACCAACAATTTTGTCCGTGTGTGTATTTTACTGATTATGGACCATAGGCTCCGCCCTTTAACGATTAAGATTATTGGGGCATGAGCACTCACACACTGATACTGACACGACATTTGTCTCCAGAACATTCAGCACAGGAAGTACGCCCGCTGGAAGGCCACGTACGTCCACAACTGTCTGAAGACTGGAGAGACGCCGGTTGCTGGACCCATGGCCATGGAGCAGGAGGACGGAGACACAGGTGAGATGTTACCTGGTGTGACCTGGTGTTTGTTAGTTTCATCCCATGTGACCTGATGTTTCTTAGTTTAATCCTGTGTGACATGGTGTTTGTTAGTTTAATCCCTTCTGACCTGGTGTTTGTTAGTTTAATCCCATGTGACCTGGTGTTTGTTAGTTTATCGTGACCTGATGTTTCTTAGTTTAATCCTGTGTGACATGGTGTTTGTTAGTTTAATCCCTTCTGACCTGGTGTTTGTTAGTTTAATCCCATGTGACCTGGTGCTTGTTAGTTTCATCCCATGTGACCTGGTGTTTGTTAGTTTAATCCCGTGTGACCTGATGTTTCTTAGTTTAATGACCTGTGTTTGTTAGTTTACCTGGTGTTTGTTAGTTTAATCCCATGTGACCTGGTGTTTGTTAGTTTCGTGTGACCTGGTGTTTGTTAGTTTCATCCCTTGTGACCTGGTGTTTGTTAGTTTCATCCCATGTGACCTGGTGTTTGTTAGTTTAATCCCTTGTGACCTGGTGTTTGTTAGTTTAATCCCATGTGACCTGTGTGTTTTGTTAGTTTAATCCCTCTGACCTGGTGTTTGTTAGTTTAACCTCCCATGTGACCTGGTGCATCCCATGTGACCTGGTGTTTGTTAGTTTATCCATGACCTGTTGTTAGTTTAATCCATGACCTGGTGTTTGTTAGTTTAATCATCCCGTGTGACCTGGTGTCTTAGTTTAATCCCATGTGACCTGGTGTTTGTTAGTTTAATCGTGTGACCTGGTGTTTGTTAGTTTAATCCCGTGTGACCTGATGTTTCTTAGTTTAATCCCATGTGACCTGGTGTTTGTTAGTTTAATCCCATGTGACCTGGTGTTGGCACTGAGCTGCTGACCTTTGATGCTGTAAACTGTAAATTTGACCTTTAGTGGAAACAAATGTTGGGAAAACAGAGCAGCCGATAAATGTTAGCGTCACAGTCTAAAGTTCACATGTAAGTGAGAAGCTGAACAGGAAGTTAACCTTTGTGTTTAATGCTGCTGCTGCTGCTGCTGCTGATAACCTTCCGGCGCCTTTCTAGCAACTCCGTGTGTTGTCCTACCTTGAAGGCAATTCTCTTGGTTTCTATTGAGTATATAGATATATATATATGAGTATATATTTATATTGAGTTTCTATATAGTATATCCCATGGATATGGATTATTTCACGCAGAGACTCATGTATTTAAGCAACTTTTTGCATGCTCTGAGAGCAAAGTCGGTGCATCGGTGTGGTTCCGTGTTTACCTGTGGACGTTAGGAAGCCGTACCGAGGCTTCAGAGCCGGCACTAGGCTAAAAGCTAGGCGGCTAGCTAAGAAACGGAGATTCAAGCCTCCGGTACCTTCTATGATCATGGGGAATGTGAACTCACTACCAAATAAGATCGACAAACTGGCTGCGCTGACAAAGAACCTCAAGATCTACACGGAGTGCAGTTTACTGTGCCTAATTGAAATGTGGCTAACGGACAGCATCCCAGACGCTAACGTGGAGCTACCGGAGGTCAGCACAGTCAGAGTGGACAGAGAGACAAGACTCTGTGGAAAGCGTTGCCACAGCGCTGTGGCTAAACTACAAACACAGCATCCAGAGGCTCTTGTGTTAATCACTGGGGACTTAAATCATGTTACTCTGGACAAAATACTGACCGTCGACTGCACAACTGAGTATATTAATTTCTGTATGGACATTATGGGAAGGGCAATTCAGTTAAACCAGTTCTTTAAAGGAGACATATTATACCCTATTTCCCAAGTTAAAATAGTTCCCTGGTGTCCTAATGAACATGTCAGTGACATGCTTTGGTCAAAATACCATAAGGATGAAGCATCATAGCAGTTCAATAACCCTGCTAAACCCGCCCCTTTCAGAACGCTTGGTTTTGTGCATGGTCCCTTTATATGCAAATGAGACACAGGCAAACACACGCCCACTTCTTCCAGGGGGTTTCTGATTTGTCCTCTTTACAGAGCTCACTCGCTCAGCTCCTGTTCCCTCCCCTCATTCCTCTCCCCCTCCCTCCACTAGTTCTCTGACAATATCAACATGACAGCGTGAGCAGAAAACAGCGAGAGTGCCGTCACAGGAAGAGACGTCCTACATAAGGAACGAGCCGAACACTGTCCAACTGTAAATCAGTTAAAAACACTTAGAGACAGCACCACTGATCCACCGCTGATCGCTGCATAAACAGCTGCTGTATGTGATTGTATCAGACTGAGTCTGTGCTCCGGTCATGGAGGACGTACTGAACAAATATGTTTAATTAGGACGTGTCAGAATGGTCAGTTATGACCTCTATGTGACCTTTTCTTAACAATGTGTGTGTTTGTACGTCGCTGACTAAATACGGCGACCGCTGGCCGCAGTCTGATGTGAAGTGGTGCGAACACACGAACACACGTTTGCTGACTTTATCCGGCACATTAGCTTCATATATAAAATCCTCTGTAAAACACTGTGCTCCACTGTGCAGCCACCAACAGCACACTTGTCCCTCCGCGTTGACATAATACTGCTCTTCCTCCCTCGCCTGCACTCTCGCAGGGACAAGGTGGAGCTAAGGTGGAGCTCTCCAAGTAAACTTACTGGTGGGGCGGTAACATTCGCGGTGAAATGCGCATGCTGTCGTCATAAGTGCAGGGAATTCAACATTGAGCGTTTTATCGCCTATACTTACACTAAGGGGGACCACGAAAAAAGTCTATCTATCTATCTATCTATCTATCTATCTATCTATCTATCTATCTATCTATCTATCATCTGCTCACTCTCCTGCACCGAAGTCCACAGAGAAAATGAGTAATTTTAACATCACAGACACACACTGCTGCCTCCATCACTATGTACAAATGTCTTATTTTGTCTCTTCAGTGTTTGAAAGCCACCGTTCAGATTAAAATCAGTGACACAAAGTGACCACACGAGGCAGCAGAGGAGCAGCAGCTGCTGTGTGTGGGAGAGTGAGTGGTTTCCCACTGAGATAAAGACGTGATCATGTGACACAGTCAGCTGTGACTGAACTCAGCCTTTAAACTCCTCAGCATTTGGAACCATTTTCTCACATTTCTTGTAGAAACTGTGTCAAATCTCTGGAGACGATAAGCACACAGACCACGCCCACCTGTGACACCGCCCTTCAGCAGTGACATCAGTAACACACACACACACCCAGCCTGTGTGTGTGATTAGCTGTTCACTGGTCTACGATCTTCATCTTTTTCTTGTTCATAAAGCTTTAATATGAACTCGACACCACTGCAGTACACCTGCCAGGCCTGTGGGCGGCGCTGTAACACTGCCACAGACCAGGATGGTGGGCGGGGCTTTGACATCATTGTTATCTTAAAGTAGTACATCGGGCGTATTCACTTTCCTCGTCAACGCCCTCTTGTATGAACGGGATTTGTTTGTCAAACACTGGCTCAGGACCCACAGATGGGTCGTGGGACCCAAATGAAATGCAGAAATAAAATAAAAATGAAATTCTGTTCACGATTTCTTCAAAAAAGAAATGCTAAATCACCACCGCACAGTCAAAGGGCCACAGCAGGATCCTCCGCTGCCCCCTGCTGGGCCTCATCCTGCCCTGTCCTCTGTGGTCTGCTCGGGAACGTTTACGACATCCCGTGATGTAAATCTTTCATACTTTAACAACTGAATAAATAATATGTTTATTGTTGTTTATCCAGTGATTGTGTCAGTGATGCCTTTCATCTTTGTCCTCTCTCGTCAAACATTCGTTAAACGTCCGCCGTCAGCGCTCGCAGCGTTCACTGTTAGCGGCGACTCAGCGCCCGCGATGTCCACTACTGAATGTGTGCGTTGAATAGTGGCTGAAGTCTGTGGAGACATGAAGCTGTGAGTGGGTTAATTAACCTCTGGGGGAGCACACACACACACACACACACACACACACACACACAGAAAGACCATTGTCTCGCTGCAGCTCTGACTTTTCCACAGACTGGGAGGAGAACAAGTTTAGCAAGAGGAAAGGAATGGAGGGTGTGTGTGTGTGTGTGTATGTGTGTGTGTGCGCGTGTGTGTGTGAGAAAACAACCTCCAGAGCTCGGTCGTTAAAACATGAATGTTGTGTTCACTGACTAGGTCATCATTGGAAAATGTGTTTTCTCTGATATTACAGGCATTTGATGTGAATGTTTTTTAGTTGATCTTAATTTAAAGCCACACTATGTAACAATTTAAAGCTACAGTATGTAACAATTTAAAGCTACAGTGCTACACAATTTAAAGCCACAGTATGTAACAATTTAAAGCTACAGTATCTAACAATTTAAAGCTACAGTATCTAACAAGTGAAAGCTACAGTATGTAACAATTTAAAGCTACAGTATGTAACAATTTAAAGCTACAGTATGTAACAATTTAAAGCCACACTATGTAACAATTTAAAGCCATAGTATGTAACAATTTAAAGCTACAGTATGTCACAATTTAAAGCCACAGTATGTAACAATTTAAAGCCATAGTATGTAACAATTTAAAGCCATAGTATGTCACAATTTACAGTATGTAACAATTTAAAGCCATAGTATGTAACAATTTAAAGCTACAGTATGTAACAATTTAAAGCTACAGCATGTAACAATTTTAAGCTACAGTATGTAACAATTTAAAGCCACAGTATGTAACAATTTAAAGCTACAGTACATTTAGAAACAAAAAAATGTTGTTGCTAAACATAAATGATGCTTTATGAAACGCATTTCTTTGATTTTTCTGTCTTTTTGATCAAAAAGTCCAGGGTCCATCAAAAATCCCCTCCAGGTTATATCATGGTAAGAAAACCCTGACTCCTCCTCTTTGTTCTCACTCTGCTATAGATGAGTTTGGAGCTGCGGGTTACTCAGGTTCTGGCTTCACCCACAGTGGATCCTTCAAAGGGGCTGGTCCTCCTCACCAGGACCAGGACCAGAGCTTGGATCCAGGTGCCACCCCTGGGATTGGGTTTACTGCGAGTCCAGGATCGAGGCCGTCGTGTTCCTCCAACGTCAACAACATCCACATCCCACCAGGAGCTCACGCTCCAGCCAACACTCCGGCTGAGCTGCCGCCACCTGCAGGTATGGAGGAGAAGTGCACAGGACCAGTCACATGACAGCATAAATGTAAACATGAAACATCTGGGTTTGATCTGTGTCAGAATAATTGGACTGTGTTAGTTGGATTACCAGAATAATTGGACTGTGTTAATCAGATTAACAGAATAATCTGACTGTGTTAGTCAGATTAACACAATAGTATGACTGTGTTAGTTGGATTAACAGAATAATATGACTGTGTTATTTGGATTAACAGAATAATATGACTGTTAGTCGGATTAACAGAATAATCTGACCGTGTTAGTCAGATTAACAGAATAATATCACTGTGTTAGTTGGATTAACAGAATAATATGACTGTGTTAATCAGATTAACAGAGTAATCTGACTGTTAGTCAGATTAATCAGATTAAAGTGTGATGTTAAATACTTCTGTGACGTGTTGTTTTTCCAGCAGAGGGAGTTAAACCTGTGCCTTTACCTCGATCAGTGACCTCTGACCCCTCACTGCAGGGTGAGGACACACACACACACACACACACACACTCTCTCTCTCTTTTCCAGCTGTATGTTTTTAGTTTCAGCAGCGTCGACTGTTAACACAGCTGGATGTGCGTGCGTGACTCTCGTCTTTTGCTGTAATAAAACCTAAAAGCTAAACGACTTTTCTCTCTTTTCCATCACACAGTTATAACTGGACTCAGTTTAGTCTCAGTCTCATTGTTTTCAATGACGTCGTAGCTCCTCCTCCTCCTCTGTGTGGGCGGAGTCATCACAGCATGGCTGCGACACAATTATGTGACGCGTAAAGCAGTTGTTTTGGGTCAAAGTGAATCACTAGAATCACTAGAATCATGAGTTGAGATGAGTTGACAGCATGGTTCAGTCCTTCAGTCACTGTGAAATCCCAGTGAAAGTGTTGTCTTTGACGTCTTCCCTCCCCTGTCTCCGCCCCCTCCCTCTCTCCCCTCTCCAGGTGGTGTCCACCTCACACCTGAAGATTTCACCAAAGCTCAGAAATACTGTAAATATGCCGGCAGTGCACTGCAGTACGAGGACGTCACCACGGCGATTCAGAACCTGCAGAAAGCTCTGAGGCTGCTGACCAGCGGGGAAGAATGAGCGCTCACACACACACACACACACACACGCGCGCGCATGCTCGGTGAAGGAGACACTTCGCTGTGAAACATGTTTTTTTTATTAAAGATTATAAAATGTCCACTTGGTGGCGCTACATGAAGTGTGATGTAATGAAGTGTAAATCATGTGTTCATCACAGCGCTCTTACTTCCTGTCGTCAGCAGGTGGCGCTGTGACTGCGATCATTAAAACAACATCAGTGAAGATTCATCAAAGCAAATAAAGAAACGATTGGTGTGTGTGTGTGTTATGTTCCTGACCTTTGACCTCAGACAGACTCAATAATCCCATACTAATCAATGCTCTTATTGATCTCAGATCATAAACTGTGACATCAGCGACAGTGTTAGCTGTTCTGGTGTTAGAACAAACGTTAGCTTAGCTGCCTCACGTTTATCGTCTGTTTTTAAAAAAAGTGTTTTACGTGTTTTTTTTTCTCCGTTAATTCGCAGCTTGTTGAGCGGAGGAAAAAGAAACGCGACTTTGTTGTTCATTGTGATGCTAGTGCGGTTTGCTAGCACTAGTGTATTTCTACAGTCAGGCTTCAGTCCTGACGCGGTTTACTTCTGGTTCTTGTCTCAATGTTCATAAAGGTGGAGGAAAATCAAACGCTAATATTTGACCTTATTTAACTTTTCTCAGAACTTGTTTTTCTGTGAGTGATTCGAATAAAATGTTGAAAATGAAGTAGATTCTGTTTGTTTCACTAATGTCACACGATCGTTATCAACGCTACAGCGTCACTGTGACGTCATCACATTCACACGTTCACTCTTCATTCATATGTATTCATTACAGTCACATGACTCACCCTGTGCTGCTGAGGAGGAGGAGTCATGTCCACGATTCATGGAGGACATTCAGGTCAGTAGCCACGCCCACCCTGTGGTTTATAAAAGTGTCACTTTTACACTTTTACACACTATTTGTTTTTTTAACTTGAAAAGTTTCTGCCTCCAGATTTTATTTTGACAGGCTGACAGGAAGTGAGACAAAACCTTCTGTGTTTCCATCTGTGGGTCACACAGTACCACAGCTGTCCAGGTCAGGAAAACCAACGCACCAATCAGGAGAGCCCCTCCCTCCCTCTCTTTCTTTCTAAACTTTTTTCAGACTTGTCTCCTCCTCCTCCTCTTGTTCTTGTTCTCCTGAGTTCCTCTGAGTTTGTGTGGACGTCTTGTTGTAGACACTGTGGACGTCTTGTTGTAGACACTGTGGACGTCTTGTTGTAGACACTGTGGACGTCTTGTTGTAGACACACTGTGGACGTCGTGTGGACACTGTGACATCTTGTTGTGGACACTGTGGACAGAAGGTTTTTGGGACAATGATGACAAGGACGAGGATGATAAAAGTGTGGGGTCTTCATCATCATCATCATCATCACCAGCTGCTCTGCTGAGAAACATGTAAGTGTGAAGCTTTCATTCCTTCATTCATTCATTCATCTTCTAAATAAACTTTATTATTTATTAATTATTGCTGAGTCACTGAAAGTTTATTTTTTAAGTGTCGTGTGTGTGTGCATGCGTGCGTGAGTGTCGTCATGACTCGGCAGTTTGTCGAACAAAAAGTTCTTAAATCAGACAATTAAAGAGGAACAAACTTATAAAAATCAAAGCTCTAAATAGCTCACATATATAGATATCATATAGATATCATATCAATAAAACACTCACACACACACGTCTTCAGAATATTTCATTTAGACTGAACGCAGTGACACAAAGTGACCACACGAGGCAGCAGAGAAGCAGCAGCTGTGAGCCACAGGCCACGCCCACAGGAGTGGCTCTGACGACAGAGTTCGCAAAAAGAACGCGTCAAAGACGAGGAAAAATCATCGTGAATTTGATGACATGATTAATTCAGAGCCTTCCTGTCTAAAAATCTAAATCTCATACTTTATTAATCCCCTTAAGGAAATGATTTCTCTGTATTTGACCCATCGTAGGATTAGGAGCAGTGGGCTGCCACACTGAGTAGCACCTGGGGTACCTTGCTTAGGGGTCCCCAGCCCTGTTGAGGGGACTTGAACCGGCGACCCTCCAATTACAAGCCAAGTTCCCTTTCCACTTGGCCACGGGCTGACCTATAAAAAGAAATTACAAAAAGTCTCATTCATTCACAATGTGCACAAGAAATATGGACAACTTAACTTAAAGATCTGCGATAAAGACACATCACAGTGAAAGCTGCTCTCTCTGTCTGTCTGTCTGTCTGTCTGTCTGTCTCTCTGTCTCTCTGTACTGGTGTAAAACCACAAAATGGCCGTCTGTGGGCGTGGTCTCTGCTCACACATGAATCAGTGTCTTTATGTGACGGCGTCCGTGGCCTCGCTCACTGACCCTGCGCCGCTCCTCATTCATGCTGGAGTCAGGGGGGGTGAGGGGGTGAGAGGGTGAGGGTGAGGGGGGAGGAAACAGACGCACAAGTGGACAAAGAGAGAAGTTTTCTTTAATGTCAGCAGCTGCATGAAAACATGAATGTGAGGAAACTTCAATATTTATGATGTTTGAAAAAAACACACATACACACTCATGTTGAGACTAATGCTGACTCATGTTGAAACTCATGCTGACTCATGTTGAGACTCATGCTGACTCATGTTGACTCGTGCTGACTCATGTTGAGACTCATGCTGACTCATGTTGAAACTCGTGCTGACTCATGTTGACTCATGCTGACTCATATTGACTCATATTGACTCATGTTGGCTCATGTTGACTTATGTTGACTCATGATTACTCATGATGACTCATGTTCAGACTCATACTGACTCATGTTGACTTATGTTGACTCATGATTACTCATGATGACTCATGTTCAGACTCATGCTGACTCATGTTCAGACTCATACTGACTCATGTTCAGACTCATGTTGACTCATGTGACTCATGATGACTCATGCTGACTGATGTTGACTTATGTTGACTCATGATTACATGATTACTCATGATGACTCATGCTGACTCATGTTGAGACTCATGCTGACTCATGAAACTTCGTGCTGACTCATGTTGACTCATGCAGACTCATGTTGAGACTGTTGAGACTCATGTTGACTGCTCATGACATGTTGACTCATGCTGACTTATGTTGTTATGTTGACTCATGATTACTCATGATTACTCATGGACTCATGCTGACTCATGTTGACTGACTGTTGACTCACTTGACTCATGTTGACTTATGTTGACTCATGATTACTCATGATTACTCATGATGACTCATGATGACTCATGCTGACTCATGTTGACTCATGTTGAGACTCATGCTGACTCATGTTGCTGACTCATGTTGACTCATGATTGAGACTCATGTTGACTCATGTTGACTCATGTTGACTCAGACTCATGTGACTCATGACTCATGCTGACTCATGTTGAAACTCTTGTTGACTCATGTTGAGACTCATGTTGACTCATGTTGAGACTCATATTGACTCATGCTGACTCATGTTGAAACTCTTGTTGACTCATGTTGAGACTCATGTTGACTCATGTTGAGACTCATATTGACTCATGCTGACTCATGACTTGACTCATGATGACTCATGATTACTCATGCTGACTCATGTTGAGACTCATGCTGACTCATGTTGACTCATGCTGACTCATGTTGAGACTCATGCTGACTCATGTTGACTCATGCTGACTCATGTTGAGACTCATGCTGACTCATGTTGTCACCTTGTCTTTCATCAGGGAGTTCAGTACAGGGCAAGGAGGAAGAAGGCAGAGCCTCCGTGATTTTGTCCCTGTCGTCCTCCTGTTGTGGATGAATGTCACACACGGTAAAATTATCTTCACTCATTTGCACGAACTCATTCACCTTCACTCATTCACTCATTCACTCATTTACCTTTACTCGTTCACTCATTCTCTTGTTTTCTCTTCATTTTTAGCCTCATTCTGTGGACGAGAGAGACAGAGAGACAGATGTTAGGGACATGTTGGAGACATGTTGGAGACATGTTAGAGACATGTTAGTGACATGTTAGAGACATGTTAGTGACATAGTAGAGACTTGTTAGTGAGATGTTAGAGACATGTTAGATACATGTTAGTGTTATGTTATAGACATGTTAGGCATATGTTAGAGACATGTTAGGGACATATTAGTGACATGTAAGGGACATATTAGTGACATGATAGAGACATGTTAGGGACATGTTAGGGACATGTTAGAGACATGATAGGGACATGTTAGAGGCATGTTAGAGACATGTTAGAGACATGTTAGGGACATGTTAGAGACATGTTAGAGACATGTTAGTAACACGTTAGGGACATGTTAGTGACATGTTAGGGACATGTTAGAGGCATGTTAGGGACATGTTAGAGGCATGTCAGGGACATGTTAGAGGCATGTTAGGGATATGGAAGGGACATGTTAGTGACATGTTAGGGAGATGTTGGAGACATGTTAGTGACATAGTAGAGACTTGTTAGTGAGATGTTAGAGACATGTTAGATACATGTTAGTGTTATGTTATAGACATGTTAGGCATATGTTAGAGACATGTTAGGGACATATTAGTGACATGTAAGGGACATATTAGTGACATGATAGAGACATGTTAGGGACATGTTAGGGACATGTTAGAGACATGTTAGGGACATGTTAGTGACATGATAGGGACATGTTAGAGACATGTTAGAGACATGTTAGAGACATGTTAGAGACATGTTAGTAACACGTTAGGGACATGTTAGTGACATGTTAGGGACATGTTAGAGGCATGTTAGGGACATGTTAGAGGCATGTCAGGGACATGTTAGAGGCATGTTAGGGATATGGAAGGGACATGTTAGTGACATGTTAGGGAGATGTTGGAGACATGTTAGGCAGTGATGGGCTGTCAGGGCCAGCAGGGCCTTCTCTGCGGCCCTGACAATATCAAAAAAATATTTTACTATTATTATTATATTATTATTATTATTATTATTATTATTATTATTATTTTAATAATAAAATGAATGTGTTTCTGAATGTGTCTGAATTCAATTACTTTTTAAGTAATTGAATTCATGTTATGATTATATTTCCAGAAAGAATATGGTTATTTTTAGTGAAGCTGAGCTGGATTTTCCTGGATGTCATTAAACGCATCATAGCTCCGTGGACCTGCTCTCGTACTATTGCTGGCCTTTCGTTGAAGCTGCCATTTCCTATTTGGTTATAACTTTGACTGACGTGTGTCGTCAGCCAATCCAAATGTGATATCATAGTGACAGAACGCCCCAGGCCCAGCGATGTGTCATCCCGCTGTTGTCATCAACACGTTTGAACCTTTTGGCGGGTTTTGAAGTAAACTATGATCACTGCATTAACACCACTGATCCATCATGTGTCTGATCTCCTTTGTGTGCACTTTTCACGGCGATCGTTTGGAGAAAAGTTTTTTCAAGAGGAAGACCTACGCCGAAGAGGTACATCATTTACGGTAGTTCGAGTGTTAATGATAAATTGATAAAATTTTTTAGAAGTGGTGAGGACAAAACTGTTGATCATAAATAGTGCTGGGGACGTGTTCCCCGCGTATCTGACGCCTATGCTTATGTGGAAGCTTGTTTTTGTGTCATATAGTGGTTTGTGAAATTGCGGTTGCTGAGTGACATAAAGGAAGATGTGGTGGTAATGATGCAGTAGCCTATAGATGCACAGTGGTGTGTGTGCGCTATGGTTGTTGCAGATCAACTGTCTCGTGAATATAGTGCATAATAGTGTGTTTTGTATGTGGTTGTGTTTTTTTTACTGAAGGCCCTGACTGAAACCCCACGGTACACTACTGATGTTAGGGACATGTTAGTGACATGTTAGAGACAGTTAGGGACATGTTAGACACATGTTAGTGACATGTTAGAGACATGTTAGCTGTTAGCACTGACCTCTCCCTCCATCATTCCTCACCCTCTCATCTCCTCCCTCGTCTGGATGCCACTTTATTATCTACTCATGAAAGACATGAGGATGAGAGATGAAGGAGTGAGAACACCTGGACGAGTGAGTCAGCACTCGTTCACCTGGAGAGAGAGAGCGATGTTTTAACAGGAGAGAGAGAGAGACAAAGACAGACAGACAGAGAGAGACAGAAAGAGAGATGTTTTAACATGAGCGAGAGACAGACAGTGAGAGAGAGAAAGAAAGAGAGAGAGAGAGAGTGAGAGATGTTTTAACATGAGAGAGGGAGACAGACAGAGAGAGCGACAGAGAGATGTTTTAACATGAGAGAGGGAGACAGACAGACAGACTGACAGAGAGACAGAGAGATGTTTATGCCGTTACTGAGACAATAACAATAATAATAATGTTACACAGACGTGCTGTACAATCATTGCGACAACATTTAAAATATTTAAAGTGAAAATATTCACTTTAAATCATTTAGGGATTTTTTCAACAGTGATTTAAAACATTAGCATCTGCAGCTACATTAGCACTCTGTCCTTACGTCATGAGAAAAGTGAAAGGTGAGCTCTTATTTTATATTGTATATTATTGTATATTATGTGAAGATGAAAAAATCAAACTCATTAACATTCCAGAATAAATGTTTCTATAAAAAAACATCAAAGTGGATTTGTTTGTAAAAATAACAAAAATAAGAGGTCCTTGTTCTGAGCTGGAGAAGAATGTGAAGAGGAGAATATGAGGAGAAGAGGTGAAAACCTCAGATCTGCTGAAGAATCAGTGAAATCTGACATGAATGACCTTTGACCTGGAAAAGACTGAGAAACAGGCGGAGCCTCCTGCCGAGCACAAACGTCTTCACAAAACACCTGAACACGTCACAGTGTCTTCAGTGTGTCCCTGAACGCGTCACAGTGTCTTCAGTGTGTCCCTGAACACGTCACACAGTGACACCTGTCACCTGACATCAGATTACGAATGTTTCCTGGAGGATTAAACAGATTAATCTGGAGTGTGACTGTAGGACTTTAATCCTGTGGATCATCTGTTACCATGACAACATCAGACATTGTTTGTAACAATTTCCCTTTTCACTTTAAGCTCAGTGTTAACAATAAACGCACAAGGAAATAGGGAATGAATCGCACAGTATAAATAAAGCTCCACTTTACTTCACTACATTACGCGTACTCTGCGCCATGTATTAATCAACCAAAATTATCAAAATGAAACACAAAACCCATACATTTCCCCAACCCTTTCTCAGTCCACACACAAATCGAGGCCGAACAGTGAGAGGTGTCTATGGCAACGTACGTAGCTGCCGAGGAAGGTATGAGTATCGCTCTGGACAGGGCATCAGGCACAATATTGTGTAGCCCTTTTCTGTACTGCACCTTAAACTGGAACTGTTGGAGCCACAGGATCCAGTGGGTAAGTCTCGAGGAGGTTTTCGGACAATTGAAAGCCCATGTTAACGCAGCATGGCTGTATAAATGGTGAACTCGCCACCCTCGAATTAATGTGTCCATTTCTCAACAGCCCACACCACAGCAAGACACTCCTTTTCTGATGTTGAGTAGTTGCACTCAGCGCCGCGCAACCCCCTGGAGGCATAGGAGTTCACCCCCTCCCCATCATCCGTCTTCTGTACCAGCACTGCGCCCAACCCCACATCACTAGCATCCATGTGGACCTCAAAAGGAAGTGAGTGGTCTGGCTGCCTCAGGATCGGGGCATTTACCAGTGCCTTCTTCAGCTGGTCAAAACTTTCCTGGCATTCCTCTGACCAGTTCCATTTCACATCCTTCCTCTTCAGGTAATTCAGTGGGGCTGCCAGGTCTGCAAAATGGTCCACAAACTTGTGGTACCAGCCCACTAGACCTAAGAAGCGCTGCAGGGTTTAAAGGTTGGTGGGAGTAGGATAGGAGGTGACTGCTGAGGTCTTCTCAGGGTCTATTTGCACACCCTACCCTGATACCACATGACCCAGGAACTTCAGCCCCAGCTGGAAAAAGAAGCACTTCTTCAAGTTTAGGGTCAAGCTGGCCTCATGGAGTTTGCGCATTACAGTGTCCAAGTCTTTAAGATGTTGGTGGGGCGTGGCTGAATACACAATGACATTGTCTATGTAAACACAGCAGATCTTCCCCCTAAGCTCAACCAATACCTTCTGCATTAATCTCTGAAATGTCGCCCCGACAGGCACCTCATTGGTAGTCAAGATCCTGTGCTCTTCAACTGTGGTCTTCCCCAGTCTTCCTGAGCACACACTTGGCCAAGCTTGCAGCAATTCTCTGACCTCTGGTGGATAATCAGAGAACGAGGGTGCTTCGACCGTTCTTGAAGGAGGTAGGGCTGCAGGCATCACTGATGGTACGGCCACATACAGTGTAGTGGTCTGCTTCAACACATGCTCAAGGAGCAGGGAGACGAAGGGATGGAAGGTATACTCCCTGGGTCCTTTCATCCCATATGTTTGTTCACCCAGATTCATGATAGTTGAGATCTTGGGCAGGAAATCCAAACCCAGGATGATGATCGTCAGCCAATATGTATGTTTCAAGTGACCAAAGCATCTCATGCCAGCTGTATAGGATCTTAGCTTTCCCTATGGCACCATATGTCTTTCCATCGGCAAGGGCAACGCTTTGGTCGTCACATGCCTTCAAATTTTCGTCCTTCTGAGCCACCTCCAGCCACAGGCTTTGTCTCATCAGTGAGTAGGTACGTCCGGTATCAAATACAGCATAACACAGCTTCCCTCTCACGCCAACTGGAACATGCAGGAGAGACGGTGGATCCTTGTTTTCCTGACTAACCACTGATACTGATTTACCACGTCAGCAGGCTTCTTGGCATTTTCCAGGGTCTTCTTTTGACCCTTCTCTTTTTCTTTGGCCTTTTGCTGATCCACCTTTCCCCAGTATTCCTTGAATGAGGTGTAGTCCTTCTCCACCAGGGTACCAATCTGGACAAGTTATTCCACGTCAGATACAGTGCCTCTTAGACAGCCAGCGATCTTAGATTTGCAGTTATTGAGGATTTTCCTCACCAACTCCTTCTCTGTAATTTCTGGCTTCCACCGGACACAAAGAGCTTGGTAATCATAGGCAAAATCCCTCAAACACTGTTCCGGCAACTGAACCATGACCCTGAGCTTTTCTTCTACCTCTAAAATGTAGTCAGGAGGTAGGAATGCAGCCTGAAAAGCTTCTTTAAACTCGGGCCAATTGTGTACTTTATTCTTCTCAACACTCCACCAGGTGTGGGGTGGCCCTTTAAGAACACCAGACAGGGCACCAATAAGTTCAGAGTCTGACAATGGCCAGACCTTGTGAAAGGTTTCACAGCGGTTAATATAATTAAGAATGTCAGACACCTCTCCCGATCCATTGAAAGTGGGGAAACCCATTTGGATAGGGGGCTTAAACAAGACAACATTAGGTCTGGCCATAACCTGGCTGTAGGTAGCCCCCAAAGGTGTGGAGAGGCTTGTACTAGTGGTCAATGGGTGCATTAGTAGCTGAGTTTCTGTCACAGTGAATGGTGTGGGTCACCGGCACTGAGAGAGGAGATTGGCCTTGGTCATTGGATGTGGTAGGCGGAGCAGGAAACTGGACAGCGTTGGCAGGTAGGTGCTGCTTCAGGAGAAGGCATGGAGGAGATAAGATATGTTGAGGATTTTCCAGTAGATTTTGGTTGAATGGAAGAAAGAGGTGCATGACTGTGCGAGCTACCCCTAGAGAAATCTTGGACGGTATGGCTACCATGAGAAACATGAGAAACTGAGGAATGACTATGGGAAAGCTGGTGTGCATGGGGAGCTGCTGAATAGCCATGAGAAGCATAAGAAGTTGTAGAATGGCCTTGAGGAGGATGGAGTGTATGGTAAGGCCTGGAGACAGAAGCAAGACTGGCGCGCTTCAGGCCTTGTAGTTCTGCCTTCCATTGTTCATCTCTCCGTTGCAAGCATGCAACTAATTTCTCCTCAAACTGCTTCAGATTTGAAATTGTGCTTTGTTCTATGGCATCTAGGCTTTTATCAATGTATTTGGTTCTTCAGCATTCTCTCCGTGATTCGGGGTTGAGGCCTGGGTACCCCCATCTGAACCATCTATCTCCTCTTGGGACTGTTCTAAATCCACAAGGAGCGATGCTCCATGTTCAGCCATTAAATCTAAATCCTATACTTTATTAATCCCCTTAGTAGCACCCAGGGAGCAATGGGGGTTGGGTACCTTGCTCAGGGGTACCGCAGCCCTTTTGACCTGGTGGGGACTTTAACCAGCAACCGTCCATTTACAAGCCAAGTTCCCACATGATCACAACAACAGCCTGTGTGTGCTACTGCTATTTCTGAGGCTACGAAGCCGCACAGAAAGCGCAAGTTAGACATTAGCACCAGGTTAGCTCATCCTTGAGCCGAGCTGCTAAAACAACATTATTTCATAAACCAGCGCCACCTGTCGACTTTCAACAGCCTCTGTTTGTTAATTATACCCCAAAAACCAGCCATGCCAAGCTAAGTACGTCTGCGGGGCCGGTCCTCGGGCTCCGTGTTTACCTGCGGGACGAGTCACTCACCCTGTGTGGGTTGGGCTAATCCAAAATAGTGAAAACAAGGGGGTGTTCTCTGAAGACACGCTGTTGCCCGTGAAACACGGGTGCTCTGAAAACACCCCCATGAGCACTTGGTACTTTCCTCCTGATGAATTAACCATAGACTGTATGAAACTAACATGGAAAAAAATCTAATATTCTTATGTTGAAGGTTAAAATTGATGTCACCCATTGGTTAATAATAAATGGTTCAGATTTTCTCATACCTACTGTTGCTGACTATTGTTCTCTGTTTAAGTAATATCACCTATTCTAACATTCCACACTACAAAATAAGTCAATAAAGTATGTATGATCCGTGCTGATATCATATCGGATCAATATCGGTATCGGCCAATACTCGAGGCTGCAATATCGGTATTGTATCGGAAGTGAAAAAGTTGTATCGGGACATCCCTAATTACTACTCTGTTTGATGTTTTCCCAATACAAATACGCTTTTTAAAGGTAAAGGATCACTAATGCTGCCTAAACAAAAGGCATATTCAATGTATATATTTCTTTAAATGATAAAGCAGAGTACTGCAATGGCACATAATGATACTCAGTGAAACAGTTCAGTGATAATGCAATGTAAATTCAATGACATAAGAATGATGTCTAAATACACGGTCATTCAATGCAATAGTTCAAATAAATGCATCAAAAATACAATGACACGAGAATGTCTAAATGTATTCAATTCAAAATAAACGCAGACCGTTTCTAATAATGTTGACAACCATGTTAGAAATACAAAATCAACACAGCAATTCATCACCCACCACCTTACATACAGTACACAGGAAAGTTAACATAGACCAAAGGCAATATTAGTACATATCTTTTCATACATACATCATATGTCATTTTTAATAACCTTTAGGAACTATTAAGTTTGTCTTTCATTTAAGGATAGTTCATTAATGTGACGGTGTCACATGTTTCCAGTTCAAAGGTCAACGTGAAGAAAAAAATGATCAATGTGATGTTGAGAGAAAAAGACAAACTATTGTGATTGTGTGAGTAGTTAGTTTGTAGTTGATGGTATGCCCTCTGCTGGTGAAATCATTCATTCATTCATTCACTCACTGCTATGTTAGCGTTTCTCTGCGTGTGTGTGGTTTTTTTCTACTTTGACGTGTTGAAACGTGTCCACTGATTTTCTGTCCAATAATCCGTGAGTCTCATTGACGAGCTAACTGCTCCACTTTTCTTGTTTTGTCCTACTTCCTGCCTTGAGTCTCCTTGTCTCCTATGACCTTTGGTCTTGTCTCCTGATTTTTTAAAGACCTTGAAACCTTTGTCTTCTCGCCTCCCTGACGCTTTGATCTGAAGGAATCAACAGCGATGCTTGTAAAGCGCCCTCACTACTGCCCTCTTTTGTCTAATGGTAGTAGGCGTTTGTCTCCTTCCTCATCGCCTATCCTTATTTTCTTGTCTCCTTGACTACTAGCATCTCACTGCCTGCGTGATCTTTCCGTCTTTTGGAAGTTTGCAAACGTGTCGTCCGTCTTTCTTCTTGAAACTTTTTCCTTCCTGCCATGAGTGCAAGGTTCCTAACCAATGTGTCCTTGTCCACTAGCGTGATAACTCCTTCCTTTAACATGAGCATGTTCTTCCTTCTTCTTCTTCGTCGTCTCTAATCCCTCCTCCTCTGTCCTTCACCAGGTGGACGTCTTATGTGGGTCATGTGCTACTGTTGTTTTCTAAACTGTCTTTGTCCTGATTCCTTCCTCAAGGGCAACCTTTTTGTCTCACTTGGCTGTTGTCTCCTGAGTCCTTCTTGAAGACCTGATCTTCATCGTGTTTGCTTGTTGTATCTATTGCCCCTTTCCTTGTGTCCTTGTCGATTAGCGTGTGACCTTCTATGTGACCTTTCCTGACTGTCGTCCTGCCGTCACCTGCAGCTCTGGACTGCGGCTCCGCAGACTGTGACCTGGTCCTGAAGGAGGCTCTGGGCCAGATCTCGTCGCCCTGTTACCCCGACAAATATCCCAACTCTCAGTCGTGTCGCTGGGTTCTTCAGGCTCCGGCCGGCTTCGTCGTCCAGCTGTCCTTCCTGGACTTTGACCTGGAGGAGGCACCAGGCTGCATCTACGACCACATGTCGGTGAACACGGGCGACGCAGACGTGAAGTTCTGCGGCCCGACGGCCGATGGGCTGACGCTGAACTCCACGGGGAACGTGATGGAGATCACGTTCTCCTCGGACTTCAGCGTGCAGAAGAGAGGCTTCAGTGTGAGCTTCAGACACGGTATGACCTCATCATCATCATCAGCTGATGTTAGATTCATCACAAAGTGTCAGATGTTTCCTTCAGAACATCTTTGTTCTTCTTCTTCAGTCCATTTGTATCCCAGCATGCATTTCACTATACCTCACACAGAATGAGGTAAATACCAGAATCCAGTCCCGGGCCCAGTCCTGTTTCTGGTCTTGGTTCCGATCCCGGTTCTGGTCCAGGTTCCAACCCAAGTTCCGATCCGTTCTGGTACCAGTCCAGGGTATGGTCCTGGTCCTGGTCCTGGTTCTGGTTCTGGTTCTGGTCCTGGTCCTGGTCCTGAAAAGTTGAAGAATTGTGTGGTGATTTTTTTTTGTCCTCTTTTCTTTCATGGTCCTCGGTTCTTGTCTCCATCTCCAGTTGCTGTAGCGTTAAGGAACCAGAAGGTCCAGATAACTAGTGGTAATGGCCAGGTCACCATGGTCGCCAACTCTGTTACCATGCCGACGCTCAGTCACTTCACCCTGTGCTTTGAGGTGCAACGCAACTCCCAGAAACAGGTAGGACTCGTAAATCTGAAATGCAGACCTCGTAACGTCACTGTTGCTATGGTTCTGCCTGACGGTGCTTCTCATTTTATTTGGAAATATTGTCTTGATAAACAGAAACTTTTATTTTGAAAACTGCAGGGATTGTTTAGAAACGTTAATTTTGAAAGTTTTTGATTGTCTGGAGTTAGTAATAATATATGGTCATGTGGGCGGAGCCTAAGAGTTTTACTGTCTGTTTACAGAGGGAGTGGCTCTTCACGTACTTCGACCACAGCAGAAACATCGTTCTCAGTCTGGGCTCCGCCCACTCCACTATGTCCATGATCGTGGACGGAGTGTCCTGCTCCGTCACGTCCATCTTGTCCTCCGCTGACTTCACCTCCTCCATGAAGACGCTCTGTTTGACGTGGACGTCGTCTGACGGTGTGGTAACGCTTTACTTTGAGGGACAGTACCAGACCACGTCCTGTCCCGCATCCAGAGGACACTCGATCCCAGCTGGTGGACAGTTCCGGTTAGGAGGTCAGCCACACACAGACGTCACCTGTAACTCCTCAGTCACTCTGGTGTCATGTGTTGACTGTTGTTGTTGTGTGCGTGTTCAGGTCAACATGCCTTGGACGGCTTCCTGTATAACCTGCGGTTGTGGGACTACGCCATGACGGAGCAGCAGCTGCGGGCGCTCACCTGCGACACGACAGGAAACGCCCTGGACTGGGACAACAGCCAGTGGACGGTCCCGCCCACTCTGGCCCAGACGGACGCCACGCTCAGCTGCAGTGAGTACATCAGTCCACCCCTGAAAACAACCAGGACCAGGACCAGGTCTTTGCTGAACATATTAACTCATTAACTGTATGAAATGATGGCTTTGACAAACTGACTCTGCTTCTCTTCACAGTCTGTTTCCCTCATTGCATTCATTTAACTGCTGCTGCGCCATCTGGTGGTGAGTGCTGCTAACATGCTGTGTGTGTGTGTGTGTGTGTGCTCTGGCTTAGCTACAGCGCATGTTTGTTTGTTTGTTTGTCGTCAAATTTAAAATCTTCAGTCAAAGGATTAACCTGAGATTTTAATTTAAACTAAACACATTTTGTCAAATGTTGTCTTAACCATGGTGACTGTGTCAAGGCGAGACGCCAGTCATTGTCCAGCTCTGTCCACTAGCGACCGATTCTGTGGCCTGAGTCACATGATCTGTTTGAATTTAAAAAAACAGCAGTGAAAACAGTGTCTGTCTGATGTGGACATGGACACGTGGACACGTGGACAGATGGACACGTGGGACAGTTTTAAATCAAACAGAGTCTGAGTTACTTTTCCACATAAAAAGGTCACATGACGTTAAACACTCAAATAAAACCTCAGACATTTTCCACTCGTCGTCATGAACGTTTGAAATGTGTGATCCACGTTAAAGGGGCAGTTCACACACACACACACACACAGAAATGAGAGAGAAGGTGAATGTGAGAGAGTGAGTGAGTGAGTGAGCAAGCGAGTGAGCGAGTGAGTGAGCGAGAGAGTGAGTGAGAGCAGGTGAAGAAGAACAAAGGACAAAAGGTGGAGGTAAAACATGAGGAGGAGGCGTCACAATCCTCACCTGCTCTGAACCATGTGACGTCCACTGAATTCCTCTGTGTGTGTGTGTGTGTGAGCCCTCCCCAACCCAGTGCATGCTGGGAAACACTTGGCAGGAGTCACACATTGTTGTTTGAGTGTCAGGTCATCAGATTAACCTGAGTTGACTCCTCCCACTCTTCAGGTGTGTCTCCGCCCGGCAGCACTCCGCTCACCACCAGCTGTGACTCACCTGGACTGGGCTGCCCAGGTAAGGAAAACAAACCCTCCTGTGTCCTGACCCTGACGTCGTCACAGTAAACACTGGTGAACAGCTGTCCTCCTCTAGTTACCATGGAAACTGAGACAAAAATGTGTCGAAAGAAAAGTTTGTGAAGTTCTTTCATTCACAAACTTGGGCTGAAGAGAAAAGATGGACTGACCACAACTAGTGACCTTTGCTCCTGAGCTCATGTGAGCAGGAACAGTAGCTGGACGTGACCCCACCCACTTTCTTGCAGTAGTCTCACAGGGACATTTTCAAAAAATCTCATTCCCACAAAAATAAAGTTTCATCAGGATCCAGCTCCAAAGTTCAGTCATGTATTTACTCGTCTACACATGGTTTTACCCTATCCATGAAGACATGAGGAGGATTATAACCAGTTCCTGATCTGTGTCTCTAGTCCTGGTCTGTGGTCCCTGGCCCTGGTCTCTAAGCTATGGTCCTGGTCTCTCATCTGCTCGCTGGTCTGTGCTATCTGGTCCTGGTGTCTGGTGTCTGGTGTCTGGTTCTGGCCTCTGGCCTCTGGCCCCTGGGCTCTGGTCCTGGTCTCTGGGTTCTGGGCTCTGGGCTCTGGGCTCTGGTCCTGGTCTGGTCCTGGTCTATGGTCCTGGTGTCTGGGCTCTGGTCCTAGTCTCTGGTTCTGGGCTCTGGTCCTGATAATGGGCTCTGGTCCTGGTTTCTGGGCTCTGGGCTCTGGGCTCTGTGCTCTGGTCCTGGTCCTGGTGTCTGGGCTCTGGTCCTAGTCTCTGGTTCTGGCCTCTGGTCCTGTCTCTGACCGCTGGTCATGGGCTCTGGCCTCTTGTCCTGGTCTCTGGTCCTGTCTCTGGTCCTGGTTCTGGTCCTGGGATCTGGTTCTGGTCTCTGGTCCTGGGCTCTGGTTCTGGGCTCGGGTCCTGGTTCTGGTTCTGGTTCTGGTTCTGGTCTCTGGTTCTGGGGTCCTGGGCTCTGGTTCTGGGCTCTGGTCCTGGACTCTGGCTCTGGGTTCTGGTAATGGGCTATGGTTCTGGGCTCTTGTCCTGGTCTCTGGTCTCTGGTCCCTGGTCTGGTCCTGGTCCTGGTCCTGGTCCTGGTCCTGGTCCTGGGTTCTGGTTCTGGTCTCTGGTCCTGGGCTCTGATTCTGGGCTGGGTCCTGGGCTCCTGGGCTCTGGTTCTGGGCTCTGGTCCTGGGCTCTGGTTCTGGGCTCTGGTAAGGGGCTATGGTTCTGGGCTCTGGTCCTGGTCTCTGATTCTGGTCTTGTTTTCCTGATGTCAACCTGTATAACATTTGAAAATAATTCAGTGTAAAACATGAACGTATAAGCTGCTGCTTCTTCATCACATCATCATCATCATGTGACTCATGACTCTTTTCCATCACACAGTTCTAACTCGAAACTTTAGTTTCAGTCACGTTGTTTTCAGTGACTTCATAGCTCCTCCTCTGTGTGGGCGGAGTCATCACTGCACAGCTGCGACACAAACATGTGACTTGTACAGCAGTTGTTTTGGGTGAAAGTGAATCATTAGTTCATATGAGTCGTTCAGTCACTGAAGTGAAATCCCAGTGAACGTGGTTTTCAGCACACTCAGACCCAGACTCAGACCCAGACCCAGACTTAGATGAACACATGTTTTCAGCATGTTTAAGTCTTTTTAACTCTGATCTACAGTTGGTCATTGTTGGCTTTGACGTCGCACTCATGACTTTTCAGTGACGACACTCTGACCAATCAGAGGCCGGCGGTCTGATGACGTCACATTTTAGTATCCCTCAGTTGAACCGTCAGAGCAGGAAGTAAAACAAACAGCAGGTACCAGGTTCTATCACTGATGGAGGAGAGGACTGTTTGGTGGAAAAGCATCTGTGCCACTAACACCATCACCAACGCTGAGAAACCCTCACTTTCTTTGTGTTCTTTTTCTTGGGATTTCAGTTTCAGTGCTGATTGTTTTTTTGTTTTTTTTATCTTTTTCTTCTTGATGTTTGGAAAATCAAGACTATTTGCAAATGTGGATGCACTGATTGTGCTGTTAGCACCCCCTGCTGCTGAGAACCAGCCTGAGACACAGAGCTGATGTTTTTCCTTAAAAGGTTAAAAACATCCAAACACTTTCCTAAATCAGTCAGTAATTAATGGAGCCGTTGATTAATAAATGTTTATATTCTCATTTTCTTATATATTTAATATACATGTTTTATATATTTTCAACATGCATTTTTATTATTTATCTACTTTTAAAAAAGTTAGATATAAAAAGTATATTTATAATGTATAGTAAGTGAAAGTACCAGCAACATCATGTTGTTTTCCGTCTGTGCTTCCTCTCCTTCTTCTCTGTTTGTCCATCTCCAGTCCTCACCTCCACCACTATCATGCTACTAACCTCAACTATTAGCAGCAATGCTACCAGCACCAGCAGCCTCTCTCCCAACAGCTCCTCCTCTCCTGGTAAGGCTTCTTCTCTTTCCTGACTAAAACTGTCAAACAGAGACAACAGGTGTGTCCTAAAGGAGCAATGTTTTTTAGGTTAATGTCCCCACAACACAGGTTTGTTTTAAGGTTAATGTCCCCACAACACAGGTGTTTTTTTATGTTAATGTCCCCAAAACATACCTGTGTTTTAAGGTAAATGTCCCCACAAACCAGGTGCATTTTCACATTAATGTCCCCACAACACAGGTGCGTTTTCACTAAAAGGTCCACATAACACAGGTTTATTTTCAGGTTAATTTCCCCACAACACAGGTGTGCTTTTAAGGTTCATGTCCCCACAACATAGGTGTGTTTTAAGGTTAATGTCTCCACAACACAGGTGTTTTTCCATGCTAATGTCCCCATAACACAGGTGTGTTTTCAAGTCAATGTCTCCACAACACAGGTGTGTTTTCGCTAAAAGGTCCACACAACACAGGTTTATTTTCATGTCAGTGTCCCCAAAACATACCTGTGTTTAAAGGTTAATGTCCCCACAACACAGGTGTGTTTTAAGGTTAATGTCCCCACAACACAGGTGTGTTTTAAGGTTCATGTCCCCACAACACAGGTGTTTTTCCATGCTAATGGCCCCACAACACAGGTGTTTTTTCACGTTAATATCTCCACAGCACAGGTGTGTTTTCACTAAAAGGTCCACATAACACAGGTTTATTTTCAGATTCATTTCCCCACAACACAGGTGTGTTTTAAGGTTCATGTCCCTACAAGACAGGTGTTTTTCCATGCTAATGTCCCCACAACACAGGTGTTTTTTCACGTTAATGTCCCCACAACACAGGTGTGTTTTCAAGTCAATGTCCCCACGAACCAGGTGCATTTTCACATTAATGTCCCCACAACAGAGGTGTGTTATCGCTAAAAGATCCACCCAACACAGATTTACTTTCAGGTTAATTTCCCCACAACGCAGGTGTGTTTTAAGGTTAATGTCCCCACAACACAGGTGTGTTTTAAGGTTCATGTCCCCACAACACAGGTGTTTTTCGTTACTACAGGTGTGTCACAACACAGTGTGTGTTAAGGTCTGTCAGGTGTTGTTTTTCAATGTCCCCACAACACAGGTGCAAGGTGTCACAACACAGGTGTGTTTTCAGGTTAATTTCCCACCACACAGGTGCGTTGCTTCATGTCCCCACAACACAGTTGTTTTCTTTAATGTCCCCACAACACAGGGTTCATGTCCCCACCACAACAATGTCCCCACAACACAGGTGCGTTTTCCCACAACACAGGTGTGTTTTAAGGTTCATGTCCCCACAACACAGGTGCGCGTTTTAAGGTTAATGTCCCCACAACACAGGTGCGTTTTAAGGTTCATGTCCCCACAACACAGGTGCGTTTTAAGGTTAATGTCCCACAACGCTGTGTTTTAAGGTTATGTCCCCACAACACAGGTGTGTTTTAAGGTTCATGTCCCCACAACACAGGTGTTTTTTCACGTTAATGTCCCCACAACACAGGTGTGTTTTAAGGTTCATGTCCCCACAACACAGGTTTTTTCCGTTAATGTCTCGTTTTTGGTTAATGTCCCCACAACACAGGTGTGTTTTCAGGTTCATTTCCCACACAGGTGTTTTAAGGTTCATGTCCCCACAACACAGGTGTGTTTTAAGGTTCATGTCCCCACAACACAGGCTTTTATTCATGTCCCCACAACAGCATGTCCCACAACACAGGTGCGTTTTAGGTTCATTTCCCCACAACACAGGTGCGCTTTAGGTTCATGTCCCCACAGGTGTTTTTAAGTTAATGTCCTACAACACAGGTGTGTTTTAAGGTTCATGTCCCCACAACACAGGTGCTTTTCACAGTCCCACAACACAGGTGTGTTTTAAGGTTCATGTCCCCACAACACAGTTGTTTTTTCACGTTAATGTCCCCACAACACAGGTGCGTTTTAAGGTTAATGTCCCCACAACACAGGTGTGTTTTCAGGTTCATTTCCCCACAACACAGGTGCGTTTTAAGGTTCATGTCTCCACAACACAGGTGTTTTTTCGCGTTAGTGTTCCCACAGCACAGGTGTGTTTGTTCAAAGTTGCCATTTCAAACAAAAAATGGATCAATAACAACAATAAAAAAGAACATTCAGGGGTTGGACATGACCGCCACCTACTGGTGTATATTTTAGCTACAGCATGTGTCCGTCACACTGACACTCACACTGTTGTTACTTCCTTTAGTCCAACAGACTTCCAGCAGCTCAGCAACTCTTTCATCTGCTTCCACTAACAACGCAGATACTAACCACATGACGTCGGGTAAGATCAGCAGTGACGACTTTTTATTTATTGTTCATGTTCACTGAAGTCATTATTCTCAGTTTACGTGCCAAAGCTTTAACGCTCTGTTTATTTTATTGATCATGTGTAACCTGCTTGTTTGATTTGCTGTGTCAGTGGAGACAGTGAAGCAGAAGAAGACCAAAGTCTCAACGGCTCCCCCTACTGCTGCAGTTCCTCATCAGCTGCAGCAAACCACTGCTTCCTGGTTGGAGGCGTGGTCTTCTGGCTCATCTGCTCACATCAGGAGATGGAGGCGTGTCTTTGGACCTGCGTCTCCTGCAGCTGCTTCCAGGTCTGCGTTCATTCCCGTCTCTGCTGGAGGGGGAGGAGCCTCTCGTCATCCAGCTCCTCCTCCTGCATCTTCTCACCCCGGACCTTTCACTTCCTTCCACAGACGCCGTCATCGCAGCTCTAAAACACAGCTGGGTTACATCTCCACGCCTCTCATCTGGCGTGGACGAAAGAGGCCAATCAGAGAATTGGCATGACCCAACCAGGGAAGCTCCAATGGCACCACGTCTGTCAGTGACAGACAGGTCGAGCTGTGCTGGGGCACCGCCCCCTTCATACTATCACAGCCGCCCCGCCCCTCAAAATCATTCAAGACCGGTTTCTTTCCGTGCCTAATGCAAGAAGGGGCGTGTGGTGAAACACCTCACTCTGTTATCAAAGAACCGGGGTTACGTTGAGTAACCCTTCATTCTTTTTCTAACTTCGTTCGGTGTTTCACTATGGGAGATATAGACCACTCCCGGATTGCATATGACTCCCGAAGCCTAACTACCACAAAAGGTTGAGTGACAACATCACTCCAACCCCGGAGCACCGGCACCGAGCACCACTTGGGCCAAAGAAGGACCAGAGACATCTAGCCTGTAAAACTTGACAAAGGTGTGAGGCGTAGCCCAGCTCGCCGCAGCACAAATATCCTGAACAGACACCCCTCTAAACAGAGCCCAGGAAGCAGCTATACTCCTGGTGGAATGAGCATGCAAACCCTGGGGCGGCAGCAAACCTTTGCAACTGTACGCCACAGAAATGGCCTCCACAATCCAGTGAGACAGCCTCTGGCGGGACAATGGCTTGCCCTTATGGGTAGTGGACCAGGAAACAAACAGCTGGTCAGTACGCCTGAAATCTGCCGGCCTACTCACGTAGGACTGCAGAGCCCTCACCGGACACAAAGTGTTAAGCCTCTGCTCCTCCGTCGAGGAGAATGGAGGCGGGTGAAAAGCCAGCAACTCTACTGTGGGACACCTGTAAGCTGACTCCACCACCTTAGGCACAAAAGCCGGATTGGGCCGCAAGCAAACCTTGGAGAGTCCCGGACCGAACTGTAGACAGGAAGGGCGGATAGACAACGCCTGAAGGTCGCTTACGCGCTTCGCCGTAGACAAAGCCAAAAGCAGAACCGTTTTCAGAGACACAAACTTCATCCCCACAGCCTCCAAAGGCTCAAAGGGATGCTGAGAAAGGGCATCCAGCACCACCAGAAGGTCCCACAGTGGAACCAGGTGCCTAGAAACTGGGAGCTTTCGACGTGCACCTTTCATAAAGCGACAAACCAGGGGGTGCTGTCCCACCGGTTTATCACCAAAACCCACGTGACATGCTGAGATGGCAGCGAGGTACACTTTTACTGTGGAAAAAGCTCTTCCTTTATCCACCAGCTCCTGTAGAAAACACAACAGGTCCACAACTGAACACTGAAAAGGGACTGTGAGTCTAGACTCACACCATTCCTCGAAAACCCGCCATTTACAGCCGTACAAAGCACGGGTGGAGGAAGCCCTTGCACTCTGAATGGTGTCTATAACCTGCGGAGGCAGTCCTGCTGCGTCCAAATTAAACCTCTCACGGGCCAGGCCCAGAGCGCCACGCGGTCTGGGGGGGGGTGGTAAATCTCCCCGCGTGCCTGGGACAGGAGGTCTCTGCGTATGGGCAGAGGCCAGGGGTCGCCCGCCAACATCTGAACTATTTCCGCCACCCAGTGTTTGGACGGCCATCTTGGCGCCACCAGTATGAGAGACAGATTCTGCTCCCTCACCCTGGCCAGGGTGGGGGAAATCAGACTGAGGGGAGGGAATGCGTAGAGCAGCACGTTTGGCCACGGGTGAGCCAGAGCATCCACACCGAGAGGTGCAGTGATGTCCGACAGGGAGAAAAACAGCGGACAGCGGGCGTTTTCCTGCGAGGCGAAGAGATCTACGGCGGCTCGGCCGTATCTCTTCCAAATCTGGTCCACAACCTGCGGGTGCAGAGACCATTCCCCGTACAGAGGATTCCCACGAGACATCAAGTCCGCCCCTCTGTTCAGAACTCCCGGCACATGTGTCGCCCGGAGTGAGAGGAGCCTGGTGCTGCTCCATAGTATCATCTCCCGAGCCAACTTGTGTAACCGTAGTGAGCGAGTGCCTCCCTGACGGTTGACATAGGCTACCACAGTGGAGTTGTCTGTTTTCACCAGAACATGACGGCCTCGGAGAAATTGCAGGAAGTGTTTCAGCGCTAGAAACACTGCCCAGAGCTCCAAAACATTTATGTGAATCTGGGCCATTTCTGGACCCCAGGAGCCATTCACCGCTCTGCCTGACATCGTTGCTCCCCACCCTGACAGGGAAGCGTCCGTTGTCATGGTAACCCTGGACGTCACCGTCCCCAGCGGGACCCCCGTGGTGAACGCCCCTGCGTTCCTCCACTGACGGAGAGACTTCACACAGGTCCGAGTCACTTTCACTCTGCGGTTGAGGTGACGGCGCGGGCACAGGCGCAAAGCTGCAACCCACCGCTGAAAATCTCTCATCATCAACAGACCTAAATGCACTACAGCTATCACTGATGCCATCAGGCCGAGCAGACGTAGGCATAGTCGAAACGACACGACTCTCCCCATCTGAAAGAGGGAGAGACACTGTGTGAGAGATTTTATTCTCCCGTCTGATAGCGTGACGCGATATGACAGGGAGTTTATTTTCAGACCCAGATACTCCGCACACTGTACGGGCTCTATCTGACTTTTCGTCCAGTTTATACTGAACCCAAGATCCCTGAGATGATTTATCACCACAGCAGAATCCATGACCGCCTGCTCGTGCGAGCCAGCGCATATCAGATAATCGTCTATGTACGAAAAAATTCTGATGCCTTTGCTCCGTAATGGAGACAGAGCCCCCTCCACACACTTGCTGAATACCCTCGGAGCTAACGACAGCCCGAATGGGACAGTTTGATACTCGTAGGTTTTGCCTTGGAAAGCGAACCTGAGATATTTTCTGTGTGCAGGGTGAATGGCGATGTGAAAATACGCGTCCGAGAGATCGATCGTTACAAACCAATCTCTCTGACGGATAGAGCGACAGAGCACTTTGTGTGTCAACATCCTGAATGTGTATTTCCGTAGGTGTTTGTTTAGCACACGGAGATCTAGGATGGGGCGAAGGGCTGTGCTTGCCTTCTTGGGAATGAGGAAGTACCGGGAGTAGAAACCCTGTTGTGACTCCGCGGCCGTGACAGCTCTGATAGCTCGTTTGCTCAGTAAAGACGTTATTTCGTCTTCCAAAACCCGTGCAGCGTCCCCCTTGGCCACTGAAACTAACACACCGTTGAACCTGGGTGGTTTCATGGCAAATTGAAGTCTGTATCCGTGAGATACAGTGGATAGAATCCATGGGTGAACTGCGCATGCGCGCCACCTGTCCGCTCTGACAGAGAGAGGTCCTGTGTCGAGCTGTGGTGACGTCACCCCCACGACTCGGTGAGAATCGTGTCTCGCCAGTGGAGCGTGAGCTCCCTCTGGTGGCGAGGGGGGTGCATGACATTGATTTATTTTTGTGTTTTTTATTTTGCATCTCGCCCTTGGCTTTGTGCCTGGCTGCGAAAATGCTGTTTTTATTTGCAACAGGTTTGGACAGGGTGGAAGTGTTTGGTGACACATTAACTTGGAGAACCCCTGTGTCTTCTCCCCGTGGGCCTGCCACATGGGAGACTGAACAAGGAGCCCTGGAGAACAAACAACAGCCAGGGTTCCTGAACCACACATGACGGGGTCCTGGTGGTCCCCCTCCATGACTCTTAACTTGACCGGAGGGGGAGATGGAGAAGCTGGGGTTGTTAGGACGCCCGCTTCTTCTTTCCGTCAGTGGGGTGAGACGGGCGGTTCTTTGCTGCGACCGCTGCAAAGGAGTGTTTGCCCCACGGTCTCTGGGCGTCAGACCTGGGCTGCTGGTTGCCCTGCTGACCAGTCTGCCTCTGAGGGCGGGCACTGCTCTGACGTCTCCTCACTGCGGCAGCTGAGGCTGCAAAGGTGGGCTTGGCGGCCTGAGGGGGGCGAGGGGCTTGTCTCCTGGGCAGACAGAGATCAAAGGCTTCTCCCTCCTGCTTTCTGAGGGTGCTGGTTTCCCTCATCCTCTCCAGAGCTGGGCCAAACAGACCTTTGGTGGGGTCGTATGCGGCATCCATCACATCCGCCTTCTGTGCATCACTCAGGCTCGAGTGGTTCAGCCACAGGGCCCTCTCTCCTGAGACAGCGAGGCCCATAACTCGGCCACTGCCCTGCACTGCTCCCCGTGAGGAGCGCAGGATGAGATCATTCACCACACAGATCTCGTCCCAAAGAGCTGGGTTTGGTGCTCCAGAGTCCAATTGGCGGCCCATCTCCTCCAAAATCTCAGCCAGGTACGCAGACAGCAGTGTAACTGCATTCAGAGAACAGACTGACTGAGCTGCATATTTATACATCCTCTGGAAGATGGAAGATGTGACGCGTTCCATCTTACTAGGCAGAGCGATGTTAGAGGAGGCCGAGACAGAGCGGCGATCAGGGTGAAGGTGGTGAGCTACTGAAGACTCCACCACTGGGGGTTCGGACAGCCCCAGTTCCTTCATCCCATGGATCTCCAGTTTAGAACATCCTTTGGTGGGGAGCTTGTTCTTAAAGGGACAGGACCAAAAACGGCTCATTTCCCTCATGCACGCAGGCACGGCTGGAAGGAGCTGTTTGGCTGGTGGTTGAGCTGGTGGAAGTCTCTTACCATCATAAAGGTCCCTCTCAGTGCCACCTGCGTCCTGAACTGCAGGCCACTGTATGCCCAGCTTAGAAGCAGCTCGTTTACAGACCTCGTAAAGGCTGCTGTCAGCTGGAGGAGCAACATCAGATGCACTGGAGGGGCGAGAAGGCACTGGAAAAGTGGCATCGTCCTCGTCCTCCTCCATATCATCCAAGTTGAGAATGTCTGAGTTGGCATAGCCCTCAGCATCCTCCTCTGGCTCTACGCCAGGGAGCTCCTCAAAGAGTGGCGGCATGTCTGTGTATTCCTCCTCCATCATATCCGCCCAGCTCGTGGTAGCTCGCGGTACATGGGGAGTTTTAGCCACAGCGGTTTCTCCCGACAGACATGGGTCCTGAGAATTAGCGACCGCCACTCTCAGTCTCCTCTCCAAAATTTTCTCTGGCATATCCGCGCAGTGTGGACACGACTGCGGGTCAGCCAGAGACGCCTGTGCGTGTTTAGCACCCATGCACGTAATACACATGGGATGAGGGTCCCTGCCTGAGATGGATGAGCCGCATGACGCGGGACACAGGCGGGATGCAGCCTCTTTGACCTTCGAAACCGGCCCTTTGGCGGGGGTTGCGGTCGAGGACAAGGCAGCGGGCGAAGAGAGAGACATTTCGTCGCGCACGGAGATCGCTCACCAAGCACCGTAAAGTCAGCTCGCCGTAATGCGTTAGCTTTTCTCTCGGTGACTGATGTAGCTTGTCGGCTAAGACACCGTGCACCCGGCAGATTAGCTGTGATGCTAAGCCCTGCTCGGTAATTAGCGTTAGCACCCGGAGTTTAAGGTCCTAGCTAACGAAACACCTAAGAGTTAGCTCGCCGCGACACGTTAGCTCCGCTCCCGGTAAACACACAGTTAACAAACAAATGTCAACCGTATCCACGCTGACTCGCCGCAACGCGTTAGTCTGTAGATAACTGATCTACAGTTAACCGACCCCCGGTAGATAATACAGGGTGGTCGGTGGAGCAGCTCGCCTTGACGCGGACACTACACCAAGATCAAGTGGAAAACTTCTTGCGAAGAACTTACTCAGCAAATAAAGGACGTAAGCCAGGGACTGCGTTCGGCGACGAGGACCTTAACGGCGCGTCTGCGAACAGTTTAGCAACACCAAGCTAGCCCGAATAGCTGAGGGAGCTTCCACACAGTTTCTTCACGGGAAGAAAGCGAGAATGATTTTGAGGGGCGGGTCGGCTGTGATAGTATGAAGGGGGCGGTGCCCCAGCACAGCTCGACCTGTCTGTCACTGACAGACGTGGTGCCATTGGAGCTTCCCTGGTTGGTCATGCCAAGGCGATATCCCATAGTGAAACACCGAACGAAGTTAGAAAAAGAACCCCTGTCGTGACACCTCTCCCCTGCAGGACAGATGCTGGGGGGCCGGGCTGAACCTGCCGGGTATGTTTTGGATGGTGTGTTCATTGATTGCTCTACCCCTTGTGGATAGTTGAGTCCAAAAATTGTTTGTCTAACCCCTAAGCAAATCCACTGTAGCTGGACACACCACAGAAGATATTACAAAAAGATCACCTGGACCCAAAGCTAAGTCATAGGTAGAGTTATTTTAATGCAAAATGTCACCCATTTCAGTGCTGCCTTGTTTCAGTATCATGTTGGGGCAGTTTTGTTTGACAGTATCAACTGAATGGTTCAGATAGAACCACTCATGATTCCAAAGTGCTTCTCTTTGGAGTTGTCTTGGTTGTGATGGGATCTGCAGTTGAAAAGTCAAAATGAACTATCCTGAAATCCAATGTGGAATTCAAATATTTATTACCTGCATTACCCTTACACAAGCACAGACTTGAATTTAAAATACAGTAAGTGCTATTTGTTGGGGTAGTGTTGGTGATTTTTTGAGGTCATATTTGTGTAATTTCAGAGGATATTCTTTTTGGATACCATGTTGATAAAACACAACCTCTGACATTTCTTGTAAGTCTTTACAATTACCCTAACTTTAGAATTGACTTGAGTGTTTTTTTCAGTAAGTGCTACTTGTTGGGGCAGTTTTGTTTGACAATATCAACTGGGCCAAGGAAATGGCTGTGAGCTTCCAACTCAGATCACTTCAGAAGGAACCACTCATGATTATGGACTTCATAAGTGCTTCTCTATGGGGTTGTCTTGGTTGTGATGCATTCTGCAGTGGAAACTTCTGAATGAAATATCCCAAAATCCAATGTGGACCTCAAATATTTATCACCAACATTACCCTTACACAAGCACAGACTTGAATTTAAAATGCAGTAAGTGCTATTTGTTGGGGTAGTGTTGGTGATTTTTTTGAGGTCATATTTGTGTAATTTCAGAGGGTAGTGTTTTTGGATACCATATTGATAAAACACAACCTCTGACATTTCTTGTAAGTCTGTGCAATTACCCTAACTTAAGCACTGACTCTCTAAGTAAAAGCCCTTCTTCTTCTTCTTCTTCAGGAATTGCAAAATTGCCTTGGAGATCAGTTTAGGGTTCCCACAGTGACCAAGCAAAGAAAAAACAGAAAAAGCCTGAACTCCAAGTCCTAACAGTATGTCAAGCAATATTTGTCTTTCTGTTCTGTATTTTCTGCACTCCAGAAAAACATGTTTTACTGTCTCAGGACTCCCACACTCACATAAACCAGACACCTCAATATTCTACTGCAGAGATTGGAGCAGACTCTTGGGATCACAGGTGCTGCCTTCTGCTGGTTTAAATCATACTTATCTGATAGATTCCAGTTTGTTCATGTCAATGATAAAGCCTCACTATAAACAAAAGTTAATTGTGGAGTTCCACAAGGCTCAGTGCTTGGACCTATACTTTTTACCTTATATATGCTTCCTCTAGGGAACATTATTAAAAAGCACAACATACACTTTCATTTTCACTTTCAGTTATGCAGATGACACACAGCTATATTTATCAATGAGGCCGGATGAAATAAATCAGGTTGTTCAACTCCAGGGATGTCTCAGAGACATTAAGTCCTGGATGACCTGTAACCTTCTACTTTTAAACTCAGAAAAAACTGAGGTCATTATACTCGGCCCTAAACACCTCGGAGAAAAACTTTCTGATCATATTGTCACTTTAGATCACCCTGGCTTCCAGTTCCACTGTGAGGAACCTTGGAGTTACTTTTGACCAGGAAATGTCATTTGATTCACACATAAAACTAATTTCCACAACAGCCTTCTTCCACCTGCGGAACATTATGAAAATTAGAAACATTCTGTCTTTACAGGATGTTGAAAAACTAGTTCATGCATTTGTTACATCTAGATTAGAGTACTGTAACTCCTTATTATCAGGATGTTTCAACAAGTCTGTTAGAACCCTTCAGTTAATTCAAAATGCTACAGCACGAGTTCTGACAGGAACTAGAAAGAGAGACCATATAACTCCAGTGTTAGCTTCTGGACACTGGCTCCCCGTACAGTTTAGAATTCAATTTAAAATCCTCCTCCTCATGTACAAAGCACTTAATGGTCAGGCCCCTTCATACCTGAAAGACCTCGTCTTACCCTATCATCCTAATAGACCACTTAGGTCACAAAATACAGGTTTACTTGTGGTTCCCAGAGTCTGTAAGAGTAGAATGGTAGGCAGAGCCTTTAGTTACCAGGCTCCTCTCCTGTGGAACCAGCTCCCAATGATAGTTCGGGAGGCGACACTCTCTCTGTATTTAAAGTTAAACTTAAAACGTTCCTTTTTGATAAAGATTATAGTTAGAGCTGGTTCAGGGAAACCTGGACCAGCTCTTAGTTATGCTGCTATAGACCTAGACTCCTGGGGGATTTTCCTGTGGTGCACGCACATTCACTCTCTCACAGAGACTTTTTATATGCCATTAACCTTGTCTCTTTCTCTCCCTAGTTTGTGTATTTCCTTCCTTCCCTCTCTCGCTCTCTGTATTCTCATCATGCAGGTTGCGGGATCAAGATCCAGTTTTCAAGGCTACCCATATCATCACCATTATTATTGTGCTATAATTAAAAAGTCGATATCATTGACTGTATAAACTTGTAACTTGATACAGTTGTTGTGTATCTGCTCCTGGTCTCTCTCTCTAACTTCTGTCTCTACCTCATCTCCCTCTTGTCCTTTCTCTCCCCCCATTTTCTGTCCCCCACCTCTCCACTGTCCCCTATTTTTCCTTTCACCCCAACCGGTCGAGGCAGATGACCGCACATCTCTGAGCATGGTTCTGTCAGAGATTTCATCCTGTTAAGAGGGAGTTTTTTCTCTCCACTGATGCCAAGTGCTTGCTCATTGTGTGAACTGTTGGGGTTCTCTGCTCTCCTTGATGTTGTCTATGTACAGTGCCTTGAGATAATGTATGTTATGATTTGGCGCTATACAAATAAAATTTAATTGAATTGAATTGAATATTAGACAGCTTCCTTTTAAAGCCAAATACTATATATTTAGACTTAGAGGTAGATATTTTGAAACCCCATGTGTTCCCCCGTTCCTCTACTGACACTAATGCTCTTTGAATCTGCTTTAAAATAAACTCAACATTTTGCCCTCTTTTCCAAATAGCCCCATCATCAGCAAACAAGGACAACCCGAATGCTCCCTCTACTTTGCAGAAAATGTCATTTATCATTATATTAAATAAAACTGGACTAATAACACTTCCCTGTGGGGTTTCGTTCTCTATTTCTACACTCTTTGAGATGACACCACCCACTATAACTTGTATAGTTCTATTCATTAAAAAATTCTTAATCCAATTAAACATCCGCCCCCTCACTCCTCAAACATTTTAATCTTTAAACCCTCTTTCCACAAAGAATCATATGCCTTCTCAATATCTAAAAATACACTAACCACACTTTCCTTATTGTTAAATGCCCTTTTTATGTCCTGATCTAAGATTGCAACTGAATCCATTGTGGACCTCCCATTTCGGAAGCCATTCTGATAATCAACAAAGGGTCCTTTGGTCTCTAAAAAGTACACTAATCTATTAGTAACAATTTTCTCCATAATTTTACATAGTACTGCTGTGAGTGCGATAGGCCGGTAAGAGCTAGGGATAGATGCCTCTTTGCCTGGCTTCATGATAGGGACCACAACCGCATGTTTCCATTCCTTTGGCAAGAAACCCTCTGCCCACACAGTGTTAAACAAAGCCTTGATGGCTTTGAATGTCCTCGAGTACCATATCATCCAGATGTTTATATAACTCATACGACAACCTATCTCTCCCTGGGGAAGTATTTGCCCGAGACATAATTGCGTCTTTCAACTCTTTAATAGTAAGGAGCAGATTAATGGGATTAGCGTTATCTAAACTCACCTCCAATTTCCACTTATTAGCTGCCATCAACTCTGTCCTCTTCCTACATCTCTCAACTCCCAGGCTCTGAACTGTGTACTGCTTGAAAACTTTCAACAAACATATCTGCTTTTTCTCTATTGGAAACTGCTACAGTCTCTCCTTTCCGTAACACTGATATTGATCTGCTTTATATACCCCTGATTTTATGTACAGCTGACCACAACTGCCTTACTGGAGTAAGAATATCATATCTAGTTGGCCTTCCATCATTTATCACTACCAGATCATACTTATCTACAAAATCTTCTATTGTTGCACCATTACTATCCCTGTGATCACTGCCCCATAGAGGATTATGCGCATTAAAATCTCCAACCCATATAACGGGAAACCTTACCTTCTCCATTATATGATCAAAATCTGACAATATCACAGGTTTACATGGATTATAATAATTTAACACAGTTATAGAATTTTGACTGCTCCAAACCTCCACAGTCAAACACTCGCTACAAGAATAAACATCAAATTTTCTATATTGCAATCCGATCTTAATAAAAGTTGCACAACCCCCACCTGATCTGGGAATCGGCGAGCACACCTGCAGATGGATCAGAGACTTTCTAAATGAATGCCTGCAGTCAGTCAGGCTGGGGGACCACCAGTCCACAATCCTGTCTGTGTGCACCGGGGCTCCCCAGGGCTGTGTGCTCAGTCCAATGCTGTACACCCTGTACACCCATGACTGCGCACCAATCCACTGCAGCAACGTCCTCGTGGGGCTGATTGAAAACGGTGATGAGACGGCCTACAGGGAGGAGGTCCTGAACCTTGCTGCCTGGTGCTCCCTCAATACCCTGGCACTCAACTCCTCAAAAACAAAGGAGTTGGTGCTGGACTTCAGGAGAGGGAAGGAGGTTCTTGCTCCTCTTCTCATTGGGGGAGACCTGGTAGAGAGGGTCAGTGACTTAAGGTTTCTGGGAATGTACATCTCTCAGGACCTCACATGGGGGACTAACACCAATGCCCTCGTGAAAAAGGCACAGCAGTGCCTGTACTTTTTGAGGTCACTGAGAAGAGTCAACATGTCCCAAGACCTGCTGGACCTGTACCCCTTCCCTGAGGACAACAGTGAGAACAGGCTGTGCCCAGTGTGTGAACTATCACAGGTGATGCTGGTGGATTCCAAGTGCAATAAGAGTGCTTAACACTAAGTAACTCTTCCAATCTGTAAGTGCAATATTCTTACACTTCTTATCAGTGCAATATACACACCCCACATGCATCTACCGTTGTACAGTATGTATGTACTGTATTGTAAACGTGCAACTTTCCTCTCCTTTTACCAAGTGCAATATATAAAATAACATCCATCCACTCTGCTGTACAATGTACAATGTACTGTATGCACTATCGTATACTGCATATTTCCCTTACTGGCTCCCACTGTAAATACTTTGAAATACTTTTTTACATATCTTTCTATTTTTTATCGAAGGTATTGGTGCACTGTTTTGTTGTTTCTTCTTTTATTCTTTTATCTCTTCACTTGCACTACTAGAGCTGTCCTTTAATCTCGTTGTACACTGTATAATGACAATAAAGGTGATTCTGATTCTGACAAACTAAATGGACAATATTCAAGACCAGTTAGTTGATTGAGTAGAAGAAAACAGGAACATGGACAGATCGCTTTGACTGTAGCTCCCACTTGTTTGTTTTTGTATTTTTTTATAATGTTGTTTTTTCACCTGTATAAAAGAAAAACTGTTCATAAAAACTAAAGAGACAAAAAAAGGAAAAATTAATGGGTGAGATATAATCTGCCAGATATTAGCCTTGTGAATGAAACCAACAGATTTTGAAGCAAAATAAAAACTTTATATCACAAGGAGCTGCAAATGAGCATTTCATGGGTTATGGACTCCCCTCTTCATTTGAAAAGTACATTTGTTATATGGAAATTAATGAATATTTGGTAGTTTTGAGGAGGATTGATGCTGTCCTAAAGTATTCTAATGTTTTTATTACAACAATTCTTGGAAGTGCCATATACTCAAATGTATGGTGAAAACAATGTTCAGTGTTCTGTTGATCTATTAAAATGTTTACATTTGAATTCCAATTTGTCACATTAACTGTGTGTTTTAAGCATGGAAATGATTGTCATAAAAAAAATGAACACACCCACACTGTATCAACCAAGCATACAAAGTGTACACAATGTAGAACAATGCTTAAGATATGATACAGTTTTCTTTTCCCCCCTTTCCCCCTCTCCTCCAATACACCATCTTTATCCCTACATGGAGTCCCACACCCTGATGCCTGTTCCTAGGTGACAGACACAATACAAAAAAGGGGAAAACAGGACCAAAGAAAAGTGAAACCAAAAACCCAACATACAGTGAAAAGAAAAGAAAAAATTAAAATATACATATATGTACATCTTAGAATTGGTGGTTAGTTACAATGTAAATCTAAACAACTTAATTTCACTCATCAGGCATAATGTCTAGGGAGTCTATGATGGAGATCAAGGGACTCCAAATTTAATCAAATTTCCTCAAGGAGCCTCTGAGGGAGAATCTTAGCTTCTCAAGTTTTAGATTATATGGGACTTCCTTAATCCATCTGTCATATGACGGAGGCAGGGCCTGCTTCCAGTTAAGTAGGATTAAGTGCCTGGCAAGCAAGGTGCAGAAGGCCAAATAGTGTTGTACTTCAGCTGTTAGAGTGTTGCCATGTGGTATACCAAAAAGGGCAGACAAGGGATGTGGGTTTGTTACACAATGGTAGGCTGTGTGAAGAGTGTCAAATATTGTTGACCAAAAGTCAGCTAGTTTTGGACATGACCAAAACATGTGAATGAGGTCTGCAGGAGACTGGTTGCACCTATTAAAGGCATCTGCAACATTGGGGTAGAACTTGGACAATCTGTGATTAGTGTAGTAAGTCCTATGTATATGTTTACATTGAATTAGTCCAGGCACAGATGGAGGAATTGTGGACTAACTCCAGAATATGGTCCCATTGGTCTTCTTCAATATGCCCCAAGTCTTGCTCCCATAAGTCTCTTATTTTTTGGGGGAAATCAGAAAAAGTGGAGTCAAGGGCTTTATAGATATGAGAAATAGCCCCTCTCTGATTGGGGTTTACTTTGAAAAGTGTGTCTACCAATGTCTCCGGAGGGAGATTTGGAAAATCAGGATAGTTTCTTTGAACAAAATGCTTAATTTGAAAGAAGCAAAAAAGTTGAGCAGATGGAAGTTGGAATTTGGTTGGCAGGTCAGTGAAGGACATGAAGGCACTTGACACTTGATGACCATCTCGCCCTCACTGCCAACATTGCTGCAACAGCTAGATCTTGCAGATACATGTTGCACAACATGAGAAGGATACGGCCTCTTCTAACCCAGAAGGCGGCACAGGTTCTGGTTCAGGCTTTTGTCATCTCACGCTTGGATTACTGCAAATCCCTCCTGGCTGGTCTCCCTGCGTGTGCCATACGACCTCTGCAACTCATCCAGAATGCAGCAGCTCGACTGGTCTTCAACTTACCAAAATTCTCCCACACTACACCGCTCCTCCGCTCCCTTCACTGGCTTCCTGTAGCTGCTCGCATCCGCTTCAAGACTCTAGTGCTTGTGTTCCATGCTACAAACGGATCCGGTCCAGCCTACATCCAGGACATGATCAAAACCTACACCCCAGCCCACCCACTTCGCTCTGCATCGGCAAACCGGCTCGCTGCCCCCTCACTGAGAGGATCACAGAGGCACTCGCAGAACTCGAGACTGTTCACTGTCCTCGCTCCCAAATGGTGGAACGATCTCCCCATCGACATCCGGACAGCTGAAAGCCTCCACATCTTCCGCCGCCGAATAAAAACACATTTCTTCCGACTCTACCTCGACTAAGATGACAACAAAAAAAAAACTTGTACATCGCACTTATGACTAGCACTTCATAGTTTGATCTACTTGAAGCTCTTACTTACTTCTAGCTCTTATTTGTACCCAAATGTTTAAATGCACTTTTGTAAGTCGCTTTGGATAAAAGCGTCTGGTAAATGACATGTAATGTAACATGTAATGAAGGTACCATTGTCATAGAAGTCTTTGATAGATTTGATACCTCTGTCACTCCAGAGTTGAAAGGAAGAATCCATAAAAGATGGTTTGAAACTATGATTATGGGATATTAGGGCCTGGATAGAGGAATGTTGCAGGCTACAATGCTTTCTGAATTGCATCCATAATTTTAATGACTGAATGACTACAGCTAATATCAGTAGCTGACATTGGAAGCTGGGAGCATAACCATGATTGTAATGAAGTCTTAGAGGAAGAAAATTCTAATTGGACCCAGGCCGGCTGATTGGCAGCGGTTTCAACTGTCCAGTATAGGAGTTTTTGAATGTTAGCAGCCCAGTAGTAATGTTCTCTTGCGTCTTCCCGCTCCACGTCATCACATACACACGTCATGACACACAGACTCCGTAGCAATGCATATCCATTACACCACATGTCCTTTTTCTAAAATCAATGGGTAGACTACCATTGATTCAGCAGTTATTCTGCCCCTGTGGCTGAAAGGTCTGCTGCTACCTGAATCCTAAGACATTCACCTCTCAACAGACACACACAGCTTAACTTTAGCTTAGGAAAATAAATAGCAAATACAATACGAAACAATCCTGTGCTGTCTGTCCTCACTCTAACCCTGAACATTTACATTCCAATAGTGCAAAAACACAAAATAGCTCAATCACAGTATCAAACACATTTAAAGTTAACAGTCATACATTTTAATGTCTGCAATGAGCAAAATTATAAGTCCAACCGGGTCGGTCTTATCACAGCTCTCCCAGACCTGGTTCTGGGAGTTGGAGTAGATGGTGGTTCTGGAACATTCTGCTGCGGTGACGTTGCTGCAGGTTGTTCCACTTAAGGTCTTTCCAAAACCCCTCCCCGAATCTGCTCAGCTACACTACAGCTGTTTTGCTCTGTTGAAGGCTGCATAGCGATGAGATTGCATCGATTTCGCCTGATGATCCCGTGGCGTCCCTCCACCAGATACGAACGAGGTGTGGTGTGGCGTGGCTTCTGTGACCCACACATCCTGTCCAGGAGTGAGCCTGTTGAGGTTTCATGCACAGTGACGCAGATTGTAGCATTTTGCGTCTTTCATCTTCCTCTCCTTTTCCTTCAGAAGTACAGCCTCTCCATCAGAAAGATCAGGTTCTAACAGTGCCGGAAGAGTAGGCACGGTGGTACGAAGCCTCCTCCCCATGAGAAGTTGAGCTGGACTGTATCCATTTTGAAGTGGGGTAGCCCTATATGCAAGCAGAGCAAGGTAGGGATCCTCCCCTTCACTGTCTGTACTACATGTTCAGCTTCCACATTTCCCTGGGGGTATTTTGGGCTGCTGGTCACATGAAGGAAGCCGTAGGATTCTGCAAACTCAGCAAAGGCTGCTCCTGCGAACTGTGGCCCGTTATCTGTGACAAGAGTCTCGCAGATCCCATGACGTGCAAATATCGACTTCAGGTGGTGGATCACATCATTACACCTTGTGGGGGTTAGCAGAGCAATTTCCACATACCTTGGGGTATAACAAGCCTTTCTCCTTTTACAGGAGACCATCCTGTACCGTGAGGAGAGCACGTTCAGTCCAATACAGCTTGAGTGCATGTTCATTGGTGCCATGGGCAGGCCATCCTTCTGCACACAGCTGCATCACACGTGCACACACACTATCTCTCCGCAGCTGGTCTCTCAGCTCCTCCAGGTAGGCAGTGCTCGCTGGGAGGTTCTCCATTACCATGTCGACATAGATGTTTGTGTCTTCAAAAAGGTCCTTGTCAACCAGTGTTCCTCCTCCTTTGACTGGTGTACGTGACAGCGTATCTGCTGTGTGCGTATCTGCTGTGTGCATATCTGCTGTCCACAAGCATTTCCCTGCCACATGAGCAACGCCCACAACATCAAGTGGACTCCTGCCCAGTCCCAGGAGTGGCTTGGTTGGTTTGCGTAGCATGGGTGGATTATTCAGAAGAATCAGAATCAGAAGTATTAGTAGTAAGAATCAGATGTATTCTTGTACATCTCCAGAAACATAGCACGTGGTAGAACCATGACGTCGGCACCTGTCACCTGGCACCTAAACATCAGACTGCCGTCATGGATGTTGATGTCGACCATCCAAGGATCGGCGTCTGTCGTGATGCTACAAAGGAAGATGACCTCCTCCTCCTCTCCTTCAACTTCATGTACAGATTTTGGCGCCCTGCACACATGACTAAAATGTCCCTTTCTTCCACATGCATGACATTTAGCTTCATTTGCAGAACACTCTCGCTTAGAATGTGATGTGAGAATGTGAAGAACTGCCACATTTGTGACACTGCGACTTTTTTTTGCTGTTCTGTGTATTGTGTGACTTATTAGCATACTGAGGTTTGTATGTAGCAGGCTTGCTGTTCTTGAGCACTCTGACTCTATCCACAGACTTATCATCACTTGCCTGTGCTATGGTGTCACCCCGCAGAGAAACTTGCTGTTCTTTTACCTCCTCGCTTTGACGTACCATCCTGACAGCTTTATCCAAGCTAAGCTCTGCATCCAGCTGCATGCGTTCAGACAGCCCCTTGTCCAACAGTCCAACAACGAGTCTGTCTCTGATTAGCTCGTCATGTAGTACCCCGTAACTACAGTGTTCAGCTGGCGCATATAATGCAGTGACAAACGAATCCACTGGCTCTCCTTCCTTCCGTTTGTCCTTGTTGAATTTAGCACGCTCATATGTAACATTTTCTTGACTACGAAGAAACTTTGAAAACCATCATGTACCCTCTTGTACGTGTATTTTTCAGCAGCCGTTAGAATGAGCCCTCGTAAGATGTCATCCGCCTCGTCACCCATGCAGTATATCAACGTATTCACTTGATTCTCTTCAGAGCTTATACATTTAGATTACTTGTCAGGCGAAATCTTTCAAATCTTCGGATCCTTTTGTCCCACTCTTGCAGCTTTGAAAAGTCGAAGGACTCCGGAGGCTGAATATTGAATGTAGCGCACAGCCCTGGCCCCACAGCGACTCACTGTCCTCTCCTGGGCTCATCCTGTCCCCATCCTGTCCCCACTCACTTTTCTTCCTCTGCCAGTGTAAACAGTCCGTTTCTTACTCACGCCAACTACAGAACTGACACCATGTCGTGTTATTAAAACACACATGTGAGTCCACTGTATGTATAACGTGAGTTGTTTATTTTTAGCTCTCAACAAACGCTGCTATCCCTGCTACTCTGTGTTCCTGACTGGCATGGCTCTCTCACGTCTTTCCGCTCCATGTCTGAACTGTTACACATAATTTTTATATTTTTTAAGTTTAAACAGTTGGTTCTTTCTTTTTTGTTTTATTGTTGGGCTGAAATTTCATTCTGACCTCATGTCTTAATGTGTGTTGGAATGAAAATAAAGAAATCTTGAATCTTGAATCCTGTACACTGGGGAAAAACTTCCTGAGTATTGGTCCTGCAACATCTGCAATATTATCCAGTGCATATTGGATGCTGAATCATTTGCTTGTGAGCGACCTGGACAAGCACGGCTCTCAAGTTATCTTGCGTTGTTATCTTGTTGCACTATTTTTACTCCCATGCGATCCATAAGATCCTCATCATCACAGACAACAGCCTCCTGCAAAGCAGTGGACAAGAGATCTTGCTCAGACTGACTAAGATACAGAGCTAACAGTAAATCTGGTGAAACAGAGTGTTCACCAAATAGGTTTTGGTGAAATATGTTCCTCCACTGCCGCGTTTTCCGACTTGTCTGTTGTCATGCATCCACCCTACAAAAAGTATACATTAGACATGACACAGCTTAAACTATATTATCTCCAAGACTGTTTACTTATGTGCTAAATTCCAGGACAACTAATTATAAATGCCTAATGCAGATGATAACACAATGGACAGTATGAGACGGTACAAAAACAGCTTTTGCTGGCAATAATGTAGTGTGCCGTTATAAACATCAGACATTTATTCCTTCTGCTAAGTTTATAATACATCAACAGTAACTTGAAAGTGTACTTAATCCTGTTCACCTATTGTTTTAGTTTAGTCATGCAGTTGCTTTCAAATGCAGTCAGATCACTCACACAGTGTGCGAGGACCTATTGTAATTCTAGTTATCATTTATACTCCATATATTCGACATGTTATGACACAAATAATTAAACACTATAAATGTTACAATGTAAATAATTTTTAAAATCAATGTAGCTGGAACAAATTTCCTGCATGCTGCATTTTCTGAATACTCTCCTCAGGAACACCTCTGTTGCGATGAGACCATCATCTTGTGGGAGGCCAGGGGTTGAGGATGTAGCCATTGCTAGCACTGCAAAAATGTAGATAAATACGGGGTGCCGTTTGTAAAGTGGCTCACGCTGAAAATAACAGCAACATTTTGTCACATTTAGCTTCAAACAATGTTTAAAAAAACCGGTATGAATTTTTGAGGGTCACTTTTTTGCACATTTACAAAAACCTTTGTCAACTTAGAGATATTTTAAATAGCCACTATGTACCTGGTCGGGGGCGGGCGGGGATAGGCTCTTGCTGGCCTTTCATAACATACATTATCTCAAGGCACTGTACATAGACAACATCAAGGAGAGCAGAGAACCCCAACAGTTCACACAATGAGCAAACACTAGGCATCAGTGGAGAGAAAAAACTCCCTCTTAACAGGAAGAAATCTCTGACAGAACCAGGCTCAGAGATGTGCGGTCATCTGCCTCAACCGGTTGGGGTGAAAGGAAAAATGGGGGACAGCAGAGAGGTGGGGGACAGAAAGGACAAGAGGGAGATGAGGTAGAGACAGAAGAGAGAGACCAGGAGCAGATACACAACAACTGTATCAAGTTACAAGTTTATACAGTTAATGATATCGACTTTTTAATTATAGCACAATAATAATGGTGGTGATATGGATAGCCTCGAAAACTGGATCTTGATCCCGCAACTTGCAAGATGAGAATACAGAGAGAGAGAGAGGGAAGGAAGGAAAGACACAAACTAGGGAGAGAAAGAGACAAGGTTAATGACATATAAAAAGTCATAATCAAATGCTGAGTGTGAGAGAGTGAATGTGCGTGCACCACTGGAAAATCCCCCAGCAGTTTAGTTCTATAGCAGCATAACTAAGAGCTGGTCCAGGTTTCCCTGAACCTGCTCTAACTATAATCTTTATCAAAAAGGAAAGTTTTAAGTTTAACTTTAAATACAGAGAGAGGCTCCGCCTCCTTAAACACACATTCACAACAGCTCAGTTAAGAAATGAGAATAAAATAAAATAAAACAATAAAATACAATATAGTAAGAAAATTACAAAATAAAAATGACACTCTAATATAGAGTAAGTATCAGGGGTAAGTAGGAAAGTGAGTGGACATTTACGGCGAGAAGTTAAATAGCCGAACAGCAGTGGGGATGAAGAACTTTCAGTCGTAAGTACAGTATGTATGAGCTGCAGCTGATCTACTGCTGCAACAGCTTTGAACTCATAGATGGAGGCAGCAGTGGAAAAAGTTTGTTTAACAATGAGATAAAAGACATCATAGATTACATGTGGCAAACAGAAAATACACTTTGTTCCTCAGGGTTCCACTTTGGGTCCTAAAATATTTAGTATTTACTGTAAGTGTGATTCTTCAACTATGGTGATTTTGTGTCCCTGGTAAAAATAAGAAAAACAAAAACACATTTCTTATTTTTTACTTTTGTCACATTTACCTCACAACAATCCACATTTATTGTAGTCATTTATGTGAGTGAGTGATTTGGCTTTTGCTGTATTTCCTTTGTCCCTGTGCCAGATTTTGGACATTCACTCCCTCTTAATATTTAATTAAAATGTGTTTAAATATTATCTGTATATACAAAAGACATATAAATTCCTACCTTACAGAAATGCATTGTGTGTTGTAAGATGTATTAGTATTGTATGTCTTTTTTTCATAAAAAAAAACCACACCACACCTTGAGGGCACTGTCATTATAAAATGCAACTTTTTTAGAGTTTTTCTTAGGGTAAGTATAATTGCAACCACAGCAGTAATCATGTGACGATTACTCTGCACATGATTACTGCAGAGTTAGCTGCATGACAGGAGAAAATCAAGGTACATTTTTGCTAAATCAAGAATATTATTGTTTATTGGATGTCATTTCCAAACAGCTCATATTTCCTTCGAATGGGTTAGGGTTAGTTCTAATGCTAAAACCTAAGTTAGCATGCTAATATGTAATGAGATTTTTTTTAATTTTTTTTTTAAACGTGAAACAAAGTAATTTCCACAACAATCAGTTCCATCACTTTTTATCGAGATGGAAATGACAATGTCAGCATTATAAATGCTTTCCATTTGGCTAATATCACTGAAAATACTGCCTATTAACTTAAAAAATTATACAAAACACGTAGAACTAATTCATATTGTAGTGGCAAACGTACACTTAATTCCAAAGCCACTGGAAGTTGTCAGCTGTAGGCAGGTTCCTATGGGCTTGACTGATAGATACCATTTTAATTCATCAATCACCAGGGCAAGAATGAGTCATATTAAGAGTTTGCACATTTATTTCCACTTGCCGTACATCCAAGTTACATTTCTATCCACATGTATCCAAGCTTCTTTAGGATTAACAGCACATCCAAATATTCCCTTGATGTTCCAGCTTGTGAATGACGATCTATTAATTTAGCAGTAATATAACGTACCCATAAGCCAATCAATCACACAATCATAGAAGAAGAGACTCGGCAATCAGTGATGTGCGGATCAATACGGATCAATACTTTTGATACTTCAGTCATTTGAGGTAATGTATAGCTCGGCTATATTGTAAATGAGGTTGCTACCTCAATATAGGCTACAAGTTTAAAATAAATAAATTACCATTTATATTTTCTATTCTTTAAGAAGCTATGATTTGAAATACAATATCTTTTAAAAATTTACCAGACATATTAGGTGTATTTGTACAATATATCGTTATCAGATCCGTATCGCAGATACCAGCCTCAATTTTAGGAAATCTGTGGTATCGAAAATCACTATCGGCAATCGGCTGATCTACCCTGCAGGCAGACTAAAGAAGTTGCACCACAGATGTAGTCAGACTCTGATGCAGGCACTTCCTGGTCAGACTCTCTCTCTCTCTCTCTCTCTCTCTCTCTCTCTCTCTCTCTGCTTTACTCACCTCATTCACAGTCCTGTCATTGGGTTTCTGGTGTTACTTCCACTCACCTTTCAGTGGCGGTTCACAGAGAGGAGACACTGTTACCTTAGTGATATCACAGTTAGCTTGAAAGCTAAAGCTAACGGTAAGGCTGTGCTGAAGCCATGTCCGCCTCGGCTGGATGCTCCCCGGCGGGCCACAGCTCGGGCCTGGGCCCCGGTATGTCCATGTTCCGATGGTTAGAAGTGCTGGAAAAAGAGTTTGACAAGGCCTTCGTAGACGTGGATCTGCTGCTCGGAGAAATAGACCCGGATCAAGTCGACATCACGTACGAGGGTCGGCAGAAGATGACCACCCTCAGCTCCTGTTTTGCTCAGCTGTGTCACAAAAGCCAGACGGTTTTCCAACTCAACCACAAACTGGAGGTGAGTAAGCCAGTGCGTGTTAAAGTGCACTTCATGTGAACAATCATTAACACGAAGCACGGCAAACAAGGAGACTCCGGTTCAGGCGGAAGCGTAACTGAGGTTGTTAGTAAATCTGTCAGACTAGTGGCTTCTGACGCTGCCTGACAGGTGATGATGATGATGTTTGGACTGTCACCATGTTTTCATTAGTCTTTTTATTGGTTTTATTGGCATATATTGATGCTGTGAAACTGTCATGTGACACTTAGAGTATTAGATAAATTAGATCCTACGGTGGCTGACATGGGCAAACGCAATGCAACGACCCAAAACATATGCAGGAGGAGAAACGAGCTGCATATTCACAAATGCTGTGAATTCCCAAAACGCCAGCAAGTCCCAAAACATTTGCCCCTCTCGGCCGACAGAAACGACAACGGAAGCGGACTCAAAAACGGAAGTGCGATGCTCTACTTAATTGTTACTTTATTGAAGGCCTTTATTAAGTGGTTATCCTCCTATAACCCTGCAGTTTTTATGATCAGTCTTTCAATTTGGCAGTAGTTCGCTCTGGGTGTAGAAAAGTATTATTACATCTCAAAGTTGATAATAATTTTGTAATAAGAGAACAAATATGTCTTTTAATTTGAATTTTTTCAAATGACAGTACAATTACATTATACAGTACAACTGGTTTACAGTACACTATCAGATATCAATGATATCAGCTGCGAGGAGGTGTGCTTTCAAACGTGTAGATACGGTGATCTGAGTGTTTTATTTTGAAAACCGGATGTCGATGTCCTTAATAATCAGCTTGATGGCAGGCTTTTTTACTGTAAATCCCTTAGTAATTCAGGTGTTAAAATCCTGCATCAGGTAGTTTGACTACAGAGAAAAGATTGTCGGATAGCTTGACGACAATCGGATAACCTCTTGCCCATGTCAGCCACCGCAACATCCCAACATTTTGAAATCCTTGATATCAGGCTTATAACATACAGTGTACACAATATAAATGTAAATACAAAAAAGAACAATATGTCATTCTTGACCTAAACGTTGACTGCGGTCAAGCCAGCCGTCACTTGGCTTTCCGTGGTCGAGCTATAGTCTTTCATCTTGTTTTTATATGGTCTCACTTGCACATTTCTTTGCACATTTGTAATACTATTTATATAATTATATATACAGTACATATATACATATATGTGTATATATATATGTCTGTGTATATAATATATGTATATATATATATACACATATATATAGCTACTATACATTTTTCGTGTGTTTGATTTGATGTAATTATTTTACATGTAATCACTATAATATGACATAATTGTTTTGACACATAATCTAAGCTTTTTCTTTTCACTACTTTGTAATCGCTTTCGATAGGACTTTAGAATTTACATAAAGGAGAGACGTAATGGAGAGAATATCTGCGCACTTCACATTTAGGAGCGGCTGATTTGACCATGGAAAGCCAAGTGACCACTGGCTTGACTTTAGTAACGTGTAAAATGAAGGTGCACTGATCTGGAACGGTCAGTCTAAATTGTTCAGACAGAGTCGATGTGTTGCACACTGTTATTGAAGTTAGTTAGTTTAATTCTGTCACAGGTATGCACAAAAAAAGCAGATACAATTGTGTTGACACATATTAAACATATTCTTATAAATGAAATAGCAGCATTATGCATGCTGCATATGAAGAAATAGACTTTTGGTTTAGGCTTTTGTTACCCGTCAGCGTGTGATTTATAAAACAAACCCCCATTTTCAAAACAACAAAATCAAATGAATCAAAGTAAACCAAGTTTGAATTGTTTTAAAAGCATAAAAAAGTATAAAATTAAATTAAATAAATAAAATTAAAGTATTTAATTCATCTGTGCAGCTGTTCCATAGATCCATACCCTTTACAGTTTTTCTTGATATTTGTTCTAAATACTGTTGGTTTGTTTTTACACGTTGATTGACTTTCTCTGGTTGTGAACAGATTCTGTATTATTTTTGGCTGAAGGTCCTTTTTTATTTTAAACATGAATTTCCAAGTGCACAGGTTCATAAAGTCATAAAATGTGAATGTCTGTAGGTTCAGGAATAGTGCTTTACTTGGTTCAATATAAGTAGAATATGCGATGATTTTGAATTTTGTCTTAGTTTTTTAGGTGTTACCCCCAAACTTCAGTACAGTAGGTTATATATAGTTTAATATTATTTATATGTGATTTCCAAGTGAGCTTATGTTCAATTATTATTCCCAATTTTTCCTATTCTATTGTGACATTGTTTAGCATTATTTGTACTTGGTGTTTAACTTGATTTTTATCAAAACATAATGTTATTTTATGTAACTCTCTCTTTATTGTTTGTTACAGCTAGTTTAGGTTTTTACCTTGAGCAATTATTAGGTGGTATCATCTTCAAATAAAACATAACGGATCAGACATGTTATGTTACTTACAGCTAATGCATTTGACTGGAAATATTTCCTGCAGTGATCGTCATGTCAACAAAGCAAAGTTTAGTCTACTGTGTGGCTCAAGTTTTCCGTGATAGATAAGTTTGTTTAGTGTTCTCTCCACCACACTCACGTATGTTCCACTGCCATATACCACTGTTTATCATCAATGCATATATTCATATGGGTTGCAAAGGTAGACAACCACTATTTGTCCAACTCCTGTTTTAAAACATTAAAACAGAAGAGGGATTTGGGTGGGTTATAAATAAATGCAGATGTGTACATAAACACCCACATCACCCTAAGACCAAACGAAAATAAGAAGACACTATAGTGTCTGGAGGGATGGAGTGGGTTATTGTACAATGATATACAGTATAGCACTTACTTAGGATAATGCTTTTGCAGATAATATACAGTTAGATTTCGATTGGATAAACAGATATTGACTTTGACCTTCACTACTCCTGACCTAAATGTATTGGCTGCTGGAGAGTCACATAGAAGGTGGACTCGGAGATCTATGCCCTTCACATTTGTGCCAAGATCGGTCAGTCAGCTCACTTTTCATTTTAGATTAACAAGAGGAGGTTTTGCCTTGTGGCTGGATAACTGGAAACTAATTGTGTTATTCTGGTCAGTAAGACTGTCAGTTAATGTTACTGTTTTTAATGTGAATACTATGTCAATAACTATTTCTAGTATGGATAAATATCTGTTTATTGCTATTTTTGACAACCTGTGCCTTTACTATGGTGTCCTGCTGTGTGTCACATAAACACACCACTCCACTCATGTCACGGGTGCTTCTTTTCTTCCTGTAAAACAGTTCTTACTGATACACTGATAGATTAACAGGCTGTAGCTGCTCCTGGAATATTCCCAGTCTGCACCATCACTTACACACATTACATGTCATTTAGCAGACGCTTTTATCCAAAGTGACTTACAATAAGTGCATTTAAACATTTGGGTACAAATAAGAGCTAGAAGTAAGAGCTTCAAGTAAGCCAAACTATGAAGTGCTAGTCATAAGTGCGATGTTTTGGTTTTTTTTGTTTTGGTTTTTTTGTCGAGTAAGAAGAAATGTGTTTTTAGTCGGCGGCGGAAGATGAAGAGGCTTTCCGCTGTCCGGATGTTGATGGGGAGCTCGTTCCACCATTTGGGAGCTAGGACAGTGAACAGTCTCGAGTTCTGCGAATACCTCTGCGCTCCTCTCAGTAAGGAATAAGCTGATGCTCATCAGGGGTTACTTGTGCAGACTTTGTAAAGGATTTGTCACAGCTGCAGCTAAATTAGATATTCAAAATATTTTCCTATGAGAGAAAACCAGTTGAGGCATCTACCTTAACTGGTTTGACTGGTAGGAGAAGTGGTGGGGGTATATGCGTGGATGGGTGAATGTATGGATGATGCATGAGCATTGAGCGGTGTGAATTTTGGAAGCTTGTGAAAACATGAAACTTTCAGAAATATATATATATGTGAAAAAATATATATATATGTGTATACATATATATGTATATACATATATATGTATATATATATATATATATGTATATATATATATGTATATGTATATATATATGTATATATATATACATACATATATATATATGTATATATATATATGTATATGTATATATATATGTATATATATATACATACATATATATACACACACTGACACACAGCTACTGCAATGTCACAAGATTTATTTCCGCATTCATTTTTCACCAAGATCTTGTATTGATGATGGGAGTGTCAGGCCACTGGGCAAAGCCTTCTCCAGCACATCCCAAAGATTCTCCCTGAACCTTTCTCTCACAATTTAAGCCTGATGAATCCTGGCATTGTCATCTTGGAATATGCCCTCATATGTCATCAGGGAAGAAAAAAAAATGCATTATTATGTTATGTTTTATTGTAAAGCACTTTGTAACTAATTTTTGAAAAGTGCTATATAAAGTTATTATTATTATTATCATTATTATATATATATACATATATATATATATATATGTATATGTGTATATATATATGTATATATATATAACAATATAACAAAATAAACATACAATGGAAATCAAATATTCTGCTGAAAGTTCTTCCCAACTCTGTTGCAGAAGTTGCCATAAATGTGTGGCACTTGTAGGTTGCTTTGCTATCACTCTTCTGTCCAGTTCATCCCAAACCAGCTCAATGGAGTTTAAGTCTGGAGACTGTGCTGGCCACTCCATGCACGCGGTGGTGTAGTGGTTTGCAGCAAGAAGACCCGGGTTCGAGCCCTGGTTGGAACAAGGGCCTTCCCCGTGTGTGCGTGGGTTCTCTCCGGGTACTCCGGCTTCCTCCCACAGTCCAAAAACATGCAATGTGGGTGTATGAGCCATTTCTGTGTTTGGGTGTGTGTCTGTGAGGGGCCAGTAGGTGTCCTCAGTGCACCAGGAAGAGGGGTTACAAAGGTGGGAACTAGTGTTTCCGGGTGCAGGTGTTGCTAGTCGGAAGAGCTAACAGTTTTCGACCGCTCTGCTCCGCCACGCTACGGCAGGCGAGTCAGTATTGGGAAATGGTGCATGATGGACCTTTGTTCACACCGTTAATGGATGTTGCGTATGATCGTTATGGTGAGAAAAATAAAGAAGCATGCAAAGCACCAAACCAGGAAGTCGTCTGTCTCCTTCAGTGGCTGGCAAGCGCGTCAATCTTAAGTTAACCTGTTCTAGCAGCCCTCAGTGGCTTTAAGCTTTAGGTTTAGCCTCTACAGTGGGGAATAGGTAAATTGGACACTCTAAATTGACCGTAGGAGTGAGTGTGAGAGTGAATGGTTGTTTGTCTCTATCTGTGTGTGGCCCTGCGATGGACTGGCAAACTGTCCAGGGTGTACCCCGCCTATCGCCCGATGTAGCTGAGATTGGCACAGCACCCCCCGCGACCCTCTGGTGGAGGATAAAGCGGTTAGATGATGATGATGATGTCCTGCTGCAGAACCAAAGTTCGCTTCAGCCTGAGTTTACAAACAGAGCACATTCTCCTTCAGGATTTTTTGGTAGGCAGCAGAATTCATGGTTCCGTTTATAACAGCAAGTCTTCCAGGTCCTGAAGCAGCAAAACAGCCCCACACCATCACACTACCACCACCATATTTGACTGTTGGTATGATGTTCTTTTTCTGAAATGTGGTGTTACTTTTATGCCAGATGTAATGAGACACACACCTTCCAAAAAGTTCAGCTTTTGTCTCATCAGTCCACAGAGTATTTTCCCAAAAGTCTTGGGGATCATCAAGATGTTTTTTGGTAAAATTGAGACGAGCCTTAATTTTCTTTTTGCCCAACAGTGGTTTTCGTCTTGGAACTCTGCCATGGAGGCCATTTTTGCCCAGTCTCTTTCTTATGTTGGAGTCATGAACACTGACCTTAACTGAGGCAAGTGAGGCCTGCAGTTCTTTAGATGTTGTTCTGGGTTCTTTGGTAATTCTTGTCGGCTGGCCACTCATGGGAGGTTGCCCACTGTTCCATGTTTTCTCCATTTGTGAATAATGGCCCTCACCATGGTTCTCTCGATTCCCAAAGCTTTAGAACGGTCTTTGTAACCTTTTCCAGACCGATAGATGTCAATTACTTTGTTTCTCATTTGTTCCTGAATTGCTTTAGATTGCGGCATGATGTCTTCCTTTTTTGGGATCTTTTGGCCAACTTCACTTGTCTGACAGGTTCTATTTAAGTGGTCTCTTGATTCAATAGGTCTGGCAGTAATCAGGCCTGGGTGTGGCAATTAAAATTTTCCAAAAAATGTGACTAATCACAGTGACCTGATGATTTTACAAGGGGGGCAATTATTTTGATATCAGCGGTGGCGATCAGCAGTGGCGATCAGCGGTGCTGCACTCTCTGTGTCACCGCTGATAGCCAGCGGCAGTTTAGGCAGATCGCCGCTCGCGATCAGTGGTGACACAGAGAGTTCTGTTCATAAGTGTTTTTAACAGATTTACAGTTTGGCACTGTTCGGCTCGATCCTTATGTAGGACGTCTCTTCCTGTGACGGCACTCTCGCTGTTTTCTGCGCACGCTGCCATTGTCAGAGAACTAGTGGAGGGAGGGGGAGACGAATAGAGCTGTAAAGCGCTGTAAAGAGGACAAATCAGAAACCCCCTGGAAGAAGTGGGTGTGTGTTTGCCTGTGTCTCATTTGCATATAAAGGGACCATGCACGAAAACCAAGCGTTCTGAAAGGGGCGGGTTTAGCAGGGTTATTGAACTACTATGATTCTTCATCCTTATGGTATTTTGACCAAAGCATGTCACTGACATGTTCATTAGGACACCAGGGAACTATTTTAATGGGGGAAATAGGGTATAATATGTCCCCTTTAAGTGTGACAAAAAAAATAAGAAATCAGGAAGGGGGCAAACACTTTTGCACACAACTGTGTGTATATGTATATATATGTGTATGGGTATATATATATATACACATATATATGTATATATATATATATATATATACACATATATATGTATATATATATATATATATATATATATATACATATATATATACATATATGTGTATATATATAATAATGATAATAATAATTATAATAACTTTATATAGCACTTTTCAAAAATTAGTTACAAAGTGCTTTACAATAAAACATAACATAATAAGTTAAAAATCCTGAAAAGATAGAATATATAAAATAAGTTAAATAATTACAACAATACCAACAATTAAGAAAAAGCCATAAGATGAAAGTGAGTTTTAAGAAGGGTATCGCCTGCTGATACCAGAGTAAAGTACGTCACAGTAGTCAAGTCTGGAAGAGATGGACAGGAATGACCTGATCTTTGTAGCTGTCTCAGTTGGGCAAAGCAAGACTGCACCACTTTACTCACCTGAGTATCAAAAGATAGACACCGAGATTGTCAAAGATGACACAGAGATTGCGGGCCTCTTTATGAACATTGTTAGATAAGGCGCCCAGACTAGAGGAGAGATTGGTAATGTCACTAGTGTTGGGGCCAGAGGGACTCATTATAACAATTTCTAATTTGGAGTAATTCAACAAAAAATTTCTGACATCCAATTTTTTATCTTAGCAAGGCAGGAGAAAATACGAGAAACACCACTTATACATAGAGCTGCATATCATCTGCATAACAGTGGAAATCAATATATTGTCTGCGTATGATTTGCCCCAGGGGTAATATGTAAACAGTGAATAGGAGGGGACCCAAAATAGACCCCTGAGGGACCCCACAGAAGAGCGGGGCACAAGAAGAGGAGGCTTCTCCAAGCCTTACAGAGAATGACCTGTTGGACAGATAGGAGATGAACCAATCCAGAGCCACATCACTGATACCAACATCATTTTTCAGACGGCTGATTAAGACATTATGGTCCATTGTGTCAAAACTGAGGTCAAGGAGAATTAATATTGAATAGAGGCCTGAATCGGCAGCAAGCGATAGGTCATTGGCGACCTTGACCAGTGCAGTCTCAGTACTATGAAAGGAGCAGATACTTTTTTTGAATTTTTCAAAAATATGATTGTCATTCATATGAGAAATCAGTTGAATGGAGACTATTATGTGACTATGTGAGTTTCAATATTTCAATAATAATATAATATATTTAATTTATTTTGCCAATGGGTGTTGCAAATTGGCCCATAAGGTTAGCCTTTTAGTTGCAGACATACCAATCATGTCAAGACAAGCAACAAAGTGTCTTGGAGCCATATCCTACCTCCAGCAGGAAGTTGACTATTTTGAATGCATTTTTACATCCAGATGAAATTTCCAAAGGCCGATGAGGAGGAAATGACATCTTTCTTATTTTTACTATAGAAAACTGGAGTAGAGTTTGACACTAAAACACCAATTTGCAATATCTGACATCGTAGTTGTGATCACAAGTTGTGATGGTGATATTAGAGACTTGAATTGTTTGGTATGTTTTGGTTCCTTGCCTCCTGAAAGACATCTCCACGTGTTACAAGACTAGTTGTATCTACTGCTGGTGTCCTTCTCATTAAAGCCATTTTTCCACCATTCTTTTTTTCTGTTTCTACATTGTCCCCACCTCTCCAGGCTCAGCTGGTGGATCTGCGTTCTGAGCTCACTGAGGCTAAAGCAGAGCGGGCAGTGGTAGACAGGGAGGTCCACGACCAGCTCCTGCAGCTTCATGCTCTCCAGCTGCAGCTTCATGCTAAACAAGGTCAAGCAGAGGACTCTGACACCATCAAAGACAGACTGGTAGGTTTGGAGGTGGAGCAGCTGTCTGTAACCTTCAAAATGTGTGAATTCATGTTTTACATTCAGGTATGTTTTAGCATGGGTCTTTAACTCCCTGAAAAGTACCCTCACCCTACCCTGGAGAACTTAAAACAAATAAAATAGTGAAGTTGGTAAGTGTTGGTTTCTGTACCTGATATGACGTGATCACTACACAAGGTGAAAACGTCTTCTATGCTTGATGCAAACACGCTTTATAGCAGTGATTTACCTCTGCTGTCTCTCAAGATCTTTGGTGATTTGGTAAAATACTCTCCTTTTCACTTGTCTGTTAGGTTATATTTATGTTGTTAGGTGATATACAGTAAATGTTGTTAGGTGATATTTATGTTGTTAGGTAATGTATATGGTGTTAGGTGATATATAGATTTTTAGGTGATTTATACAATATATAAATACACGGGAGTGTGGTGAGGTGAGGCAGGGATGAGCTGTGTCGATAGAAATGTTGAAATACATACAGAAAATTTGGTTATTAACATAACCCCGAGAGCTAAGTAATATGAGTGAGATGTCTTACTATGGGATACACACCCCTGCTGTAGCCTTCCGAAGCATCAATCTCATCCTACACCAATTCTGATGGCTGGTGAATATGTCCGTCCGCCTCAGGTAGTCCCACCTACCATAAATACCGTATGCGGACGGCACCACATCATTCAAGATAAGCACCTTTTCTCACTCACCCAGGCAAGAAGGATTGTATGGGATGTAGTAGCTCCAGTATTGCCAGACAAGCTTATCAAGCGTCCACCAACCCACAGGGAAAAGTACTCTGCTCCTATGAGGACAGTAAACCGTGCGTGCCAGGCACGGAGTGGAAACGTCCAGCATATAGAAACGAACAAAGGTGAAGACCAACCCTGATTCGTATATGCCAAAGCAATCGCCTCCACCACCCAGTGGAACAGGTGCTGCTTTTTGACAGGTTTCCCCATATGAGGATTTGTCAATCAGGTCCTGCAGGAATGACAAATTTACTCCCATGGGACACTGAAAAGGAACGTGGCCATTTCTGTGACACCAACTCTCGAACACTCTCCACTTGCAGTCATATAGAGACCTATCAGAATCAGTGTGTGGCCGTGCTCACTCACTCTGGACAGAGTCGGGGGAACTAAGGCCAGTGGGGGCAATGTGTAAAGGAGCTCGTGCAGCCAGGCGTGCGCTAATGCGCCTACACAGAGGGGAGCATTCACGCTGCGCAGAGAGTAAATCCGCGCGTTTTCTCCCAATGCGAACAGACCCACCACGGCCCGACCGTAACGGGCCCATATCTGTTCCACAACCTCCGGGTGTAAAGCCCACTCCCTGTACATCGGTGCGCACCTGGACAACAGCTCCACTCCCGTGTTCAGGACTCCCGGGATGTGCGGGAGGGAGAAGAGACGACCGCAGCTCCACAGGATCAGTTTGTGTGCCAGCATATGCAACTGATGGGAGCTTAACCCCCCCCCCGGCGGTTGATATATGCCACTGTCCGTCCTCACCAGGACATGATGACCCATGTGAGATGGAAGGAAATGTTTCAGGGTTAGAAACACCACTGAAAGTTCCAGAAAATGTATGTGAGACCGCTAGAGGTCCACACTGCAGCGGCCCCTCGCAGACCGGCCCTCGTGAATCCCACCCCAACCTCAGGCAGGTGTCCGTAGGGACCACCTTCCTGGACAGGACGGAGCCCATGGGCACCCCTTGTGTCAGAAAAGTCGGGACACACCAGCAGAACCCTCCGCTATCAGATGTCCTGGCTCATCCTGGCATGGACCGTGGCAGCTGGGAGATGGGGGCGTGGGTGGCCCCTGCTCGCTTGCTTGCAAGCCAAACGGGTGATGCTACCGAACTTCCAGCTGCATCACTGGTGGAGAGAGGAGCTGTCAGGCCGCCCTTTTCTTCTTTGTGGCCTGGTGTGTGTGGCGGCTGGCGCTGGCTGTGCCCACGTGACGGGGTCCTGAGTTTGCCCAAAATCCTCGCATAACTTGGCCTGATAAGCCATGAGCAGTGAGAGGACATTGAGTGCTCTGGCCGAGAGCGCCGCCACCTTATAAGCTTTTTCAGTCAGGGCTGACTGGAAACGGTCAGACTTGGACGGCAGGTTGGGGCTTCGGGAGGACACCACTGAGGAGCAGACCCAGGCTCTCGCTTCACAAACTACCACATTGTCACTTTAGATGACATCACCCTGGCTTCCAGTTCCACTGTGAGGAACCTTGGAGTTACTTTTGACCAGGAAATGTCTTTTGATTCTCACATAAAACTAATTTCCAGAACAGCCTTCTTCCACCTGCGGAACATTATGAAAATTAGAAACATTCTGTCTTTACAGGATGCTGAAAAACTAGTTCATGCTTTTGTTACATCTAGATTAGATTACTGTAACTCCTTATTAGCAGGATGTTCTAACAAGTCTGTTAGAATCCTTCAGTTAATTCAAAATGCTGCAGCACGAGTTCTGACAGGAACTAGAAAGAGAGACCATATAACTCCAGTGTTAGCTTCTCTACACTGGCTCCCCATACAGTTTAGAATTAAATTTAAAATCCTCCTCCTCACGTACAAAGCACTTAATGGTCAGGCCCCTTCATACCTGAAAGAGCTTGCCAAATATTTCACGCCCCACTTTTCAGTTTTTTATTTGTTAAAAAAGTTTAAATTATCCAATAAATTTGGTTCCACTTCACGATTGTGTCCCACTTGTTGTTGATTCTTGACAAAAAAATTCAATTTTATATCTTTATGTTTGAAGCCTCAAATGTGGCAAAAGGTTGAAAAGTTCAAGGGGGCCGGATACTTTCACAAGGCACTGTATATGTGTATGTATATATATGTGTATATATGTATATATGTATATATATATATATATATATATATATATATATATATATATACAGTGGGTACGAAAAGTATTCAGACCCCTTTAAATTTTTCACTCTTTGTTTCATTGCAGCCATTTGCTAAAATCAAAAAAGTTCATTTTATTTCTCATTAATGTACGCTCAGCACCACATCTTGACAGAAAAAAAATGTATTAAAAAAAACTGAAAATATCACATGGTCATAAGTATTCAGACCCTTTGCTGTGACACTCATATTTAACTCACATGCTGTCCATTTATTCTGATTGTCTTTGAGATGGTTCTGCTCCTTCATTGGAGACCTTACAGCTCACAAATGAGAATCATGAGGTCAAAGGAACTGCCCAAGGAGCTCAGAGACAGAATTGTGGCAAGGCACAGATCTGGCCAAGGTTACAAAATAATTTCTGCAGCACTCAAGGTTCCTAAGAGCACAGTGGCCTCCATAATCCTTAAATGGAAGAAGTTTGGGATGACCAGAACTCTTCCTAGACCTGGCCGTCCAGCCAAACTGAGCAATCGTGGGAGAAGAGACTTGGTGAGAGAGGTAAAGAAGAACCCAAAGATGCAGCAGAGATGCAGCAGGGAGAAAGTTCCACAAAGTCAACTATCACTGCAGCCCTCCACCAGTCGGGGCTTTATGGCAGAGTGGCCCGACTGAAGCCTCTCCTCAGTGCAAGACATATGAAAGCCCGCATAGAGTTTGCCAAAAAACTCATGAAGGACTCCCAGACTATGAGAAATAAGTCTCTGGTCTGATGAGACCAATATTGAACTTTTTGGCGTTAATTCTAAGCAGTATGTGTGGAGAAAACCAGGCACTGCTCATCACCTGCCCAATACAATCCCAACAGTGAAACATGGTGGTGGCAGCATCATGCTATGGGGGTGTTTTTCAGCTGCAGGGACAGGACGACTGGTTGCAATTGAAGGAAAGATGAATGAGGCCAAGTACAGAGATATCCTGGAAGAAAACCTCTTCCAGAGTGCTCAGGACCTCAGACTGGGCTGAAGGTTCACCTTCCAACAAGACAATGACCCTAAGCACACAGCTAAAATAACGAAAGAGTGGCTTCGAAACAACTCTGTGACCATTCTTGACTGGCCCAGCCAGAGCCCTGACCTAAACCAATTGAGCATCTCTGGAGAGACCTGAAAATGGCTGTCCACCAACGTTCACCATCCAACCTGACCGAAATGGAGAGGATCTGCAAGGAAGAATGGCAGAGGATCCCCAAGTCCAGATGTGAAAAACTTGTTGCATCATTCCCAAGAAGACTCATGGCTGTACTAGCTCAAAAGGAGCTTCTACTCAATACTGAGCAAAGGCTCTGAATACTTATGACCATGTGATATTTCACTTTTTCTGAGTGTACATTAATGAGAAATAAAATGAACCTTTTTGATTTTAGCAAATGGCTGCAATGAAACAAGGGGTCTGAATACTTTCCATACCCACTGTATATTTTCATATATGCATAAAAAGGTAAGACCATACATGATTTTCAATTTTAATTACAAAAAGGGAGATCAGCCAAAAAAAAAATTAAATATTAAAAAATCGAATTTGATCTTATGTTAATAAATATTCTTGTTATTGTATTGTTGAACAGTATGGAATTGATTAAAGCATAATTAAAAGCTTTTGAAAAAACTTAATGTTTCAATTAAGTATGTAATATGTATGTGTATATATATATATATGTATATGTGTATATGTATCTATATATATGTATATATATATGTATCTATATCTATATATATGTATATATGTATATACATATGTATATATATACATATGTATATATATATATGTATATATATACATATGTATATATGTATATGTATATATATATATGTATATGTATATATATATATATATATATATATATATATATATATACATATGTATATATGTATATGTATGTATGTATATATATGTATGTATGTATAGAGAGAGAGAAAAGAAGGCGGGTCTACCTCCTGGGCTAAAAGTGACAGATGATCTCATAGGAGAGGAGCTGGATGTACACTTCGTATTAAAAACAAAAGTGTTAAAGAAAACGAAAACTACTATATGTTGTGTTTGAAGTATTTCCTTTTTTCACATGTTTAGAGTCTGAGGGGATTTTTTTTTCCAAACATTTAGGCTAGGTAGGCATTACAGCCCTTCACCCCATTCATGCCTTTGTCGGTCTATGTGTTTAACAGACTCTGTGGCGCAGTGGTAGAGTGTCTGACTGCACATCAGAAGGTTGCATGTTCAAATCCATGCCAGGGTCACAAATTCTAACAAGCCTCTGTTGCTCATATTGCAAGCAAGTGTAGAAGCGCACACACATAGAGCCGTCAAAAACAATACTTCACTCCCACTTTGTGGGGACAAGTAAATATACTTTTACTGCCATTTGTACTCTTAGATACTGTAAATACTTTGCCACTTGCTGCAAAACTTTTCTACAAGCAAAACATACAGCAGTGTGTCATGTCCAGCATCATCTCTGTTCAATGATGTCCAGACAAATATGACAAATATTGCTAACTTCCCAAAATGACTAGAAGTAACTGTAATGTGATATGCTGTGCAAAAAATGCATATTTGCATATTAACTTCAAGCAGTCATATAATTGCTTGATTTATTCAAATTATTGTTATTATATTAATTATTTTAGTATCAGTCTTCTCTCCACGTGATCCAGGATGTAGTTTGCAGCAGAACTACCATCAGTGTTGTGTTCAACACAGTGAAGTTCTGCACTGAAGTCAGAAAAGAGAGTTTTAGCACTTTCATGTGTGAAGTAGCTGATGTTGCTTTGGCGCTCGCTACTCCTGCTTTCTTATCACTTCCAATGTTTACGGTTTCATTGTTCCAAACTCTGAGGTGCATATTGCTTAATAATACTGTAAATCTGCCATTTGTATTGAATGGTTAACTTACTCACTGTCTCTGTTGCATGAATTTCTCTAATCTCTGACTTCTCTGCTCATGCTCTTCCTCCTTTCTCTAAAGCCTACGCCAACACTGGACGAGATGGTAAGTGTGCGTATAAAAGTCTAGCACGTTAAGGCTAAACATTTCTGTATGTTTATTTGAAACAGAAACCTAATGCTGTGAGTGTCAGTGAACCATGTAGAGTGGAATCTAAATTCCTGTAAACCTCATTAGAAATGATCCTAAAGTAGAGTAGCAAAATGTCACTACATACTATTATTGTTTAGAATTTTAAAAATGCAACGGTTAGTCTTTCTGGGTTCATGTTTTTTCTTAAATTGCAATGAGTGATGCAGTACTCGTCACCTCACTGAGCTCAGCAGTTAAATAGTTGCACATAGGCTCTGCTGTCGTGTTCATGAGGTCCTGTGTCCTCCATTACAATAGATTTGCTGTAATTTGCTGGTACATAGAGCAGCAGTAGGTAAAACCACTCCAGACACACGTGACATGTGTTTGAATGCAAACTTTAGATTTATGGCATTGATGACTTTAAACCTGTATTTTGTTCACGTAAGTTCAGCTGTACGAAGCCTTTGACTTCATGCTTTTTCATTCATGGCCTGAAACTCTACTGTGAGTCAACAGCTTCTGTTGCAGAATTGAACCCCCAACTTTCTATTTGATGATATGAAACAAAGGCACACTCTTTTAAATTGATAAATGCCATGTTCCATTTTGTCCTTGAAATGCTGCTCTTTTTTCCCCTTTACTTTTCATGGTTTTCACGGTTTTCATGGTTTCTGCTATAACTTAACAATGTATGAATGGAATGAAAAAGTTGTAGCTAGTGTCCTGTAGAAACACGGTCCTGTATTCATCAACAAGCCTCAGACTGTGCTTGTTGTGTTGTTCTTACATGTGATTTGCTTCTTCAAGGAGCAGGAGCTGGAAGCCAGTAAGAAGGAGAAGGTAACGGAGGCAAAGCTGGAAGCAGAGGTCAAACTATTTAGGAAAGAAAATGAGGCCCTCCGCAGGCACATGGCAGTACTGCAGGCTGAAGTGTATGGCGCCCGACTGGCTGCTAAGTACCTTGACAAAGAACTGGCTGGCAGGTGAGAAGCTGCTGAGGACATCTTATTAGGACAAGTGATGACATGAACAAATCATCAAATAACTACTGATGATCATCTGTACAATGTGTAACTGCATGGTTAAATGTTAATACATTTAGTTTTATAGTTCATAAATCACTCAAGTTGATAAATATATAAAAACAGGGGCCACTAGCATAACTGCATATCATACCATACATGGTGATGACCCACCCATCTCAACTCTCTCACCAACCACATACTCAGGCACTGACCCACAGTGACCAGTCCCTGATTCATTTACAGCCATATGACACACACACACACACAACATATTTGAACCAATTTAATAGCCAGAAGGGACAAAGAGGTCAATTCTTCTTCTGTTCTTGTTGTCATATGACCCAGGAAACCTGTCTTTCTGTCTGAATTGTCCTCTAGGGTGCAGCAAATCCAGTTACTCGGCCGTGACATGAAAGGACCAGCACATGACAAGCTGTGGAACCAGCTGGAGGCAGAGATTCACCTTCACCGCCACAAGACTGTCATCCGAGCATGTCGAGGTCGCAATGATCCCAAGAAACCTCTCCCCTCTCCTGTGGGACATGTGAGTGTAAAACTACAGAGCAGTTAAACTGTCGGACAAATAGAGTAGCTTTCACAGTGGAACATGTTTATGTCCTTTCAGGACCCAGACACGCTGAAGAAAACCCAGGGAGTCGGCCCAATCCGAAAGGTGGCGCTGGTCAAAGATGATCATGAGGGACTGGGAATCTCCATCACAGTAATAAGTCACAGTTTTTCTTTCTTATTCAGTGGCTGCGACGGAAGCATCTACAGCAGTCATGTCAAAGTCAAATACACGGGGGGCCAAAATAAAAAAAATGGTACAAGTGGAGGGCCGGGCTGGTTCAATGTTTATTAAAACTCGCAATTATTGCACATATTGAACCAATACCAATATCACAGCCTATATTGCACTTAACATTAATCATTAAATTAAATTAAATTAAATTAAATTAAATTAAATTAAGCAAAACATAAATAAAATCAGTTACAATATTTTCTCAAGGCTCTTTGAGTAACAAATTGATAACGTTTTTTCTTCTTTTTTTTAACAGGTAAACAGCAAAATGTCATTTTCCTTCAAAGCGCAATGGCAAGATAAATGCAAAAATGAAACAGCATGCATTAAAAACAAATCAGTGTGCAGCTCTGATCCTCACCAATGTCTGCCTTTTATAATAAAATTAGAAAGGTTAGTGCAAACTTAATAATTAATTTTAAAAAAATTATAATAATTCCCTTCAAAGAAATATCAAGTGCAAGTCCTTTCTGCTCACTTGTCTGAGGTTGAGCTCGATACTTGGTGTCTCATCTTGAGTACAAGTTCATTAATATTTGGCGTCAGGCTCTGAGCTGAGGAAATCCTCAGGATTGAGTTCAGGTGTTCATCAGTAAGACGACTCCTATATGATGTTTTGTTTAGTTTCATCAATGAAAACAGTTGTTCACACAGGTATGTGCTGCCAAACATAGACAGCGTGCAAGCAACTTGGGTGCGCAGCTCAGGCATTGTGTCGGGGATGAAACGCGCAAACTCAGCAGCACTCACGGACACTGTGACTGTGCTGCTGCTCATGAAGAGAAGACGCGGGATCGCGCCCGCTTGCGGGCACTCGGTACGCGCCAATGCACTCGCAGTGCATCTTGGGATTTGTAGTATTATGGTGCTGCGGGCACATAATACTGCGGGCCGGTTTTAATAGTAATTAAATATCATCCCGCGGGCCAGAGATAACTCATTCACGGGCCGGATCCGGCCCGCGGGCCTTGACTCTGACATATGTGATCTACAGTATCCTGTCAAACTGATAAGCCACTGAGTTTTAGATTGTGACTTCAGCTTCGACCAATGCATGTTAGCAATAAAAAAAAAGGGTCTTGTCCAGGGACACATCCGCGGGTATGTGTTGCCATTTCGAGGGTTGCAGTGAAATAAATAATTCTTCCATCCACTGTGAGCCAGGATTTAAATGGATGCTGTTCTGAAAGTCATTGGCTGAGACGTTATAGTTTGTCCATGTCTCATCTTCAGTCTCTTCTCTTATGTCTGTGCTTGTCAGGGAGGGAAGGAGCACGGTGTTCCCATTCTTATATCAGAAATCCATCCAACTCAGCCTGCAGACAGATGTGGAGGGCTGCATGTCGGAGATGCCATCCTCGCCGTAAACAGCATCAATCTGCGAGATGCCAAACATAAGGAGGCTGTAACCATTTTGTCTCAGCAGGTAAACGCACGCACACACACACACACACACACACACACACTGTGTTTGTGTTAAAGTGCTCCCTCCTGGTGTCTGTTACAGCGAGGACAGATTGAGTTTGAGGTGGTTTATGTGGCTCCAGAGGTGGACAGCGATGATGAGAATGTGGAGTATGAAGATGACAATGGCCATCGCTACCGACTCTACCTGGATGAAGTGGAGGATGGCAGCACAGCGCCAACTAGCAACAGCTCAGCATCACTGCAGGGTCAGAGTGCTTCATTTGTAAAATACAAAATAATTAGTTTTTCTTTAACAAGATAAAGAAGGCGCATACAGCTTTACCCTGAAAATGTTGCATTGTTAGATGGTGTAGTAGTACAGTCAGATTATATCTGTTCACTATACTACAGTCAGATAATGTCTGTTCACTATACTACAGTCAGATAATGTCTGTTCACTATACTACAGTCAGATAATGTCTGTTCACTATACTATACTATGACTTTTTTAACCCATTTTGGACGGCATACTAATCTATGACTTTTTAACCCATTTTGGACGACATACTATAGTATGACTTTTTTTTCAAATTTGGACAACATACTAACCTATGGCTTTTTTGTCAAAATTGGGACGGCATACTATACTATGACTTTTTTGTCAAAATTTGGACGACATGCTATAGTATGACTTTTTTGTCAAAATTTGGATGACATGCTATAGTATGACTCTTTTCTCAAATTTGGACGACATACTATTATATTACTTTTTTGTCAAAATTTGGATCATATACTATAGTATAGGGCCACACGGTGGTGTAGTGGTTAGCACTCTCGCCTTGCAGCGAGAAGACCCGGGTTCGAGCCCCAGTTGGAACAAGGGCCTTTCTGCATGGAGTTTGCATGTTCTCCCCGTGTGTGCGTGTGTGCGTGGGTTCTCTCCGGGTACTCCGGCTTCCTCCCACAGTCCAAAAACATGCAATGTGGGGAGTAGGTGAATTGGACACTCTAAATTGACCATAGGAGTGAGTGTGAGAGTGAATGGTTGTTTGTCTCTAGCTGTATGTGGCCCTGCGATGGACTGGCGAACTGTCCAGGGTGTACCCCGCCTATCGCCCTATGTAGCTGAGATTGGCACAGCACCCCCCGCGACCCTCTGGTGGAGGATAAAGCGGTTAGATGATGACTGACTGACTGACTATAGTATACTTCTTTTTCAAAATTTGGACGAAATGCATGACTCTTTTTCAAATTTGGACGACATATCAACCTATGACTTTTTTGGACGACATACTATAGTATGACGACACACTAACATATGACTTTTCTCAAATATAGACGACATATGGCTTTTTCATCAAAATTTGGACAAGTTGCTATACTATGACTTTTTTGTCAAAATTTGGACGACATGTATGACATCTAAAAACGTGCAAGAAAAAACATCACAAAAACACCAGAGAAACACCAGAAAATCTACAAAAACACACCAGAAAGATGTCTGACAAATCTCCAGATTAACACTGTAAATCAGCAAAGTGACAAAAAAAACACCAGGAAAACACCACAAAAAAGCACAAACACCACAAAAACCACAATATACAAACACCAGGAGAAAAAAGAAATTCATTGCACTTTCATCAATATTTCACATTTCTGCAACTTCTTCCCATGAAGCATCAGTTCCCCTCGTCTCTTGTCATAGCTACTGCTGCTCTTGTCTGAGGTCCTTGAGACGATTTTCTTCTTCTTAATGGAAGTCTTTCAAAAGTTTCATCTGCTTTTTGGACACAATTCAAGGCTCAGCACAGTTGCGAGGCTGTCGCTTCTCTCCGGGTGATGACGAGTGACGGCGTCTGGTTACGCCTTTCTGATCATGCTCATCTTCTACAAATGTTGGTTGTGACAAATTAGGATCAGAGGCTGAAGTGTGAGGAACTGCTATCCTTCAGGTTATTATTATTATATCCATGGTTTTCCGGTCATTTTTGAGGGGGTTAACATACTTAAAAACTCTAAAATTTGGGCCTGGATGTCAGCTCATCGAATGCGATATTGGCATAGGGCACAAACCTGTTCATAGGCCCCAGAAGTCGGGTCATGGTCAGACAAAAGTCACGGGATTGGGACATATTTTTTTAAGAGAAAGTGGCCAAAATTGCGTTAAATGCAACATTTTTTTCTATCATTTCTAAGTCGCACACAGTTGTTCCGATTGTAACCAAACGTGGTACACGTGTTGCTCTTATGATTCCAAAAAAATATCTCATGTACTTCCATTAGCTCCGCCCACCCAGAAGTCAGCCATTTTGGAAAAACCCTATGGCTAGTCTGCACATTTGAACAAACTCGTCCTGGTGTGATTGAGCTAGCCGTGTCAAACTCGGAGTTAGTGATTAAAAGTTATCAAAAGGATTTTCTCTACATCAAAACACGTGGCCTCAGCGCTCCAACAAATTTGACGTTAAAATGGCAGAAAAACTACTTTAAAACTTTTTAGTTAGTTTGAGTTTCTCCCTGGACTTGTAAGACAGTGAGACCACACCCTGTAGACACTAGACGAAACGTCATCACTCTGTATATTCTGCTCTTTGATTGAATTAATCAACTAGGTGCAAACCTCATCAGTGGGGACAGTCCCACCACTCTGAAGTGTAAACATTGTCTTGTTTGAAGTGTGTCTCAGTGCAGGAAGTAGACAAGTCAAGGTGGCTCAATTGTCATGTGAAAAGACCCCATGGTGAGTAAAAGGTCCTCAGAAGGAAATAGCATTCCTGAGTAAATCACAATGGATATGTAAATATAAGGTGTCTGTGTTCTGGTGGGATATCTTGGATATAAGGGACAGAGCTCCCATTCCTCAAAGAGTTTTGGTCTGCTTAACAGAAGCTCCCACACATCAACTGTGTGTCACGCAACTTACTGGCTGTATTTTCTACTACTGGACATTTCAATAAACTGGTATGTTAACCCTTTATTTCTAATATTGCCTTGTTGAGACTTTTTGTTCTAAATAGTTAAGAATCTGTTATTGAAGATTTATTTAGTCTAGTTATATGGTGAGATTTAACACTCCTCCTCCCTCCACCTCTGAGTTGAATAGAAAAGATTGAGTATCATGTCCTGTAAACTGTTGTGTTACATTTCTGACCTCTGAATACTTCAACCCAGGTGTCTCGGCTATTCTTCCATGTTCAACAAGGGCTATACCCTTCACCTCTGAGTTGAATAGAAAAGATTGAGTATTATGTCCTGTAAACTGTTGAGTTACATTTCTGACCTCTGAATACTTCAACCTAGGCATTAGGGCTAATCTTCTATGTGGAAAAAGGTCACTGAGTGGTTTTTATAATATAAACCATCCCTGAACTAGACCGATGTCAGATTCCTTGACAATAGAATTGAATTCTTAAAAGGTTTCCATGTTAAATGATTGGTTAACTTTAATTCCCAACAATATTTAAAAGTAAAGTTAATTGTTGTTTAAATGGAGTCAGATTAAATAAATATTTACTATACTTTACTTTAATTTGGAAAACCTCTTGCTAACGTCGGAAAGACAGAATACTTCTTGGGGAGAGATTGTTACTTGCTGGTAGATATTTCCTCCCCTACAGACTCCATGATTAATTATCATCAATAATTAATATAAATGACCTGTTGTGATGTCACCTCGTTACCTTTCACCCGAGGTTTTGCCACCGTGTGCTCCAAGCGAGCTGCAGAGAGGAGAGAACACAGAGAGTGTGACGGTCAGTCCACACATCAATTTAATCTTGTTAAGTTGAAGAACCTGAAACTGCTGCTGCTCACTGGATGGTCTCTCTTGTTCGAGAACATACTCTCTTCACTGGATCATCGTCAACAACCCGACGGGACTTCGACACGTCTTCACGTCTAAATTCAGTGACAGTTCTGATTACATAACAAACAATACCTAATAAAGTGGCCCGTTAAAGTTGTTTAATTTAGGTTAATGTTGTGCAGTGTCAAAATAAATAGAATAAGACGTGTGTCTTTAATTGTGTGTGTTTGTGTGTTTTCCATGCATGCATGTGTGTGTGTGTCTGCCTTTCTACCTGTATGTGTGTGTGTGTGTGTGTGTGTGTGTTTGTGTCTGAGGCTGAATAAAGGACTATTCTGTGTTTCTCTTATTGTCGGCTCCCTCCTCTCTCCTTTTTCTCTGACCTTCTATTGTGAGTTGCTTGGAGACTGACAGAAAAGGAAGCGCTGTCCGACCCTTCAGTGTGTATGTAAACCCCCCCCCACCTAACCACCCACCTAGCCACCCAACACACACACACACAGACACACACGTCCTGCTTCTGTTCCTCCACTCAGAAACATCAAACGTACTCGTGCTGTCCACCAGTATTCACGGCAGAGTCATCTTCCTGCATAAAGCTGGATGTGTCTGGGTAATGGGACACACACACGCACCCACACACACACACACCCTTTATTCACAGCTCCCCCATTCACTAATTCACACATTGGCCTTGGGATAGTCGCGTGTTAGACCCTCTTTGCCCTGTGAAACATTTGATTTCTCTCAGTCTGCCTCAAGTGTGTGTGGGGGTGTGTTTACGCTCAAATTCACAAAAAATAAAAAGTGGAATTGATCAGCCGCCGCCGCCGTCAACATACACACACAAGCACCAGAGACGGCGCCATTTTTGTATCGATTCCCATTTGTCTTTGGTCCGTGTCGCACCTGTGTCACTGGAGGAACACGGTCACGTCGTGATCTTTCTCGTCCTAACGAGCCAATTTATCAGGTGGCTCCTGGGTTCTTGGGGGAACGTGGGTCTTTTCATGAGTCGGCCTCTCCTTCCCCTCCCTCTTTATCTGCCAATTCAAAGAAAACCTTCAAAAAAAAAAGGAGAAGAAAAACACACACACACACACCTTCCTTACCATAAAAAAAAAAACAAACAAAAAAAACCCCAGAGTAAATGACTAGAAAGGCAACGCTGGCTTTTCTTTACAGCCGCACAATAACAGGAGGGTGAAGATGATTCGTCTTAATTAAGCAGCGCTGAAGATGCCGCTAACGAGGCGGCGCTAATTAAGAGCATCGCGGCGAGGTGACGAGAAACAAAAGAGCGCGTTATTTCAGTTCAGCATGCGAAAAGCGCCGGGACAAAAAATGTGGGAAATGTTCATCAAATGCTTTGATTTTTTTTTTGCTTCTGCATAATCACTGGTTTTGTGCCCGTTTGAATGAATCGCCGTGACTTCTTGGCGACGGCTGCCGCAGTCCCCGGACTCCAGGGCGACGGCGAGTGGCGGAACCTCGGTGTGTTCCGCCCGCCGAGCACCTGGTAACGAGAATGCAGCCGCCGTCCCGCTCTGCCTTTGTCCCCCGAGACCCATTCAGCTAATCAACGACAGGTTAGACAGAGAGACATGAAAGCAACAGGAGACAACGAGGGGATAAGGCCGAGGGTGGATAATTAAAATTAAATGCGTTGTGATCGGAAATCCACACACACACAAAAAAAAGAGCATCCTAATGAGTCTGTTTGGTCCCTGCATTCACTGTGAATTGTCTTGTTTCAGTGTATACGAGCATTCTTAACAACAAGTTGCCAAGTGTTTTACACGGCGTAGATGAAAAGAAAAGAGTAAATACAAGAATCGCCACACAAAGAGGAAACAAGAGATGATGTAAACATGAGTAGAAATGAGTAGAAATCCACTGCAGAGATTCATTTGAAATGTTTTAGACAAAATGGACGCCATGGAAGACTGGAAACCAGTGATTAAGACAATAAACTCCTCAGGGAAACATTAAATTAACGGTATAAAACAAGTGAGAAGAAGAAGTTTATTGTCTCCCATACTTACATAGAGTCTCCCCCTAATGGCCAATCAAGAAAATCCACTTTTTAGGCACTTCAGCTTCAGACTTCACGTTCTAAAACTAAGAGATCACGTCCCTTTTTTAAGTCGTAGCTCATATATCAACAACATAAATTAACTGTGAAGTGTATACAGCTATTTTAACAAGTGTTTTACACAACGTAGATGAAAAGAAAAGACATAAAGAGATGAAACGGAGGCAAGAGGACAGACTCAGATGACGTAAACATGGGTACAAATCTACAGCAAAGATTAATTGGGAACTCTAAATTGGACCATAATTTACAAAATGGATGCCATGGAAGAGCTGAAACCGATGATTAAGTCTTTAAACTCGTCAGGAAAGCAATAAATTAACGTTATATAAAACAAGTGAGAAGTAGAAGTACATTTTCTCCCACACTTACATTGCCCCGAATGGTCAGTTAAGAAAATAAAACATTTTATGCACTTCAGTATTGGCTTCACTTACCCATATATACAACATAAATTCACTGTGAATTGTCTTGTTTGTAGTTTATAACGACAAGTTGACAAGTGTTTTACACAACCTCGATGAAAACATGAGTATTAATGAGTAGAAATCTACTGCAAAGATTAATTTAGACTCTAAATGGGACCTTCATTTAAAAAGTGGGCGTCACGAAAGACCTGAAACTAGTGATTAAAATCTTAATTAAACTCCTCAGGAAATCATTGTTGAGTTAATTTTCTCCCATACTTTCATACAAACCCAGTAGCGTCGCCCCCTGATGGCCAGTTAAGAAAATACAGTTTTTAGGCACTTCAGCGGTGGCTTCACGCTGCCAAGCGTTTTACACAACGTTGAAGAAAATAAAGAATCGTGAAACATGTGTGAAGCAGAAGTTCTTTGTCTCCCATACTTATGTAGAGGTGCCCCCTGGTGGCCAATCAAGCAATGGGAGTTTTTAGGCACTTCAGGATTGGCTTCACCTAAATCATTCTAGAAGCAGAGAGAAATAAATAAATGATATATTGTATTATAACATTCTATGGCTTTAGTTCAAGATACATGAACTCCCTGTGTGTTTACTCTCAACACAAACCCATGAAGGAATCTTAAAGTCGGCAAGTAGGAACTCAGCATCTGTTCACACATCTGTTTTTGTACCATTAATGACCCAGTACATAACATTTTGGAGGGTTTTTTGGGCGTGGCAGAAATGACCTCACACTTACGAGGACCACTAGTCCTGACAAGGTCAGAGTTTATACTGGAGAAGGTGTTAAAGAGGTGACAAAAATATATATACACACACACACACACACATTCCTGTACAGCATGCGTCGTGAGGACCCTTACCCTTACCTTAACCTTAACATCACAACACAGGGCTACACACTACAACCAGTGTTGCACTTAAGTACAAAATTCACATACCTGTACTTCACTTTTACTCCACTACATTTCCTCAAACTATCTTTATTACTACCAAATAAAATCAGACGAAGAAGAGTTGGTATTATGGTCTGTATTTATAGCTTTTCTAGTCATTACACTACATTTTTCACCCATTCATGCAACATGTGCTTAAGTGTCTTTGTTCAAGGACTATAGACTAAAGGCAGGAATTTAACCCACAAGCTTCCAGTTGAAAGACAACGTGGCTGACCACTGAGCCACCATGGTCACTTTTACTTAGTATATTTTATATCAGAAAATGACTTTTGATACTTAAGTGCAGTAAATGTCTTTAACTTTACCCTTTAAGGTAATTTATACAAGACTGTTAATAACATTAATGGAACTTTAGAGTTCAGTCGTGGATGATAATTCAAACTGGAAACCTGTTCAAGTTCAAAATATACATCCTGCAAACGCCATCAGACATTTTAGTAAACAAGTTGTCCAGCATACTTTTACTTAAGTAACATTATATTTTAAAAAGTTCCTTTAACTTCGACCAAAGTCATTTTATAACATTCTTTTAAGGTACTTTATACAGGACTGACGACAACCTGGTCTTAAATAAATAGCCCTTTAAAGTTGTGAGAACCAGACAAAATGTCCTCTCCTCTAATTGGAAAAAATAAATAAGCACACACACACACACACACACACAGGGCCATTTCTAACTTGGGTACATGAGGTGAGCCACATGATTCGTGATGTCACACTGTAGGCAGGTGTCTCTCTCTCTCTCTCTCTCTCTCTCACACACACACACACACACACACAGATGAAAAGAGAGACTGACTTCATCCCTAAACGTTGCAGGAACGGCAGAAGAGTCTTGTTGCCACTTAGTTTAAAGTCTGACTAAAGCATTATCACTAACCGCAACCACTTAACCTTAACCAGGCAACCCTAACCTTGACCTAGATCGTCAAATAAATCTTAGCCCTAAACTTCAACCAGTTCCTCACAAATGAGGTTCTGCCTCATTGGGTCCAGGTTCTGGTTTCCATGAAGACAACTGGTCCTGACAAAGTTAAGTTAAGTTAATGACAGTGTATTGGTATTAAAAATATAAATATCAACATTTGTACCCATATTACCCAACATACATGTGGAAACAATGGTAATAATTGCCTTCTATAATAAGTAAAGTGGGTTTTTGTTTTGTTTTGAATCATTTGGACTTTGAATAAACTGAATTAAACTGTAATTTGTGGACAGTTTGCAGTCAGTTCGTGTCTCTGTGTTTTAAGTCAAAGGTTACGTGGTTGAGATCACGTGGTCGAGGAGATTATTTATAAACTGTTGGAGGTGGAGTCACCTAAACCAACATGGGGCTGTGGATAATTATAGACGGTGCAGAAAGACATGTGATCTGTGTAGTTCATGTTATATCAGTGTACTTTAACTGATGTTAATAGTCTCTTCGTAATGAGTTTCATAACGATGGCAGCGTTTACAAAGAATGACATATTCTAAAAACTAAACTTTGGTCAGTACTGCTAAACATACTCACCATCCCTCGCCTCCCAACACAGCCACAAAAGTCCATAAACAATCAAAAAACTTACAATGTGAACATGTAAAAACCTCTATATTCATCAAAACAGCGCTTTAACCTAAAAAACCCATTTAAAAGTTTCACCCACGTCTCTATGTTGAAGTATGACGACACTGTGAGACCATTTAGACTGTCCTCTATTCATTCCTATGAGAATGTTTTTCCACATTATTTTCAGATTTTTGTTGCCATGGTTACTCAAAATGCTTTGAAAGGTTACAGCACAGCATTCCCAGTTGGTTGTGATGTAAGATTTGTGACGAGTTTTGCAACAAATTCGAAAGAGGGAAGACTATTAAGAAGAAGAACGAGCTAATGTTGTCTCGTTAATTAACTATGCTAGCTGCAGTCAAGCCCATCGTATCGCTAAACATGCTAACTCATGTAGCTGGTTGCAAACTTCCCTCCCCTCCCAACACACACAGCCACAAAACATAAAACTTCAACTGCAAACATGTAAAAAGTGGAAAACAATAGTTGAGTGTATAAATGTTTTTTTCCCAGCAACTATATTTCCTGTGTCAGTGTGTGGGAACCTTTTGGAGTTTTTTTTTCCACGGTGTCTCTGCGTCTTTCCGCAACAATCAGACTGATCCACAGCAAGCGAGCGCAGGCGATTCCGCGTCTCATATTCTGGTGCAGAAACGAACTATGACAGGCTGTGAATTCCTTACACTCGCCGTGGGACCAGAAGTCCTCGTTTAGCCGTCCACACGCTCTGCTGCCGTTCACTCCTCACGAGTGAGACGCCAGCCAGCGGTGGATCTGCGGCAGGAATCTGTGTCACGCAGAACACAATCCAGGAAAAATGTGGCAGAGTTTTAACACCGGTAACCTCAGACAGGGAGAATCTGCGCGGGGGATTGTGTGCCGAACGTCTCCACATTCTGTTACATTCAGTTTACACTGAATGTACACAACTGCTGCTAAGTCCGAGCTAAGCCGCTATCATGTCAGTGATACAGACGTGAAAACTGAGAGAGGAAGGAATTCCAGCCAGATTACAACATAATAATAAACAAGAAAACACACCACACTGTGTTTTAGACTTTACTTTTTGTTTTATAGTATACTGATGTGTGTCGAATAGGAGAAGAACCTAATAAACTAAATGAAAAATGAACATTTAAACTAATTATAAGAAATGAATTAAGGGGAGGGATTATGGGAAACTATTTTTTATGAATGACACAGTTTGAAAACCACTTTAAATCAATCAAATAAAGAGAAACATCTCACTTTTTTTTTACCTAATTAAATTACTTCACTGAAACTAAACATATTTTGGTCCTTAATTAAATGCTTGTGTCTTTTTTTGTACAACATATGCTCAGTTACTACTACAGTGCATATATTTTTTTGCTGTATGTATTGTACATATATATGTATCTTTGTAAAATTGTACATTTCAGTTATCTTATCTCATCTTATAAATCAAAATACAAACTCTAGGAAAGGTTTCTCCGCTTGAAACTGGAAATAAGCTAGCTCTTCCTACAGTTTGTTTACAGTAAAAAGGCATTTTTTTGAGGAAAAAACATACATTTCCCTCTGAAATGTGTCAGAATTAGAAAAGAAACTATGATACATTTGAAAAACATGCAATTTAACAGCTAGCGTTAGCTATAAAACTCCTGTGTGAAACGTTAGCAGTTAGCTAGGGCTACACTTTAGCTTCATAACCACAAAAACAGTGAATGACAGTTAAAATTCTAATTTCAAGGTGAGCTTGTGCGTTAAATGAGTTCTGTGTCTGATTTAAACACAAACAGAAAACGCTTTAACTGACATTTAACAGATTTATCCATATGCTAGCCAGATTCATTTAGCAGGTAATACCAAATGAGCCTCACGCAAAAGAGGGAATTTATTCTGTGTGGGAGACTCCTTGAAAATGTTTTAAGTTTTAACTCATTTAAGATGAAAATGAATCAAGGTGAAGAACATGGGAAACTATGTTTTATGAATGAACCATTTTGTCAGGCACAAAACCACAAACCTAAAAAATATTTTTTTTTATTAACATAACATTGACATTTAATATTTTAGATATTTTCATGCATGTTTATTATTTATTACCGTTACTTTTGACTTGCTGCTGTAAAATGGTATAGTTCCCTGTTGAGGAACTAATTAACTTTGACGTTTGATGTAATTAACTCTGTATAAGTTGCCTGTGAATGACAATTATTATCATTTTTTAAAGGTTATGTACCTCATGGGCTTTATGTTTATGAAGAGCAGCAAACAGTTTTGCCTCGTATGAGCTCATGAGTGAAATGTTTCTCTCCGATAAGTGTCTTTGGATGTTTATGAAAAGAAAAAAGCAAACGCACCTAACACTCGCACCTATTTGGTTCTGACATTTTCACTCTTTAGATTGCCGCCGCCGCGCTGACCCTGTGATCAGTGTGATAACACTGAGCGAGCTCGTCGGCCGGTAGTGCGAAGATTCCCCAGATTCCCCTGCAGCATAGCAGCCGTGCTTGGCGCTGCTCGTGCAGCTTGTTAAGAGCGGGGGATGCCAGGCGTGGCTCAGCCCGTGTATATTTTCATTTGCTCTGAATGCTTGGCACACACCGGGGCGGCAAACGCAGAGGCAAGGTGGGCATAGGCGGCATAGTTACTGTGCACTTGTATGCGATGAGAGAAAACATTCATTAACAGATGTAATTTACATTACTGGGGCTGAGGGCCTGTGATTAACACACACACACACACACAGGTTCATACAAACCTGTTTGTATATCTTAGTGAGGACACATTACCTTACCCTAACCTTAACCATCACAACTCAATGCCTAATCCTAACCGTTAACTTTACACCTGAACCCACTTCTAACTCTAACACTAAAACCAAGCCTTTTAAAGTTTGCGGGGCCCAGACCAAATGTCCCCATCATGATCATTCATTCATTAATGAATAGCACACTTTAAGTCCATGATAACTAAAGAATAGATTTGCTACTTTATCTCACTGTTAGACAGAAACTGGAGTCTGTGTTAGCAATTAACCCTAACCCAGCTAACCACACCAAAGTCCACAGAGAGAATCAACGATTTGACATGCCAGCACAGTGTTTCGTCCATTATCCACTTCCACAAAATACTTTGTTTTGATTTACCTCAGTGACACAAACTAACCAAACGAGACCAAAGTAGACCAGCAGCTCCTGTGACCACGTGAGCTAAAATCGCTGGTTTTCTCTGTGGACTTTGGTGTGGGAGAGTGAGTGGCTTGGATTGAATTGGATAAATGTCATATAGTTTGAGATAATTTGATTTTACTTAAGTAATATTAAAAAAACTTCTCTTCAACTTCTACCAAAAGTCATTTTCTGGTAACACACTTTACTCAAGTGTCACCTTTGAGGTACTTTATACAAGACTGATAAAAATAAATAACGCACTGCAAAGGATTGAAAGTGCAAACCAACAACCCTGCTCCTCATGGCTTGTGTGTCCTTTTGTTCTCCGTGTATTTGTGTGTGTGAGCTCTTCTTCGCCAAGTTTGGTCACTGCGAGGCAGAGCTGTCGCTCAGGGAGTCTTTGGTGGAAATTAATGAGCGACAGCCAAGGGCAAAAAAAAAAAAAAGAGGAGACAGCTGAAGCTGTCAACACTGAGGACAGGAGCTGCTCACTCGCCCTCAAACACCAAGGAGGAGAGAGAGAAAAGTTGTCTGTGTGGTGCATTCTCATTCACGTCAAGTTCTAGCTCCACTCCATCTGCCGTGACGTAAAACCAGTGACATGCAAAGCAGTTGTTTTCGCTGTAACTGAATCAGTCGATGAAAAAAGATTTCTTCCTCTGTTAAAGTTTGACATTTTAGACGTTTCCCTTGCTAAAGAGATTTTTGAGATTTTTAAGTCTTTCTTTAAAGCAGGGGTGTCAAACTCATTTTTGTTCAGGGGCCACATACAGCACAATTTGATCTCAAGGGGGCCGGACCAGTAAAAATAGTAAAATAATAGCATAATAACCTATGAACAACAAGAACTCCTTTGTTTTACATTTAATGAAGGATAATTTTACAAAACATGAAATTTCTTGAGAAATATAAGTGCAATTTCAACAATATCATGCCTAAATTTACTATTTACACAGCACACTGGATCTATAAAGGCACAAACATTTAGTCACGGGTATCTGGAGCATTTGACATTACGTTTAGATTAGTGTGAAATTTTAACAAATTCATCCTGTGGGCCAGATTGGACCCTCTGGCGGGCCGGTTCTGGCCCCCGGGCCGTATGTTTGACACCCCTGCTTTAAAGCATTGTTCGTTTTGTGTCGGACGTCGCGCTCATGACTCTTCCAGTGACGACACTCTCTGACCAATGAATGGCCGGCAGTCTTTGGTGCCACATTTTAGCATTGGCTCAGCTCGCTTGGAACCTCTTTAAAGCAGGAACTAATCACTATCACTATCGCCGAGTCGAGCCGAGTCGTGCTAAAACTGCATCATGGAAAAGTGCCAGTACTTTTAAGAAATGTCGTCACACACATTCCCGTCAAATGAAACCGAAACTTTTAGTCTGATACCCCAAAGAAAGGGTGCCAAAGAATGGAACGGTTGGGGCTGGCTATTTTGGTGCTATTACTAATGGAAAAGCCGAAAATGATGTACCGTACTGTACCAAACCGAGCTGCTCCACGACACGGAAACACGGCCATAGACTTTGAAACATAGATGGCACAGTGGTGGATTGTGTTAAGGACCAAGGATTTTGCTCTGTTTCTTGTATAACACTGATACCCTGAGGACTCGATGTTTACCCCCCTTTTTGCACCAAGTTACGTACTGTACTGCATGTAGGGGGTGAATGACCTGAATTATTATATAACCGACACATTTTCTGACAAAGTTTGGCACAAGATGTTGAGTCACCGCCCATCCTTGCTTGAAAAGACTACATTTTTGATCGTTTGTTGTAAGTTAACCTTCGAGATGGAACCTTCCAGAATAGTCCCGACATGTCTTTGACTGTGTTGTAGCTCTCAAAAATCTCCTCTTTGTACTTTATCTGTTAAATAATGGTTTGAGTGATTTAAAACACTGCAAATGTAAGTTTTTGTTGCATTTTTAAGATTTGTAGATCACTATATTCAAACCCATGTTATTCTCACTCCTCATTTTGTTGAGCCAGTGTTTAACTTTTGTGTATCTTCTCATGTCGGGAATAAAGCGACGGAATAAAGCGACACAATTCTCGGAAAACGCTGTTGAAATGAATTCTTATGTCGAAAATTGGCGTTTTGTGCGGTGAATACATACTTTTACCCATTATTAACTGTACTCTATACCTCAGACGGCCCTTTATGTAACACAGTTATCTAAAACGCCCATCTTTTCATGTTAGCCTTGTGTCAGAGAGGCTCTTTTTTTTCATGCGGCTGGTAATGTTTCCTGTGAAGGCATTCACATCTAATAGCTGTGGGTTCTTTTTTATTCTTCTCTCTCTTTATGACTCAGTTATAAGTTGTTGTTTTTTTTTTATTTAACACTGAAAGAAAGAGACACACAAAGTGTGAATACTAAAAGGACGCAGAGAAACAAAGGACGGGGGAATTAGATGAAGGAAGAAAGGCGCTCTTCAGTCATGATCCATTCAGGTAGGGCCTGTGTGCGTCCGCACTACTGCTGCTAATGGCTTTCGGCGCGCACAGTTTAAAGTGGCGAGAGTGGTTTACGAGAGCAAGGACAGTCTCATAGTCTGCGCGGGTTAAAGTTTTCAAAGAATTTCAGAGATTAACTGCCACGTTTTGAACTTATTTCCTCCAATATTTTCATATTTTGTGAAATCGGACGCTGAAAACCAAAATATAACGTGTGTTTTGTGTGTGTTGTAAGTTTCCAGTGCCGCACCACGTTAATACAGGGGTCTCAGTCTCAAATGCAATAAGCAAGGGGACCGCTTATGAAGAAAAAGTTCAAAAATGACATGTAACAAAACACTAAATGTCATATTGTAAAAAGTATAATATTACATATTCTGCCTAATATTTATACGGGTACACAGGAGCTGCTGGTCTACTGCTGCCTCGTGTGGTAGGTTTGTGTCACTGAGTTAAATCCTAACAAAGGATTTCGTGCCCCGAATTCAAATAAAAGCAGATTTAGATCGACAACTCCTGTGTACAGTTCCCGGTTTACCAAAGAGACACAGACTTCACTTTCCAGTCAGAAAAGGCTGTCAAGTGCAGAGAAAAGGAAAATGAACTTGCTTCACTTCACTTTGATTCGTTCAACCAAGTTCCTTTCAATAATCTGATTTTTAAAGCCGTACTTGTCATTTAAAGGCTGATACAGCCTGATGACACTCCTAACAGTAATTGCTTTTTTTTTCTATTGTGTACATTGTTTTATTTTACATTTTAAAATGTAAAACTGAATCATTTTAAAGTATTTTAACAAGTTATATTCCTCTGGGTGTATTCCCCTTCACTCATTTACTCAATTCTTGTATTTATGCGTCAAATAAACAACAAAATAAACTGCATTCATCCTTAAATATATATTCAGCTGGTGGATGGATTTCTATCCCTGCGACAAAAGCACACACACAAAAAAGTGTGATCCCACCAACCAGCAGTCCCTGAACCTTCAAGGCTTCCTGTGAGGAGGTCATTATTCTATCAAAACCAGCACATAATGATGAAGAAAATAAATATAATAAATGGATATTCAGACACTGCCCTTGCTTTACTTGGCGTGGATAATACATTTTAATGAATTCAAAATTAAACGCTTTTAAATTTGTGAAAGGGTGAGAGGAAAATTCTGTCCGGTGTTTTGTGGACTTGGAAAATGAGAAATGCTCTTTGTGAGACTTTGTATTTTTTTTAATTTTTTTTATTATTTATTAAACGAAAGAAATCTGACATTTTAATCAGCCGGACGTTTATTATTTTTGAATGAATATTCGGGGCGAGTTTATTTAAGTGTTTTTTTGGAACTCTGTGATCGGACTTTCTGTGAAATGTGGTGAAATAACAAAAGGGGAAACATTTATCAGATTTACATTGTTTCTTGTTTTTCACTCCTTTCCCCCCCTCCCGTTTTCTAGTTCTTTTCTTTCTTTTTGCTCTTATTTTGTCTATTCCTCAATTTGTTGCATTTCTTTTACGATTTACGGTCCATTTGTTGTCCGAACCAGATTTTCCAACTCAGAGCTTTGTCACAAACAGTGCTACTTTTACCGTTAATATAATTTCTGTCGCGTTGGTTTCACAGTAAATCAGTTGTCCACATAGTACTGTTTAAATTTTACCCGTAGACGTGCTGCTACGCTGTTTGTCGGAGCAAAAAATGACACGTGGAACATTGTTATGGGCTTGTTTTGCTTTTCGAGATACCTTGGCGTCCGTGTTTTTTTCCAAGACCTCTCTCTGGAACTTGGAGGTGACGTCATTCCCAGTTCTGACGTCCGAGTTCTGATGGAGAAGGAAAGCAAAATAATTTGAGACATTACAAAATCGACCAGTAAATAAAAAAGGAAAAATGGTAATACAGTTTGACAGTAATCCTATGTTATTTATCAGTGTTCTTTATAGCTATGTTCACACTGGACGTGTGAATGTGTGTATTGCACATACTTTTATGTACTATTATGTCATGGTGGCCAGAAAGTTATAATTTCTTTGTGTGGGTTTTTACGACACAAGTGGGGATATAAAAATAAAAAGGAGAGAGAGAGAGTGGCAAATGGTCAGCGGCGGTCTGGGGTTTGGGATGTTACACATGAATGCAGGGATCCCATAGTGTGGATATTCACAGCATTTCAAGCGTTCACACCAAAGCGCAGGGTGAATTTAAGATAAACTGTTGATGAATCACAACAAAGATATCTGTGTCTTTGTTGACGTAAAACCAGTGTTGAGATTGTAATGTTGATGAATCACAACAAAGATATCTGTGTCTTTGTTGACGTAAAACCAGTGTTGAGATTGTAATCATCCATGTTTTCCTTTAGGATCTGAATCAGAACACAGTGTTTGTGTGTGTGTTCGCGCGTGCGTGTGTGTGTGTGTGTGTGTGTGTGCTGTCCTTGGTGGGACAGTGGTACAGTTGTATGAAATGGAGGGTCACGGTCGCGTCTCCCTCGACATGCAGCCGAACAAAACCATCTCTCTCCTGCACCATGAACCACGGACGTGGAGTGAATGGTGGAGGATGAAAAGGCTGCACTTCATCATCCACACACACACCTGCTCAGCGTCTCCTGCATGTATACAACCACCTCCACGTTATACTGTATATACAGTAAACTGATATTAGCAAAAACCTCAGTCAAATACCAGATACATATTCCGCGGATGTTCCTCTGTTTCTAAAACAAACACTGTCGACCGTCTTTAATCTATCTTTTGTATTTATTTGATTGTATAGTCCAAATGGTTGCTGATCTAATCTACTCTTGTGTGTAATACAAATAATCCCATTCATTCGCAAAATCTGCAGCCTGCACCACAACCAACTCTGGAACGGATTTTCAACATTTTAATTCTGAGAAAGCACAGACTAGACTAGACGATCCAGTCAAGACGCACGACCAGTTACCGGAGATTCCAGGGATTTTGGATCTCGCAAAATCTCACGTGATTAAGCGTGACTTCAGAATATAAACAGACATGGAGGCTGACTGTCGGGCTGTGTGCGATGTTACTGGAAAAGTCATGGCTGAGAAGACGGAATCAAACTTGTCTTGTACGAGTTACGGTTCTAAACGAAAGGTTTTCCGGTCGACTCGCTCTTATTGGTTATCGCGAGTTCTGTTCACTCCCCCAATTGCTATTCAGTCCTAAAATATCAAACATGTTTAATACTTAAGATTTGATATTGGGAAGTCTGATGCGTCAGCCTCAAAATGGGAAAACATTCACGATTGTCGGAAGAGCCAAATCGGGACAGAAATCTAACCCTAACCCCCTAGTGTGAAGTCTGAACTAATCTAATGTAAACAAACCTAATGAGGCTTTTACCCGGTTACATAAAGGAGATATGTGTATATATACACATATATATATATATATATACATATATCTAATGTGTTGGAATCTAATTTCATCTAATCTTTTGTAAAATAACAAACATAAACAGTAAAAACAAAAGAAACTTGAAAGTGTTATGCCGTGGCAAGTTAACATAAAAAGTCATTGTGAGGAATTGTGTGAGCGACGCAGCGCGACGCAACAATCGCTCTAACATTGGAGTTGAAATGTTTTAAACTTTGGTGAAGAATTTGAGTTGACGCGATGAGCAATCAGCATTGAGATTCTCCAGAAGACGTCGCATACGGCAGCTTATGCAGCGACCCCACGGTGGGAATGGTGGGACGCGCTTGTTGTGAACGGTCCGATCTGCATCGCACAGAGGACTTCTGCATTCTGCTTCTAAGGACTTCCCTCGGACTGTCCCCCCGTGGATGTAGTGACTCTGTCGCCATCTGCTCGAGTGTTTTCATTTGCTTCCTGTTGGGGTGAATTTTTATTTCATCTGCCGAGGATCAGCGCACCTGAATCTTCCAGTAAAAACTTCAGTCAAATCCATCAAACCTGCGCGTGACGGCCGAGACGATACCGAACGTTCTTAATTGAAAATTCCTCATTGAACCTTGGGGGGGGGTTGGGGTGGTGCGGGGTGACAGCGGTGCTTCCTATTCAACAACACAACGAGCACCGATCGTTGAACTGTGCCCGTGAGATGAGCTGAGCTGCACGACAATGGCAGATATTTTGGGTTTTAATAGCTTCTCTGTGCCACTTGTAGTGGGAACAGGTGCTCTGGTTTTAGTGGGGGAGGGGGTGTGTGTGTGTGGGGGGGGTGGGGTCAGCTTAAAGGACAGCAGCAGCAGCAGAGACAGTTAATCAAAAACCATAGTGATAACATAATGGTTATATTGGCGTGCACACGCCCTTATTTTGAAAGTGTATTTATAGTCGCACAGTTGTGGTCAGTGAAGGCAAACATCGTACGTGACTTGGCCTTAAAAATTATTTATAAACCAGTGCATCACCTGTGCTAAACCATGTGCCCCTATTTTTGTGTATGTGCTTTTCTTTTTAGAATTTCATCGGTGTGGGTTTATCCGTAATTTTTCGACGCATTAATGTGAATTTTTTGTTATGGGTAGGTGATCCCCCAAGTGTGTTCCCATTTAATTTTGGTAAGAATTGACCCACGGATGACATCACAAAACATGATCAAAGTGTCAAGAAATCCCATTGTCTTACAATGGGCAAAACTATAGAATAGAAATCACATATCTCTGTCAAAAATCATCAGATCTGAATGAAATTTGGTGCGTGTATCCAGAGCCAGACACTCTATCATCTGGATCCAGATGATGCAGATTATATTAGATTATTATTTAACATGTAACATGGTTCAGACGTGTATATTTCAGCGACATATCAACATGAATTTTGCCATGTTTATTTAAGATGGTAATAGCTATAAACATGTAAAGTTATATACAGATCCAAAAAGTTCTTCTGGATTCAGAAAAACCCTTTTACAGCGAAAAAACTGGACAAACCAACACATTTTGTTCATACTCTTAATTTTTTGTGATGTTTGATGGACTTTTGTGGTTCTCTACATTTGTCCTTGTCTGTCAAACCACCAATAAACTCTACTGTTGTTGAGGTGTTATATTAATATAAATAAAGATATTATTAAGATATAACAGTGAAATTATACCATTAGGATAGAAGTGGGGTAGTTGGTTTAGGGGGAAAATGGAAACCAATACAGCACAACTACATGATAGAAAGGATGTAAATATGCCAATAAAATCAACATGAAAATATTAATATAATATACTAGCTTTACTTTTTACACTCTTTTTTTCAGTTTAAAGCCTATCAAAGTGTGTAAAATGACACAAATTAAATCACTGTAAACGTTTTCTTTACTCGTTCTCCTACTGTCTCTCGCTAATTGTTGGCCAAATTGACCCTTGACCTCCTGTAACAGCACCAAACTGGCAGGGGAGAAAAAAAATTGTGACCTCTGACCTCCAGAATTTTGGGAGGCCACTGAGGGATTGTGGGAATTCCCAGCATCACATTCCACTCGCTGCTCACTTTGATTTGTTTACTCATTCAATTAGCGTGGAGTGGCAGTGGCTGCATTCTTAGCGGTCACTCTGCTGCTCGGGCTTTTCAAGACTCTGAATCGATAATCAATGCTTAGAATTCAGGCTGCTGCCATTTAATGGATGAACGTTATATGAGGACATGTCTACATGCCTTTTTAAAATAAAAGTAATAATAATGAACTTTATTTTTTTCAGCACTTTTGACAAGTTACAACGTTAGTCCAGGTTGTCCAGTTTCCTCCCACTGTCCAAAAACATGGGGATCAAGTCAGGCCACACAGTTGGTACAGTTGTTAGCACGCTTGCCTTTGCAAGAAGAAGATCCGGGTTCACGAACCAGTCAGAACAAGGGTCTTTTATGCATGGGGTTTGCATGTTTTCTCCCTGTTCTCTATAGTTTCTATGGTTCCTGTCATGGTTCCACTTAACGTCCTATTGGCACAGTGTCTCCCTGCGGCCCTCATGTGGAGGATACACCGAAGATGATAGAGGAATGGATGGAGCAAGTGATTTAGTCTTGGGTAAACCAAGTCAAGTCCTGTGATAAGTCAGGTTGTCGCCATCATCTCAGCCTTACCCGGGTTGCGGGGGCAGCAACCTTAGTAGGGAAGCCCAGGCTGCCCTCTACCCACCCACTTCAGCCAGCTCCTTAATGGGAATCCCAAGGGATTCCAAGGCCAGCCGAGAGATATAATCCCTCCAGCGAGTCCAGGTTCCCTGAGGTCTCCTCTGGGAAGAACATGCCCGAAACACCTCCTCAGGTAGGCGTCCCCAGGGAGGACCTGTCTGGACCACCTCAACGGTTCTACTCTGAGCCTCTCCCGGATGTCTGAGCTGAGCCCGGCCACAGAGAAATAGAGCACCTATATACAGTACTTGTCATTTCGGTAGCCCCTCAGGACTCCCGGTGGATCAACCGTCCAATCACAGACGAGATTCACCAGCCCGTCACACGTTTGCGACGTCAGCCTCTCAGTACTGTAATTCCTAAATGGTTAAATAACTGCCAGATATGGAAAGTGAAATTATCTTTGATAAACGGGCAGAAGCACTCACTCATTGAACGTTTGTTTTTGACAATTTTACAGCCATGAAATCAAAATAAATCCAGGCGACCTCATTATCATGGTGGACATAAGAGGTTTAAACTTCACCACTCGCAATAAAACAGCGTTTTCACCTTTAATGTCACATTTAACGATTGTTTTACTCAACGACTGACCTTATTTCAGCTCCATTTCAACACTGGGGTGGATGGGTTCAGTGTGGGGCCCCCGAGGTCCCCCGAACTCTCTTGAAAGGCCCCTGTTGATTATGATGTTTTCCAGTCATCTGAATTCGTTCATTAAGGTGGAGGTGGAGCTCGGCCTGTGATTGGTGGAGGGGGCGGTGGAGGAGGCGGGTACCCCCTTTCCTCGCTCGTGTTGAGCGCGGCCGCAGTTCAGTGCGTAAAGAGCGCAGAGGCAGCGGAGCAGAAAGAGAGCGAAAGAGACACAGCGACTCTCCAGAGTGACCGCAGCCGGGATTAACGCTTCCTCTCCGCCTGAGCTGAGCCGGACTGCGCCGCTCTCTCCATGACGCCTGGTTCTTCTGCGTGATTTTTGTTCGCCATGAGCTGCTTGGATGTGATGTACCAAGTGTTTGGACCTCAGCCTTATTTCAGCTCCTACAGCCCCTACCACCACCAGGTAAACACTTATTAATATTTACACTTTATTTTGTAACAGAAAACTTCCCTTAAATCTTTAAGTTTCACTTAAATCCACGTCAAAACAAGAGCTTTACGCGACAAATATTACTTATCACCGGCAGCTATAGACACTTTATATGAATCATTTAAGTCCTGAAGGACTAAATACAACTTTTTCCACTTTAATAACCAGTTAAACAACAATTAAAACATCATATTTCTACGTTATTACAGAGTACATTTAGTTTTCTGTTTCATATAAGTGTAAAAAAAGTGTTTGCTTCATTTAATTTTGTCTAATTCTATAAAAAATAAATCATATATGTTAACATTTAGCTCACAGAATCGTTTTACTTTAAAGTAAAAACAAATGTTTGCTTCTTATAATAAATTGTTAATGTACCTTAAGTGTCATTTCACTCTTTAATTTCAAAATGTTTTATTTAAACTTTTGGGGTTTTTTATATCATTTTTCTCGACTGTCATACATTAAAATCTTCAAGAGACCTTTTTTAATTTTGACATTTGTCGACTTAACGAGGCCTTCAATTCAAACACTTGTTAGAGGGATTTAATTTCACTCTCTTAAAGTCTCTCCCACTTCCACTACTTTATTATCTCTGTTTTCACTGTAATCAGATCTCTTTTAACGTGATTTATCACATTTATTTGTGGGGTTTTCTCTCATACAGACAGTTTAATAATAACAAATGACACAGAAAATTGCTTGAACAATAAACACTATTTAGAAACGGTTTTGTCTCTTTAAAGAACCCTTTACAACATCAAATAAACCTTTAGAAAGAAAATATATATGTAAGTGTTTTTCAGATTTATCAGGTTTCTGAGGATGAAAATAAATGTGTAAACTTGCATCACATAATATTTGATCAGTTAAGTAAATGGCTGATACTAATAATTAAAAAAAGGCACTAATCTGCAAAAATAGCAGCATGTATCAGGATTCTTTGAACCAAAATGTGTAATTGTGTAAAAGCCTGATTAATTATCCAACCGCTACCTCCATTTGTCATATTATTAGAATATTATTAGAACAGACAGCTTTCATATGTGCTGTTCTATATGTAAATTGCACATATGTGTAATTTAAACACAGTAATCTGGATTTTCTACTCTATTGTGCCATTTTAAAAGGTTAAGTTGTAAGTTTTTGCAGCAGTTTTCAAAAAATGTTGTGACATGGTGATAAAGTGTGTGTGTGGGGTTAAGGTTTATTATTATATCATTTTATTGTAAGCAAAGTATAATTTTAGGAATAAATCGATTTAAATTCACATAGGATTCAAATTATGGAAAACATATGGATATTTGATGGAACACGACTCTTTTATAGTCTTTTATTTTATTGTATTTGTTCACAGATTTGTTTGAAAAGTTGCAAACTAAAGCCGAAAGCTTCAAAATACTTGTTTAACATTTAAGTTTGTGGGAAAAAGGGTATAAAGTTTGATGAGTGGACTTTTCTCTCTGTTATATTTCAGTTTTCATTTTGTTGTGATGGTGCAAAAGTTCAGTATTTAGTCACATTAATTCACAATTTATTTTCAAATTTTAAGAAAACACAGTGTTCTGTGTTTTCTTCCTGCATAAATCAGTTTTTTTCCTCCCCAGAAACTGGCCTTGTACTCGAAAATGCAGGACCCTCAGGAGAGCGACAGCCGGCTGGGGCCCCCGGGGCCCCCGGCGATTAAGGAGGAGGACAAGGAGCTGCCGCCAGGTGCCGAATACCTGAGCTCCCGCTGCGTCATCTTCACTTACTTCCAGGGCGACATCAGCGCCGTGGTGGACGAGCACTTCAGCCGAGCGCTCAGTCAGTCGACGGCGTATCCTGCGACGAGCAGCCACAAGAGCGTAAGAGGTGTGTGTGTGCGTGAGTTTCCTGTCAGTGTGGAAAAACAGCAACTATTTAGGTTATTTCTGAGGTTTTGATGCTATAAATGTACTTTTTCTTGTATGATTTGACCTCTTTTCTGACTTTAATATAGCTGCACTGACACTGTTTACCAGGATTCACTAAGATTTAGCCCTGCAGGGACATAAAGGATATTAAAGGAATAGGAAAGGTTTATTGACAAATATCATATTTTAAAAGTGGATGAGGTGACATTAGCTGTGTTTGACGCATTTCCGGAAACTTCAGTTCTAGAGGTAGATATTCATCAATAACACCTGAATTTGACTAATTCCACTCAAAATCATGGCTATAAATATCTAAATATTTAATTTTTGATTTTCATCAGGGTAACTTGACATTGGTTGTGTTTGACCAATTTCAGTCATTTATAGAGTTTTTGGTGTAGATTCTTTATGATTTTTCAATTCACAGCATGTTGCGTTGAGTGTCAGTGTCAGCGAGGATCAAACCTGTGAAACAGATCATTTAAAAATGCCAAACATTCCAGAAAAATACCTGAACAACGAGGAAAGAAATGTGTGTGTATCCAGAAATAAAAACCCTGAAATGTCTTAATTCTACAAATGCTTGAACAATATTCTGGCTGAAACACGATGATCTAATATTATAGTGAAGAAATATGATCTGTATGATTAAGCATTCCTTAATTATTATATAATTTGTTTTTATGAAATAAGTTTTTGTTGGACCTTATTAAAAAGGTGCGACAATGTTAAACTTTTTGTCAAAAATTATTTTGATCAACAACTTTTACTTTATTTGCAAGTTTACAACAGGTTTGCTCAAATTAATCAATCATTACTCTGTTAATTTTATAAATAACTGAAATTAATTTTCTAATTATCTAAATGAGATATGTCAATCATATCCAGTGTTGCACCTTTAATGTGTTAATCTGATTATTTAATTAATTAATTAATTAATTAATTAATTGTTTTGTCTAAAATATGAGAAAAAAACTCATTGATTTTTAAATTGTTGTGTAATTCAGTGCAAAAACTGTATTTTACCCCTTTTTTTGTTTTAAAAAGCGACTCAAATAAGTGACTTAAGATATTTAAGTGATTTTAAAGGTGGTTTAAAATATGTGGATGAAAGGCAAGATACCAAAGTCACAATTTTAAAATTGAATGTGCTCTTATTTAGTTACGCAAGGTAATTTAAGAGGAAACAAACTTACTTTTTGTAGTAAATCATGTGGAATCATTTGTGTCTCCTCAGAGGGATCGTTTCCGATGAACCAGCGAAGTTTTCCCCCGTCTTTCTGGAACAGTTCGTACCAGCCGTCAGTTTCCTCCGCGCTGGGCAGCGGACTCTCGGCTCCCCATTCGGAGCTCTCCTTCCCTGGGGACCCCTACTCCTCCACTTCCCTGCACAGCCATCTCCACCAGCCCAGCCCCGACACCTGGCACCCATCCCACCACCACCACCATCACCACCATCACCACCCATACTCACTAGGGGGCGCCATAGGGACCCAGAGTGTGGCGTATCCCCGCACGGGCGTCCACGAGATGTACGGGACGGCGTTTGACCCGCGCTACGGCTCACTGTTGGTGCCGTCAGTGAGGCCTCACCACCGGCTGACACCAGGCAGCTCAGTGTCGGGGCCCAATGTCTCTCCCTGTGACCTTGGGGGCAAAGGGGACTCGGGGACGGGGTCAACCTGGAGCGGTGCCTTCACGGGAGCCGGAGCAGAAATTGGACTCAACATGGAAACAGGTAGCGTCAAATTAAGTCCGTCTTATTTATCAAGCCTAAATTAAGTCTTAAGCCCCTCCCCTTTTTCATGTAATGATACCTACAGCCTTTCGGTTATGTGTATTGTGTGAACTACACTAAGATGATGTGTGATGATGAGTGATCTAACTGACATGACTGAAATAAACATATAAATAAATAAATTAAAAAAATATCTGAAGTAAAAGAAAAAAACATCAAGAGAAAGATAATTCTAAAAGAAGTAAAGAACAAACTCAAATTAGAAAATTGGGAGGTACAGAGAAATAGATTGACGTCATCTGTCAACAGTCGGACATTCTGCATCACTATATTTGATCTAATCAAACACCAAAACATGGTAAAATTTCATTTTAAATGGTTGTTTTTATTGTAAATTAGCATTAAAGCAAAATTATGCAATATTTTTTCCAAAAAAAATAATTTTGATCGGTCACTGGCTGGGGAGGAGTCTCAAACTACCAGAATCTGGCCTTACAAGTTCAAGAGTAACGCTGAGCTGATGTTGGTTTTATTGTGGTGTGTTTGCTGCACAGTGGTGTCATAGGTTGGTGTGGGGCAGGGGTTTCAGCCAATGGGCTGAATTTTTCGATATAAAATTGCGTGACCGTCTTTTACTATTTGGGCAGTTTCACTCATTTGGGGGGAAAAGTTCCTCATAGCTGTACTGACCGTTCTCAAGGGGGTGAAAGTTAGTTTTGATTGGTTTTTTCGAAAACTGGTAAACTAGGAGAGATTAGTTCCGTCAGATCTTTGCTGAAAAGTTGAAGAAACCAGTTACTCGTGGCTTCACGTTTGCAGAAAAGGATAAATAAGTTTGAAGGTATTACGTTTGAAGGTTTACTTAAAAGATTTTTGGTCACGTACGACACTCAGATTTGAGTTTTTCATCATTGATTTGTCTCCACACGGAGATGCTGAAAAGTTTGTTTGCGGTGACTCTGAACTTGACCACCGCTAAATAAAAACGAGTTGCTCTCTGTCGGGTTTTAAAAAAACGTCCTCCTGTGACCTCGTAGCATCGTCGTAGACTCAGTGAAAACCACCACTGTTGTTGTTTTTTGCGCGGCAGATGAAAAGATCCATTTCTCTGCCTCGGATCAACTTACCACCAAGTGTTTTGAAGCAACAAACCCAACTGTCAATCAGCACCTTGACACCAGCTGTCAACCTCCTTTCTCTCGCGCGCGCGGTCTTGGTTTCATCTCCTCTGCCTCGGGCGATTCCTTCTGCTTTCATCAACCAGACATGTGTGCTTCTCTTTCTAATCGCTCTATTCTTGCCTCTTCCTCCGCTGACTTTTCCTTTCTGTCCCTTTCTTCCCCTCCTTTCTGTCCTCTCCTCTCTCAGGTCTGCAAGCACAGGATAAGAGCAAGGATTTGTATTGGTTTTAGAGACTCGCACTCCCTCACCCTTCTACTCCTACTTCAGCTGTAACCTCTGTCCCCCCTGCTCTACTCTGTCGCTCTGCTGCCGATGAACTGACAGAGGAACTGACGGCAGTTTTTTACTTGCAGCTCTGTGTTACGGTGGACTGTGCAGCAGTGGCGGCGGTGGTGGCAGCTGAACGTTGACCATGTGGGAAAAAAAAAGAAAAGAAGTGGACTCACAGGAGAGGACGGTGATGGATGTGGACAGAGACGAGACTCTTTGTCGCTCCTGTAACAGGCACGGACAACATTCCTAAAGTGGGAAAAGGAAAAAAAACAAAAAAGACAAATAAAAGTCATGGGACAGACGGACAGAGACACATGTGTTGTCAAAACTCCAAAGACAAGCTCTTGAAGGACTTGGCAGGACTCACTGGGGCAACTGGGCTGCAGACACTGGAACTGTGTTATGGCTGGAGATGGAGGCCGTGCTGGTGTTGAGGAGGTCGCACAGCGAGACTCTGACAGGACGAGAACAAACACTATGGTTTTACACCACCATCATGTTTTTGGCATGGTCTCATGTCAAAAACGGTGTTAATGTTATGGTTTCTCAAAGTGTTTCAGGCTTAAGCTAAAAGGCCCAGTTCAGACCTGGCATTACAACCGCCCTGAAGATCTGATCACATGTAGATTGCACTAATTTCAGGTCTAAACGTTCCCAATTTGTATTGAATGCGTCCTCAGATACAGTTTCAGGGACTGTCCACACGAAAACAAGGTTAGGTTCATCTCAAAATGCTCACCCTTGCGTTTTGGGAAAACTGTGATGTCATAATCCCGCTTGAATTTCGCTGTCACTTATCTTTGTCGCCTTTTGTCTGTTTTTTTTTGTGTTTGGAGATTGTTTGGGTCCGTTCGCTTTATGCTAACCTGTATTTTCTTTCCTTAGTCGTCCTGGCGTTCTTCAATCTGTCTCTGTTTCTGTGATTGTACAAAGTGTTATTTTTAGAAAACTGTGGAAAACGTTTTCAAAAACGGCACAGAAAAAAATTCTTTAGGTTTTCTTTATGTTTCCATGTGGATAGAGCCTCAAAAACCACATTCAGAAGTCAGGGTTCCCACGGGTCCTTGGAAAAAACATTTTGTTTTTGAAAATTGTCCTAAATTGACATGTGTCATTGAAATTGTGTGAATTTTTGGAAATTTCGAGTCATAATTACTAGCAGTGTTGTGGACACTGTCCACTGTCTCTCTCCGGCTTGTTCCATACAGAACAATGAGCGAGTAAAGTTAAGTAAGAGAGCGCAAATGACGTGATTCCTGGGAAATGAAAATTACAAGATCTCTGTCTCACTAAAGACAAATTACAAAGACTGACTTTGACCAAGATCCCAAGGACAATCACTTGTCCAGATGCAGAGCGTACTGCAAATCAATAAAAGTGGACACTGTCATGGACGAAGACAAACTCTTACAAGTTGCTCTCCCATCTTTTGGTCCTTAAATTTTAGGGAATTGGCCCTGGAAAGTCTTTAAAAAAAGTCCTTGAATTTGATGTCAATCAAGGTCCGGGAACCCAGAGAGGTGGTTTTAGGACGTGTCCGCATTCCTGAATAGAAAGCCGATGCCACAGTGGCTTTGTTTAAATTTTTTACACTAATCAGATTTATTTATTTATTTGCAGCCACTGGTCGTCACATGATTTCTATTTCTTTTTGGTGACTTCTTAAAGTCTTGTTTCATGTTACAGCAGTGTGAGAAGAGCTTTGTCTCAGACGACAGAGGACACATTTGTACAGTCGGACTCATTAAAAAAACATGATGTTGTTGTTGTTGCATACAGTCGTGAGTCGTCACTGTGTGTTTGAATAAAGCCACGTGGACACAGGAAATACATCCAGGACGCGGTTTAATGCCAGTTGTGAACAGTCATACTCAACCCTATTAACTTATTAGTAATACCAGGTCTGAACTGGGTCAGAATCTGGACCTGCTCTTTATTTATGGAAAAGTTTTAAGGTGGAACACAAAGAAAACATAAAAACATAAACCACACACACACACACACACACAGAGAAGTGGGTGATAATGAGGAGAATGACGGCTATTTTGGAGCCACTAGACTCTTTCTCTCCTGCAGCTGTCATCGACAACTGCTCTTTAACACACACACACACACACACTCACACGGGACTATGAACTTCATAAAGGGAGCATTTAGTGTGTGAGGTGGATCCTGCTCTACTGGGACAACTGGTGTGATATAAGTGAAGGCAGCAGAGGACACACACACACACACACACACACCTGTCAAATAGTGATTTGTGAGTGTTTAAGTCCACAGGCATGCGTCTATTTCTATACATGCAAGGACCAACTTTTGCTGGGACGTTCAGCCATCAGTATATTCAAGTCCTTACACATTTAACGCCTGTAAAAACTAATTTAATCCATGTTTGCTGTGACTGAATTAAATCTGCTGTCACCAAAAAAAACAACTTACTAAGTTAAAATACCCTCCACTAAGTGTATGATAGCTTAACAACATGCTAATCGCTCCATCTCACAACTCACTAAGTCAAGGGAGGCCGACATGACAACATAAAATGGAACGCAGCTGCTAGTTTTAGCCAAACAATCTCACAGCTAAGTCAATAATATCTTAAGAAAATGTTAGCCGTTCTAGCTTACCATAAATCTATGATGTCTTAAAAACATGTTAGCAGCTCAGTCTCAACATCTCATTGCTTATTTCATAAGAACATGTTAGCTTCATTGCCACTCCATCTCATTGCTAAGTTTATAGCTTAAGAACATCTTAGCTTATAGCCACCCCATCTCATTGCTAAGTTGATATCTTAACATGTTAGCTGCTTAGCCAACCCATATCTGTGCTAAATGGATATCTTAAGAACATGTTAGCTGCTTAGCCACCCCATATCTAGGCTAAATTGATATCTTAAGAACATGTTAGCTGCTTAGTCACCCCATCTCTGTGCTAAACTGATATCTTAAGAACATGTTAGCTGCTAAGCCACCCCATCTCTGTGCTAAATTGATATCTTAAGATCATGTTAGCTGCTTAGCCACCCCATTTCTGTGCTAAATTGATATCTTAAGAACATGTTAGCTTCTTAGTCACCCCATTGCTAAGTTGATATCTTAACAACATTTTAGCTGCGTAGACACCCCATCTCATTGCTAAGTTGATATCTTAACAAGATGTTAGCATGCTTAGACATCCCATCTCATTGCTAAGTTGCTGTCTTAAGAATATGTTAGCTTCTTAGCCACTTCATCTCAGTGCTAAGTTGCTGTCTTAAGAACATGTTAGCTTCTTAGCCAACCCATCTCATTGCTAAGTTGATATCTTAGGAACTTAAGTTAGCTGCTCCTTTTTACCGCCCCATCTCACCACAGAGTCTATAATATCTTAAGACTATATTAGTATCTCCTTCTCAACACTATGATATCTTTAGAATTTGTCTGTGATATTTTAGGAATATTAGCTGCTCCATCGTGTGGCCCAAAATTTCACTCGCTCTCCCAAAGCAAAGTCCTTCTAAATTCAAAATATTTGTTGTACTGGTTAAAGTTTTAAGATAAACTCTCTGTTAACTCTTTATTTTGACAGCTGTCACCACCTACAGTGTTGACGTGTGGTGAGTAGTAGAAAAGCTAATGGTAGCGACTGAACGAATGGGTTTAAAGGAAAATAAATAATTGATGGTCCTTGTAAGTGTAGAAAAACCTTCAATTGAGTGTGTGTTTGTGTGTGAACTCTGTCTGTGAACAAAAAAAAGTTGTAATCTCTTTTTATTTCTTTGCAGAACATTGTGTAAATGAGCGTTCGCAGCATGCAGCAGTGTTCTCTATGGGTGTTTTAATATATTTGAACATATGTATTGTTTCTCGTATTGATCTCGCTCTAGAATGTAAAGTTTTTTGTTTTTTTAATGTATTTGCTGGAACACAGATTTACTGCAGAGTAAAAGCAGTGTTTAGATGTGGCTAACGTCATACTCACAGTTTTAATCTTTATTGTCCCTCTGCCCTCTACTGGTCGATATGGAGTACTGAGCCTGGTGAACAGAAGAAACATGAGAATTATTTAAAGGACATGAATTTTCGGAAAAGAATGACTAATAAAGAATCAGAATAAATGTCGGAGAATGAGCAGCGACAACAGTTTCGACTACTAATTCTGCACAAACAAACTTATAACTTATTTTTACATCTACACTGTAAAATTATCACTGTTACATTAAGAGTCAATTTAATACCTTTAATTACGACCAAACCCATTGTGGAATAGTGTCAAATTTAAGTTTTGAAGTCTTAAAGGGACACTAAAAGTGTTAAATACACTCTGAAATAGTTTTAAAATTAAATTGTTAACTATTTTAGTGTTTAGCAGGAGAACTAAATTATTACTTTTAAAACTCTTTCAGATTGTATACATTTTAGTGTCACTTTAATACTAAAAGAGTTTAATTTAACACCAATTATGATTCATATTTTTTTCAATGTAACTATTTTCATGTAATTTAACACTTAAATTGTTGCTCCTTTACTGCTAAAAATGTAACACTAATTCTGATTGGAACCCAAATACACTCAGGAATATTGGTAAATTTAACACTATAATAGTTAAATGTAACACTGTTCCAGAGTGTATTAGGGTCCAAATCAGAATTGGTTTTAAATATAACTATTTTAGTATTAACGTTACAGTAAAATGGTCAAATACACCCCAAAATAGTTTTAAATTTTAGTATTTTAGTGTTAAACTTAGTCCAAAAGAGTTCAATTTAACACTATTCCAGAGTGCATTTGGATCTAAATCAGAATCGGTATTAAATTCAATTATTTTAGCACTAAAGTGGTTAAATACACTCTGAAATACTTCTAAAATGAACTATTTTAGTCTTTGTGTATGTGAAGAACACAGTATGATTTTAATCAGACAGAAATAACTGACGGTAACTGTTGAACAATGTCGTCCCCAAATCATTTCACACAGCTTTGATTTTTTTCTTTTTTTTCCCACATGAATAAACTGGATTGACGTCTTCACACACACCATTCACTGTATCGATTGTTTTAATGGATTTCTATTGTGTGTGTGTCCCTGGATTTGTTCACTTCAACAAGACAAAACGTTGTAAATATATATATATATATATATAAATCAGAGACTCAGGTGGATCTATAATCTGAAAGAAAATTCACTTTGTTGTCACAGCATCAACACAAACACACACCCATGGTCAAATGGAAGGAAACTGGGCTTGTAACAAGGGGACTGAACCCCGGGAAAGGTCAAGGTTAAGGTCAAGGTCAGGACATTACTGGTGTGTAATAAAGTCAAATAAAAGCAATTCTAATTGATGTGATTAAAATCATTAATCACATTTGGATGCAATCAGGGGAACACCAAGGCTGAGAAACATTCATTATTTCAATGTCAGATATTCTTCATAGAAAGATTCAATTATTTTTGATCATTTACTTGATTTATTTAAGTCAGTCATTAGTCATTAGAGTCTTTGTTTGTTTCATGCTCTATTTCAATTAAAAATAACGCAGTATACATACAATTCATACCTTCGTGCATGAGAATACTTATATTTTTATATAGACTTGATATAGATATAAATAAAAGACAAATAATTATCTTTTGAAACCCTCACTGACACAAAGAAAGACTAAAATAGAATAATCTCTCTAAATAAATAAGAGAGAGGTTTATATTTATTATTATTATTATTATTATTATAGTAATATTATTATTATTATTATTATTATTATTAATAATAATATTTAACCCTAACATGTATTATTATTACACGTGTAGCAGGTGCAGTGTGTATGTGTTTGCACTGCCTTATATCCCAGATCAATTCAGACTAAATTACTTTTTTAAACACACAAAATAATAATAATAACAATAATAATAATAATAATAATGAAATGTATTTATAAATCTTTTTCTTTTAAAGCTGTGGGGAGGAAACAAAAGCTTCATCTGACCTTTGAACCCGCCTGAGAAAAAGACTTGAAAACAAAAGACTCGTCAATTTCAGCCACGTGTTGTTTTTCTCAGAAGCTTCACGACACGCGTGTGTGTGTGTGTGTGTGTGTGTTGAGAGCTTCGGCAGCTGTAGATTAAAAATCAGCTTCTGACTCCTGAGACGACAGACAAAGGGAGGGGTGGAGAGGTGACGTTCTCTTTTTTTTTGCTTTTCTGCTTTAAAAAGAGGAGGAAAAAAATAACATAAAAAAAGAAATTGGTTCTCGTCACAAAAGACGAGAGTTAATTCAGTTCCGCGGGCAGAAAGGCGAGGTATAAAGCGACGCTAATTGTCTGGAACACGGGGCTGAGGTTAAGGACGAGGGCCGCTCTTCCTTTCACTCCACAGAAGAGGAAAGGAAGAGCATTGATTTGTGGCTTTATTTCATTAAATTAATAAAAAAAAAGTGTTGCACTGTTTCCGAGTCTGGATCGCACACTTTTCTCCTCCTCTGGTTTTTTTTTTTTTGCTCCCAAGGAATTTTTCCTTCATTTTTAATTTACGACCTGAAATATTACACCAAATTTAGCAGAGGAAACATTTTCCATGTTATATTTGACGTAGAGTTATTGCTCAAGTGGTGTAAACACTTCAGCCACAAAATAAAAGCACTTTTCTTCAGTATTCTTTGTGTTTTTAAGCATTTCCTAATAACATAAGCCCATATATCATCACATTTTTTGTATAATATTGATCTAATTTGTTTAAATCCTATTATTAAACCAAGAAAAATGACTAAATTACTGAATCCCTGCACTAGTGCTGTGACTAAGGGCAACTTTCATGTTCAATTAATCACTTATATCAGTGTATTTTTGATTGATTCTGCCATTAGTTTTAGTCATAAACAAAAAATATGAATTTTACTGTCAGAGAAGAGCAAATAAATGAGTAAATATTCACTTTTAAGAAGTGAAATCAGAAATTCTCTTTACAAACACACACAATTAAACTGATTAATTACGATGTTGTATAAAATCAGATTTGTTGCTATGATTCAAATGAATCTTAATTACTTTCACTCCTAAATAGCTATAGAAACAAATCTGTATGAGAAAACAAGGGCACTGAACAGTTAAATATTTAGTGTAAATATGTATGTATACAAAAATAGTGTAAACAGTTGCTTACAAAAACATTTAAAGGAGAATTGGTCAAAAAATTACATTACATCTACTTTTTTGTCACCTTGAGGCTACGGTAGGCAACTTTTTAGAGACAGGACTCGACTTTGGCTCCGCCTCTAGACTCTAGTTTCCCGTGGTTGACCAATCACAGAACAGTTCAGGGAGAGAGAGCGGGCACCTCCTACAGGCGGTTCTACTCACAGGTGTATATACATCAAGAGATGTCAGTGTGGGCGGAGATTTTTAGGTTACCTGTGAGTGTTCATCTGGTGGGCGGAGCTTAGGACGGGAGGGTACATCCCTAATAGAGTCACTGTTTGTGGTCAGGAGTGACGCAGCTTGTCCGGCGGGATCAATACATTCATCTCATCACCCTCTCACTCACTTACTCACTCACTCATCTGCCTGCTCTCATCTGCCCCTCGACGCACTTCATCCTCCGCCAAGGAATGTGAAGCCTGTTAATTCGTCTGAGCTCCAGAGGCAACTTGTTACCACATTTAATGCACATTAACAACACACTCACACACTCACACACTCCCCCAAACACTCTGATGAATGAATGAAGTGAGTGGCTGACAACCACACACACACACACAGAGAAGCCACATAGATGGTCTTAATCTCAGTTTAAAGTGACTTCCACTATAAAAAGTTGGACTTCCACTTTCAAATAATGATAAATAAAGATTATTTTGATGCTACATCAACTTTTAAAAAACTTCATCAAACCTCAAAACCTGAGCAGGTCAGCACGACACGTAGCGTAGCGCGGCGTCGCATCAGTGCGACGACAACGAACCACGTTGACGCCCTGTCAGCTGACTGTTGTAGAAACGCCACTCTGTGGAAACACAGCTTCAATTATTGCCGTTTCAATTCGGACCAAAAACCAAAAATAACCAGCCCAAACAGTTCCATTTTTTGTCATCCTTCACTTTTACATGGAGTTGGTTCCTTGTTTTTTGCAGCTCTAACACCTTCCACTCTTTCCTTAACATGTTTAAAGTGTTCTATTTGGAATTTGTGGCCATTCATTGTGTCGAGCATTGATGATGGTGGACGAGAAGTTCATGTTCCAGTTCATCCTAAAGATGCTCGATGGGGTTGAGGTCAGGGCTCTGTGTCGGTCAGTCAAGTTATTTTAAACACTTTTAATAGATATTACTGTTCTTCTTCTTCTTTTGGCTTCTCCCTTTAGGAGGCACCACAGCGGAACATCTGCCTGATAGATCTTGTTCTTGCTCTTCTACTTGTTCTTCTTTCAGATTCTACTTCTTTTGGCTTCTCCCTTTAGGGGTGGCGCCCCCTAAAGGGAGAAGCCAAAAGAAGTAGGATCCTCTCCCTCATAGATATTCTTCTTCTCCTTCTTCTTCTTTGGCGTCTCCCTTTAGGGGGCGCCACAGCAGATCATTTGCCTATAGATATCGTTCATGTTCAACAGTAAAAAATAAAAAATCTAGAAACAAACTCTAGATTCTCGGATTCTGGATTATCATAATGAATTAGACAGATAATCTAAACAGAGTAACAACACGTTGAGAAAGAGTTCAAGCAGTGACATTAATCATTAATTATAATATCAACAATGAATCAGATGACGGCGTGTTAAATGACCTGCAGCTCTGTCTCTGTTCTAGCTTCTTTCAGCTGGTTGTTTTGGTTTTTACGCCACATTTATCGCACACATCTCTCTCCCCTCGTCGCTGTCGTCGGCCGTGTTTTCACTCGCAGCTCAAACTCAAACTAAAAGCCTTGAAACACTCGTCGCGACGAGTTCAGACGCGTCTGCGGTCGACTCAGTCGATCCCTGAGGACGAGAGTCGAGGACGACAAACGTCAAATTACAAACAACGATCCGAAAGAATGAACTGAATGTTTGATAAGAGGGTTTTTATATAAACTTCTACATTTATTTTAAACTTTCATTCTCAAATTTTAAATGACCTTTCATTTATTTATTTTTTTCTTTCACTTGTTTTAGTGCAATTTATCCAGGTTTTATATAAACTTTTACATTTAATTGAAACTTTGACTGTAAAATTACAAGCGTTAATTGTAATTTTGACACTTCATTTGTTTATTTGTATGTTTATAGCACTTAATCTAGTATAAATTACCTAGGTTTTTCTATATAAAAAGGTACATTTTCAAAATTTTAAACACTTTAAAAGTTTTAAAATTACATTTTAATTTAGTTTTTTGGTGTAATTTACCCATTTAGCATATATTGAGCTCTACTTATTAGTATAATTTAACTAGGTTTTACATAAACCTTTAACATTTAATGAGTTAATAAGAGTACATTTTAATTTTGATATTTTATTTCTTTATTTAATTTATTTTTTTGAACTTGTTGTTTTATTTACCCATATTTTACATAAACCTCCACATTTACTTTAAACCTTATTTTAAATTAAAACAAAATTAAACATTTATGTCCAAATTTTGTGTCTTCTATTACTTACTTACCTACATTACTTCTGTACACTGACTTAATATCTGTTGGTTTGAAGAGTTCATCATCATTATTATTCTCACTATGATTAATATTATTGTTATTGTTTCTCAGATAAATTGGTTTTAGGAGGTAATCTGATTTTTCAAGTGACTGTAAATGAAGGACGAGTGTTTGTCCCTCTCACTTCACTTTCCTCCTCTGCCGTCGCTTTTAATGTTTGTATTATTAGAAAAATAAAAGAGAGTGAGTCTAGTGTGTACGTCTGAAATTATTTTGTGCGTGTGTTAATCCTGGAGAAGAAACACTTAGGAGGCACTTGACGTTTTCTCTTGTCTACTCTACGCATTTTTTTTATTTATCTCAACGTGAAACCTGGTAACAAGGTAAAAGAAAAGCATCCATCTACATGTTTGGGTCTCAGCGTCTGCCTCCGTCCCCTCCGTCCCTCTGTCCCTCTGTCCCCTGCGTCTATGATCTCTGCAGTTGGAGCAGA